>NC_092458.1:117127983-117462358 GCF_047495875.1 Pithys albifrons albifrons | reverse complement strand
CTCTGCCCAACCTGTGTCAGGGCCTGCCCACCCTCCCAGCCAGCAATTCCTTCCCAATATCCCATCTAGCCCTGCCCTCTGGCAGTGGGAAGCCATTCCCTGTGTCCTGTCCCTCCATCCCTTGTCCCGAGTCCCTCTCCAGCTCTCCTGGAGCCCTTTTAGGCACTGCAAGGGGCTCTCAAGTCTCTCCAGACCCTTCTCCTCTCCAGGTGACCCCCCCAGCTCTCCCAGCCCAAAGGGGCTCCAGCCCTGGGGCATCTCTGGGCCCTCCTCTGGACTCTCCAGCAGCTCCACGTCCTCGTGCTGTTGTTGCCCAGGGCTGGGGCAGCTCTGCAGGGTGAGGGGGCTCACCTGAGGGGCAGAGGGGCACAATCCCCCCTTCCCTCCCCTACTGCCTGCCCAGGGCAGGGGGGATTCTCACCCAACACCCCAAATGCACCTCCCAGGGCTGCTCTCCATCCCTCCATCTCCAGCCTGTGGATAGCAGGGCTTGGCCAATGCTCCCAAATGCACAGAGAAGAGATAAAACATCCTTTCTCACTCCAGATGACTTCCCTGTGCACACACTGCCTGGGCAAACAGTGTCCTGCAAATATTGATGCCTCTTATGTGGCTCAGAACTGGGGGATGGTACAGCCCAGCCCCACAGGGAATGGCTTGTTTGATGTGAGCAGTGTGAGACGGTTTGGGGAAGGTGGGGAGGAATCAGCCACATGAAAAAGAACCTAAAACTGACTCTGGGATTGAGCTTGGCAACTCTTTAAAAAAAAAGACAAAACAAAACCAACCCAAAAGGCAACTTAATGCCAGAAATTAAACCTCTAGCTGAGAAGCAGTATTTTAAAACTCAAATACACTTCAAAGTCTTCTGGACCTGGGGTCCCAGTGCAAGGTCCCAGCACTTGGTCCTCTTCTCAAGCACAGTTGAGCCTTTGTTTTGTGTTTAGAGAAAAAAAAAAGGACAAACCACGCTCTTTGGAGTCTACTGGCACTCCTGCACTCCTGCTTGCAGGGGTGCTTTTCAAAGGGTATAACTTGCCTTTCGCCTGTGTGTGTGTGTGTGTGTGTGTGACAAGAGACAATCACAATCCATTTGAATAATTTTCCTTTTCATGAACAATCTCTGGGGCTGTTATCTCTCAGGAGCAGAGGGATTCCCTCGGGTACACCACTCAGCTGGGGAAGGGGTGTTTGAGCACCACCATCAACCCCCTTTGTGGGGACCACGTGCCTCATGTTTTTCCATATCAGCCCCTGCCCTCGCCCCCATCCCTGTGTTCTTCCCAGCAAAACCCAACAGCTCCATCACCCAGTCCAGAAGCCTGAGGTACCATTGCAGTGATGGCCTTCACTCCACACTAAAAATCTCACCCTGTTCCGTGGCCCCCACTGTGCAAAGGCTGTTCCATCCCCTGGCTGGGCAAGCTCAGGTGGACCCACACCTGGCAGCATCAGAGGCCTATCTTACCTTACATACACTAAAGTTAATTTTCCCGTGAGGCAGAGGCTTTCCCGGCGCTTTAAATCACATCCGCCGTGTCTTCTCTCTCCTGCCTTTCCCACCTGTCCAGCAGAACAGCTTTCTGTCCATGCCCTCTGCCCCCAGGGGTACCCAACAAGCCCAGGGGGGATAATCCCGCAGTGCCCGTGGTGTGCGGGGCGTTCTGTCCCCTCCGTGTGCGGGGCGTTCTGTCCCCTCTGTGTGCGGGGCGTTCTGTTCCCTGTGTGTGAGGGGCGTTCTGTCCCTTCCGTGTGCGGGGGGTTCTGTCCCCTCTGTGTGCGGGGCGTTCTGTCCCCGCTGAGTGCGGGGGGTTCTGTCCTCTCTGTGTGCGGAGCATTCTGTCCCCTGTGTGTGCAGGGCGTTCTGTTCCCTGTGTGTGCGAAGCGTTCTGTTCCCTGTGCGTGCGGGGCGTTCTGTCCCCTGTGTGTGCGGGGCGTTCTGCCCCCTGTGTGTGAGAGGCATTCTGTCTCCTCTATGTGCGGGGCGTTCTGTCCTCTCTGTGTGCGGGGCGTTCTGTCCCCTCTGTGTGCGGAGCGTTCTGCCCCCTGTGCGTGAGGGGCGTTCTGTCTCCTCTATGTGCGGGGCGTTCTGTCCCCGCTGAATGCAGGAGGTTCTGTCCCCACTCCGAGGGACACGACCCGGGGACAGTGAGGGACATCCTGCGACACCCTCACCGCTGACCTTTCCTCCTCCGTGCAGAGGGAATGCTGCTCCCAGGGCGGGCTGGGGACAGCGCAGAGCACGTTAGAACGCTGGAAAATGTGAGTCTTTCTTCGTGGAATGCCATTTCTCCCCCTCTCCTTTCCTTCTCTTTTCTCTCCCCCTCCCTGCTTTAGAAAAATGTAGCGCTGAAAACTTGAAAATTTAAGGCAAAACCTCGCTGTCTGCTCCGCCCTGCCGTTGTCAGCTCCTCGGAGCGAGCAGCCAACTGTTCGATGTTTTCCCCTGCTGTGTCCGAGTCCAAAGTTAACGTGTGAATGAGTGTGGAGGAACACGAGAGGCAGGAGGGAGCGGCAGAGAGCCCCTCTCAGCACAGAACTGTGGAAAACCAACAGCTTCCCCCCACAAGTTCTCGTTCTTTGACTTGTGCTCCCACCAAAACGATTGATTGGGAGTGAGTAGGCATTGCCACACACCCCCCAGAGAATTTACCCTTAGGGATACCCTGAAGACTTCTAACTAAAGACCTCATGTATTTTTTCCCCCGATTTTGTGTGGCAGGTGCTCCTGGAAGGCCAGGGCTGAGCAGAGGGTTGGGCACTGCTGAGCAGGGTCATGCTCAAGGGATTGCAGGCACTGTTAAGCTCTTGGAGAAAACACCAAACAGAACAGTTTGAAGTTAGGGTGAAGGTACATTCTCAAGAATTTTTCCCCCCCAGAGGCAAAAATATATCTCACAAGACTCTTGTCTTTCTATTGCTCAGAGACAGAAAGGGGCAGGTCACTCATGTGATGTTCACTCCTCTGAGCAGACCTGCCTTTAGCCTGCCATGCCTTTTTAATATTAGTCCTAAAAGGATTCCAGGTACAGTTCTAGGTACTGGAGGGGTTTCAGAAATGCTTGTGTGCTGCATGCCAAAATGCTAAAGGCAGGGCTAGGCTGTGTCATCAGTTTTCAATCAAGCCCCTCTGTGCCTCTTTTTGAAACTGCTAAAAGTGTTACACATAAAATGGTGAGCAAAGACTTTCCATACAGCTTAAAAAATGGGGTTCCTCCTCATAGCTGGGTTGGGTGTTCTGATGCAGGACCTGTTCCTCTCTGGGTTCACGTGGCAGTGGCAAGAAAAGGGCTGTAATTTTGCTTGGTTTAGTTTGCACATTTGCTCTGTTTTGCACCAAATTTGATCATTGTATTTTACAATTCCATCACAAGCAGGAAACTGAGACTATGGATCAGTGGCTGCCCTAATTTTTATTGGCAAATCCTGATCTTTATTGGTGGAATTATGAGTTGCTGGACCTTACAATCTTTGCGTAATGAGGCCAATATATTGCTACCAGTGTGATGTTTTAAGTTTAATGTGGCAAAGAACAAAGGTAGCTTTCTTCTTGCTCTCCTCCTCTTTCTTTCCTTCTCCCTCTACTCCTCTCGTTCCTTCTTTTCTTTATTCCTTCCCCCCCATTCTCTTGTTCTTTTTCCTTCCTTCCTTCCTTTTCAGTTCTGCTTTTTCCAAAACAGAGATCCAAATTTCCAAATCTATCCTGCAGCACTGGTGATGGTGGCAGTGTAGAATGGGAAAGGGTTCTTGCAATCCCCTGCAGAGCAGAGTTTGGTAGGGACAGCACTGTCCATCACCTTCAGAGCAAGCAGAGCCCCCTGAATTAGACACCCACTTTCTGGAATGCTGGAGAAGGGTGAAGTGGATGGAATCTTCTGTGGGTAAAGTTTTGTGTTTATGGTTGAATAACCCATATCACCCAAAACACTTCCAGCAGCTTCCAGCCAAAATGCCAGCTCCGACCTCAGTTCCAGGGCTCCCAATTGCCCTTTGGAGCAGCTTCTCTCCCTCCACCAACTATGAAAGATCCAAACCACCTTAGACAATTACTGTAAGTGCTTAAAATGATCTGGTGTGAATAATCCCTGTTCCTTCACCTCTCTCCAGTCTCTTCCCCAAGCAGCTGGAATCCAGACAGGAATGTCAAAGGGAGGAACAGGGACATGAGATGAAATCTCGTGCCTGGAAACAAACCACTCAGCAGTGATAAGCTCCAGCAGGACCTGTGTTTCACTTCCAGAAAGTTTAAAACAAGCAAACAAACAAACCACCAGTCCTTTCGCTGATGTTTCAGGGTTTTTTCAGCATGGCAGTGAGCACAGCAGTGGTGCAAAGGATGGGGAGGGTCAGGTCCTGATGCTGCCAGAGGTGGTGCTGGAGCCAGAGGAGCACACCTGGCCCTGAGCTGCTGGGCTGGGCTGGCAGAGGAGCAGCAGGAGCCACTGTAACCCACCCAGTGCTCCAGTGGTGTCAGTGGTGTCACTGCAGTGGTGTCACTGCAGTGGTGTCAGTGGTGTCACTGCAGTGGTGTCACTGCAATGGTGTCACTGCAATGGTGTCACTGCAGTGGTGTCAGTGGTGTCACTACAGTGGTGTCACTGCAATGGTGTCACTGCAATGGTGTCACTGCAGTGGTGTCAGTGGTGTCACTGCAGTGGTGTCCCCGCACTGGTGTCCCAGCACTGGTGTCCCTGCAGTGGTGTCAGTGGTGTCACTGCACTGGTGTCACTGCAATGGTGTCACTGCAGTGGTGTCACTGCAGTGGTGTCCCTGCAGTGGTGTCCCCGCACTGGTGTCCCCGCACTGGTGTCCCTGCACTGGTGTCATTGGTGTCCCTGCGCTGGTGTTCCCGCACTGGTGTCCCTGCAGCACAACCAAGTCCCACAGCCCCAGTGTTACAGTCCCCATCCAGACCAGGGCCCTGCTTTAATATTGTTTGCACTTAATCTTCAGTTTGTAGCATTTCCTTAATCCCTGATTGTTCCATGGCCCGGAGGAAGCAGAGGTGAGTCTGACCCCTCCTGGCCACAGCTTGGGGCTATTCATCTCTCGTGTCACGTATTTCACTGGTGCTGCTTTCCTGCCCACGGCCACTGCAGTACCTCAGAACTTCACTCACCAGCTGCTGTGCAACTGCCTTGGAAGTGTCTTTGTGCCACAGATCATTGCTGGGATAGATTAGAGGTTTGCACAGCCCTGAGACCTCAGTCCTGCAGCTCTGAGCTCTCAGGAGACCTTCGTGGCTGAAGCATCTCATCAGTGCAAAGTCTTTTGGCATCTCACTGGGTGCCCCAGGTCAGGGCAGGGCTGGCACACTCGCTTTGTAGATGGGCACATGCTGACCAGGCTTTGCCTTCCCTCATGCACTGTATCTGATGGCAGCTGTTTTTCCCCCAGGAAATCCTTGTCCATGGGTCAGCTGTGTCTGTGCCATGCTCAGGATCTGGAGCACAAGTCCTGGGAAAAGCAGCTGAGGGAGCTGGGGGGGCTCAGCCTGGGGAAAAGAGGGAATTTTCTGATCTGGTGGTGCCTAAGAGCCACTGCATGAGGAGTCTGGCCCCAGGAACCAGTGGTTTGTGGTGGTGGGAGCTACTGTCAGACCCCAAACCAACCTGAACTGAGGTGGTCCTTTTGGGAAAGCTCAAACTCTCTGCAGAGGAGCTTGGAAAACAAGGACTGACCAAAGGCCTGAGCCAGTGAGATGTGGAGCAAGAGCCACAAGGTGCTTTAGAGTGACACACAACTGGGAAAACTTAATGAGTGTGGGGGTTTGCATGAAAGTGTGCATTGAATGCACAAGGAAATAGAGAGTGAAGGGCTCAGGAACAGATCAGGCAGGAGACACACATGAGGATATGGAATAAAGGTGTCAATCAAAGAACAGGGATATCAGCCTGCAGTCCTAGAGGACACAAGGCAGTGGGAAGTGGCATTGCCCAACTGGATTTCCCCTGCAGTTTGGCCCCCAGATACCCCAAACCAAAGGGGACCAGCCCTCCCTGCTGCCCCTAAGGATTGTCTGTCACACCTTGGCATGCTCAGCACCCCAGAGCCCTCACCTACCTGAGAGCAGCTCAGCAGCCTTAGGGTTAAGGCAGATTTGGGATCCAACCAAGACCTGGCAGCTGAATTTTAGCCCAGCATGAGCTTTTATGATCAAATTATAGACCCCAGAAAGAGAGGAAAAATTACCCCCAAATTCCAGTCTGAGGTTTATAATGGAAATCATGACAGAGTCATGACTGTGGGAGCAGGAGCAGCCTCGCTGTAACACGGTCATAAACTGGCACCGTCCTGCGGGGTGTCATTAAAGGAAGAAAAAGGTGCCTGAAAGGCATGTGGCAACCCCACAGGGCTGAGGAGGTGGGTGCCAAGGCTGGGTGGGAAAAGGGCTCCTTGCCAAGGTGAACTCTAAAGGATGAAATATCCCCTGGTGACAAATGGCTCCCACGGTGTCCTCACACACAGCTCTGTGTGCAGGGAGCTGAGGGGCTGCCCCAGCCCCCCAGGGCTCACCCCACTCCCTGCACCCCTGGGAGGGCAGAATGACACACAGTCCTTTCCAGGGGGCTGCCCCAGCTCCCCCAGGGCTCACCCCACTCCCTGCACCCTGGGAGGGCAGAATGACACACAGCCCTTTCCAGGGTGCACAGCTGCCTCTGTGGGGGCAAACTCACACCGTATTGGGAAACCAGTGCTGGAGCTCAGTGATTTTCACCATGTGGCTCTAATAAGGGGGAGGCGAAGCCTTTCCCAACATTTCAGTAGGAAAAAGAGGCAGTAAAGCTTCTGGATCTTGTCTTTGATATTGTCTGGCCATAAAGGGAGGCAAAGCATTTGAGCTGCTCACAAAGCCCAGCTCCTGCAGTGCTGCTCTGCACTCTGGTTTGCAGCAGGATCAGCCCATTCTCTCCAGGACCTCTTAAAGGGACAAAGGAGAACTGGTGTTTGGCTCTGGCAGAAGGGGAGAGTCGGGAAGGAGACAGTGAAGCCCCAGTGGCCACGTTTTATTGCCTTGCCCAGGGTTTCTCCAGGCTGACTTATGGGAGCTCTGATTTACACTGGTGCAGGTTTTATCTGCTGCTGTCTTGGCCAGCTCATTCTTAATCCCAAGACCTCTGGGCCTCTGCTGACTTCCTTGGTTAAATAAATTAAAGCAAATATAAACATTAACTGAAGGCACTTTATTTATGGCTGGATTGGAGCACAGTCTCTCACACCGTGGGCCCAATCCAAACCCTAGTCATCCAAAGCCTCATGACATCCCTGCATCAGGCCCTATCTTTGGGCTTTTCCTTCTCACCAGGAAAGGAACAGTTAGAAATAATTTTAAATGAGATTAGATTATCCTGGAAAAGCCATCCTGCACAAAACTTTCAGCCCTTGTCACCTCTGGGGAGGCAGAGCATGGGATATTTTAGTGGCTGTTGTTTGAAGGTTGAGATATTCCTCCTGCAGTGACGCCTCCCCCTTTCTCCTCCCCATGCCAACCATCCCACCCTCTAAAGATCTCCTTGTGGGGCCTTTTGCAATGCATCATGCACTGTTTGTGGCCAAACACATTTTTGGCTCTTGTGTGGGATACAGAACCTAAGCCCAGCTCTTCAGACACTTTCTCAGATTGTTCCCTGCCAAACTTTGACTTTTTTGGCCTGGTTGATTGAGAGAGAGTTTTCTGCTGTTTTTATTTTTATTATTTTTATTTTATTTTTGTTGTTTATTCAGAGGTGTTTTCTGCCACATGTACTTGGATAACTGCTGGCTGCCATTCCAGGGTCTGCTTTCATCTGCTCCTTCCCTTGCCCCTGTATCTCACCTTGTCCAATTAAAAAAAAAACCAAACCACCCCAAAAGACAAGAAAACAAAACCACAACCAAAGAACAGTTACATCCTGCCTTTGTGCTGGAGAGAAAAAGCCCAGAAAACAGGAATGAGGACGCATGAAATGTTTAAAAAAGTGGAAACATCTCGGAGTTGTCCCACAGAGTATTAGGATGAGTCAGGGATTGAAGCTGTTGTGTTTTCACATGGAAGTAGCAAGTTCTGGGTTATCCTTGCAGCAAAAGCCTTACTGTTCTCCCAGCTGTGGGATGGAGAAAAGGGGCAGTGGGGAGGAGGAGCTGCTCCTCAGGGAATATGAATTATTGTATCAGGGCTGTGGGGACACCCCACTGTGGCCTTTCTGTTCCTAAAGGGGGCTTTTAAAACGTGATGAAGGCTTTGAATACAAGCAGATAGTGACAGGAGAAGGGGAAACTGTTCTAAACTGAAAGAGGGTAGATTTAGATCAGATATTTGGGAAAAATCCTTTCCTCTGAGGGTGGTGTGCTGTTGGGCTGCACTATTCCTTATGGAATTCAATGTGACAACCCTCACTGCAGGGAAACAGCACGCCAGGCAGGTGGGGTGGCACCCAGGGCTCTGGGAGCTGAGGGAGCAGCACCACGGTCCCAGTTTGGTGCTGGCAGTGCCGCCCCTGCCAGGCACACCCTCTGCAGACATCCAGGCTTCTGCTTGGGAGATCCCCCTGCCAAGCCCTGAGCAGAGTGCCCAGTGGCTTTGAGACCTGCCCTGCGTTGTGCTGAGCAGGGGATGAGCCCTCAGCCCTCTGAGCAGAGTGCCCAGTGGCTCTCAGACCTGTCCTGTGTTGTGCCTGAGCAGGGGATGAGCCCTCAGCTCTCTGAGCAGAGTGCCCAGTGGCTCTCAGATGTGCCCTGCGTTGTGCTGAGCAGGGGATGAGCCTCCTGGGTGTTCACCTGCAGGTTTCCTGGCTCACAATTCCTTCCTGGACATTTGTCCTGTAGGTTCCATGCAATCAGGGCATGAGTGAGGAGCAGCAGCCCATGTTCTCAAGAGCAGATGCTCTCCAAGCACAGCCAGGCTATGAGGAGGCAAAAGGAGCAAATGCCTGCCTGGGCTTTTGGGCCATCCTTGATTAACCCTTGAAACTGCTCTGGAATGAAACTCAAGTGACATAGTGCATGCTACAGCCTTGAAAGGTCTGGACCTTGCTCAGCACCTATTCCACAAAGGTTTTATGATGGACATACTCCATTATGGAAGGAACCAAAGCCTGGAATTGGGTGTTTGTAGGTAAAGCCTGAGTGAACCACAAAGGTGGAATCAGAGAGAAACCACATCAGGATTACATAAAAATCACTCAGGGGAAAAAATCACTGCTGTCAACAAAAAGTCTTGGCTCCAGTGTTCTCCTGGCAATTTAGGATAAGAGCAGAACAACCAAGTCTGGAGAGGATTGGCTGAGACAGACACATGACTTGACTCCTGTGAAACACAGAGAGATTTTAGGGGAAAACACACAAGTTGGTGTTGCCTGTGGTTTAGGATTACACCAAGCAGAGTGTGTCTGGGAGAGGTTTTACAGTCCAAAGGATTTCATTCTGAGTTTCAAAGCATGGTACCTTCTCTGCAGGTCAGTCTTGTCTGAACCCTCCCCAAAGCCCTTTGGATAACCTGGCCCTGGTGCATGAGGAGGTTCCAAGCCCCACCAAGACGGAGCAAACCCTGACCCAGCTCTCCCCTGACCCCTCCTTCCCATCACAGCCAGAATGGATGTTGCGGTCAGGGACTGGGTTAGAACTGGGCAGAACCAGGGATGTCTAACGAAGTCTTGCTCAGGTGTTTCTGCTCTCAGCCAGCAATTGCAGAGCTGAGACCACAACAAAAGGCACCCCCTGAGCATGTGACATTATTCCTCCTATTCCAAAAAGGCTATTTAGGCATTTTATCCTTTCTGGTTGTCTCCTTCTCTCCACTCTTGCAAAGCACTGCTATTAATTATGCAGCCACTGCTCAGCCCCCTGCAAAGGGCTGAGCTCCAGCAAAGGAGGGGTCACTGGGCTCCTGCAGGGGGGGGGAGAGCCCTGCCCCACCCTGGAGGGACCCTCAGCTCCAACAGAGCAGCTGACAGCTGGTTTTTATTAGATGGAGGCCTTAAAAGGCAGTGTTGGGGTAGGGCTGGGACCTTTGGTCTGGAAAAGAAGCCTTGTCTGCTCAGTCCCAGGGCTGGAAGGTCGGGCTTGGTGTGTTCTCCTCCAGCCAAATGGCACAAACCTCAAGAAACTCTGCCTTGCTTTCCTCTGGCTGGTGAGGGAGCTGGTCTGGGCAGTGGGGCAGGAGCTGGGCTGGGCACTGGGGCTGGCATTGGGCATGGACTGGGGGCTCCTGCAGCACGGGTGATGAGTGATGATGTTAAAGACAAGATGAGGGAGACAAAACTCACTGAAATTTAGGGACAATTAATTGTGGCTGCAGCTCTGAATCCTGCCCCTTTCCAGGCAGGTAACTGGGGGATTAGTGCACAAAAATATCTGCTGTTTGGGACAGGAGGAGAACAGAGGCACAACGACACCTCAGGCTTGCAAATGATACAAGCTTCTCCAGGGTGTCTGGTGGGGGAGAAATCTCGGCTTGCTGCACTCTTGCTGGGTTCCAGAGGTGGCCTGACCTGGCAGAGGGAGGACACACAGTAGCCTCATCACCTTTCAGAGCTGTCCAGCCACAGGTACAAGGCAGTTTGCATAAGGCCTCTGGAAGATGTGGCCTCCATCTCCAGGGCTTGGGCACTACAAGAAGTACCACAGAGCTTTCACCTCTCTCTAGCTGCAATTTTTGGGGACAAAATCCTCCTTTGTGTTATTTCCCTTAGGGCTGCCAGGCCCCACTGAGGCACAGCTGGAGCTGCAGCCCCTGTGGGCGATGCCCACAGAGCACTCCTGGTCCCTGCCAAGGGGTCTCCTTTTTCAATCCCCCGTCTGGCTTCAGAACAGTCTCATATTAAAAAAGGGACATCAGCCATGGGTTGGTGGTGGCCCTGGCAGTGCTGGGTTAATGGCTGGACTCCATGATCTTAGAGGGCCTTTCCAGCCTTAATGACTCTGTGATTCTGAGCCCTGACAAACTGTTGCAGTTCAAGACAACTGGAACCATCTCCATTTTTCCACACTCCCTCCACACCATCACGTTTTGCCACTCCCCTCTCTGTGGAGACCCGGTTGCAGAAGTGGCCTTGCTGTGCTGCCTGCACAGTCCTGAGCACAGCAGGTGCCTCCTGCAAATCCTGAGTATTGTAACTACTGCTCCTTACTGCTCCTGCTCCTATTGATTAATAACAACTGCATTTTCCCTGCAGCCCTTTAAAGATTAAGGTAATTTGGAAAAAGGTTATTTAAACAGGAATCAGAGCATTTGCACAGCAAGTCAGACTGCAATAGGCATAGTGGGCAATTTCCCCATGTAAAGAAGTTCTCATTGGAGAGCCCTGACAAAACCCCCATCTCAGAGCTCCCCATTTCTGTGGATCAGTGGGGTGGGAGAGGGGCAGGGAAATGGGAGTTTGGAGCAGTTTGAGCACTTCTGTCACATGAAGAAAAATGGACATGCTGTGCAGAGCTGCTGGCAAAAACTGGGACTTAACCAAATAATAGAGTGGCTTTGGGAATTTGGGATTGTGTGTCCAGGGTTCTCTGCAGTTCACACAGGACCATGAGTGACCTGAGTGTACGAATGCAACTGGTACAGGGACACAGAGAGAAAAACAATATCCTATGGAAACAGCTGCCCTGGAAACACACCTTTAGGAAATCTATTCTGAGTCTCTTGCTCCAGAGAATAAAGCATTTATTCTCATCTTTTCTTTCACCTGAAACCCATGATTAAACCAACTGAAAAAATTACCTTGGGACTTCTGCAACCAGCGCCCATTTGTTCGGAGCCCAGAGCTGGCACAGAGCTCTGAAATTCAGACTCAGAAGGCTGGGAAGCCAGTTGTGCTTTTCTTTCTTACAAGGTCTTATCTTGACTCTTTTTCTTTTTTCCTTTTTCTTTTAACTTTATTTTCCTTTTTTCTTTTCTTTTTCATTTTGCCCTTATACTATTTTCCTTTGTCTTCTTCGTTTTGTCTTGTCATTTTTTCCCCTTTTCTTGTTCTCATTTTTCCTTTTCCTTTTTATTCATCTTTCTCTTTTAAAATTTTTCAACCTTCCTTTTATTCTTTCTCCTTTCCCTTGCCCCTTTTCTCTTTTCTTGCCTTCTGTTTTTTCCTTTCCTCTTTTCCTCATCTCTTCTTCATTTCTTCTATTTTTCCTTCACTTTTAAATTTTATTTTTCTTTTCTTCACCATTTTCTTTTCTCATCTTTCTCTGTTGAATTTTTTTCACCCACCCCTTTTCTTGTATTCTTTTCCTTTTTTCCCTTTCCTTTCCCCCCTTTTCTTTCTTTCCTTCCTCTTATTCCCTTTTCCCCCACTTTCCTTCTTTTTCCTTTCTTCTCTTTTCCCCTTTCCTTTTGTTTTCTTTGCTGTTTCTCTGGCAGCCCACCACGAAGCCTCCAGCCTGAAAGCAAAGCCCAGCGCTGGGCATGTCCCTGTGCCCGCTGCCCGCGGCTCGGAGGGGCTGCGGCCCCGCGGGGACACGGGACACAGTCCCCGCACTGCCAGCCCCGCGGTGACACCCGAGTGTCCGTGTCTCTGTCCCGCAGGACAAGGAGCCGCCTCGGGAGCGCTCGGAGCACCCCGCAGTTCCTGCCGCTGGTCACCAACTTCCCATTAAAGTGACACTGCCGGGTCGCGCCGGGTCCCGCTGCGGTGTGCGGGACGGAGCGGGGCTGGAGAGGGGACGGAGCGGAGCTGGAGAGGGACATCGGCTGGGATGGAGTGGGGCTGGAGCGGAGCATCGGCGGGGAGGGAGCGGGGCATCGAAGGGGCTGGAGCGGGGCATCCGCCGAGGCTTTTGTTATGCTAATCCGGGCTGACATCACGCCGCATATCAAAGCCGAGGGGGCCACATATAAGGCGGCTCCGGGGGCCGCCCCGGCACAGCGGCCCCGGCCCCCGCACAGCCCGGCCGGGCGGAGGTGAGCGGGGAGTGGAGCGGGGGCATGGGACAGGGGGCACGGGACAGGGGGCACGGGGCCACGGAGCCCCCGGGACTCCCGAGGGGCGGGGGGAGCCTGAAACAGGGGGCTGCAGGGAGCGGCAGCGATGGCAAGCGGAGGGGATGCATCCCCGGGGCGTGCAAGGGAGAGAGGAGGCTTGGAGGCTGCAAGGGAGACCTGGGGGATGGATGCGAGGGACACGGGAGAGCTGAGGGATGCGAAGGAGAGGGGAGAGCTCAGGGATGCGAGAGACAAGGGAGAGCTGAGGGATGCGAGGGACACGGGAGAGTGTAGAGAGACCCGAGATCGATGAGCCGCAGGGGAGAGGCGGTACTCCAGAGCTGCAAGGAGCCCGGAGTCCCCGGGACTGGAGGAAGAGGGGGAACTCGGGGCTGTGAGTGTGCAGGGCGATGGTAGGAGCTGCAGTGGGGAGAGGAGAGTGGGAGGCTGCAGGGCAGCGGGAACACCCTGGGGCTGCCATGGAGAAGGGACATGCAGAGGGGCTGCAAGGGACAGGGACAACGGGAGATGGAACCAACTCCTCCATCCCGTATTCCCTCCCTGCTCCCGGTCCTCACTGCAGCTCTTCTGGGGATGCGCTACCCCTAAGCCGGGCTCCTGTGCTCCTGGAGAGAGCTGGGACAGCAGGGACAGGTGGATGTCTTTCCTTCGGGGTGGGAAAGCTGGGAAAATGTGAGCTGGATACTCCCAGGTTTAACACCCGGTTCAAATCGCCTGTTCCCAGCCCCGAGTGCGACTCAGGGACGTGTCGGATGGGAGCGTTTTTTGTTCAGGAGCGGGGCTTGCTGCAAACAGCCTGCAGGGCAAGAGGAAGGAGCTCGGAGTTAAAACCAGCTCTGCCTCTCAGGAGTCCGCAGGCCACTTGCTGCTGGTTTGATCAGTGACCCAGAGCTCTCCGGAGCTGTAAACATCACGTCTGCCCGTAAGACTCTCCCTCCCCTCCCCTTGCAAATTCCTCTTGCAAATGTAACCTGTGCTGGACTGAGTGGGGAAAAGGCATTATTACCTCCCCAAATAACAGGGGTGCAATTTCAGGCCATGCTTGCAGCTCTTGCTGCTCCTGCTGGATGGGGAGAGGGGCATTTGATCATTTCTCTTCCTCTCCAGGGGTTGGAAAAAACTTTGTGACTTTTTCAAGGCAGGGGGAAAAGCAGAGAATGGTGTTGGCTGGTCAGGTTTAGTGAGAGGGTTTTAGGCCATCTGAGACATTTTACACTCAATTGTGCAGCACTTCAAGGGAGGGAGATAAGGGGTCTGAAATATCTAAATGGACACTGAAAGGCATGGGCAGGATTAAGGGTTGAAAGTTTCCGGTGTGCTTGTGGAGGGCTGGGAAGAAAAAGAGCTCCCAGAGATTAGGAGATACAGAAACACTGTGAAACAAGCAATGTGTGTGCCTGGATGCTCATGGGAGCATTGCCTTCAAGGGACACAGCAAACCCAAACCCAAGCCAGCGCTGAAGAAAAACAACCCGTGCAGTGAAATGCTGCCTGCCTTGTAGGCAGGCAGCTCTCTTGGACTTCAAGGGAGTGGGAACTCGCCCCTAGAGGTTATTAAAGTCCTTTGGAACAACAGCACTTCTCTAGTAACCTTTTGCACCAGGCACCAGGGTTGGGAGAGCCAGAAAGCAGCCTGGACAGAAAATCATGCTGCAGATAGCAGAGAAAACACCCAGAAATATTCCTTCCCCTGACCCAATTGCACCCCAAATGCAGATACCGAGGCAGAAAGCTGCAGTTGGGCAAGTCCAGAGCTGAGAGAGAGGCAAGATGTGCTTTTGCCAGGGTGAGGGGTTCCCTAAGTGGTGTTGACTGCTCCAGCCACCCCCAGCCCCTCCTTGAACCCCTTTGGGAGGCACAGACCCAGCTTGGCTGTGCCAGTGTGCCCGGAGAGGGGCTGGGACTCCAGAGGTGCAGTGTGGTGGGCAGCTTGTTCTATTTATTTTATTCTTGGCTGTCTCCTGGGGTGGGAAACCACCACAAGGACCACAAGAAGCAGCCCGGAGCGGTGTCTGAAGTGAGTAACTGAAGGGAAACCCATTTACTGCTATTAATACCGCTGCTAAAATAAGCAAGCTGTGCCCTGGAGACAGGCAGGACCCCTTAGGAATTTAAGCCCTGCACCTGGTTTGTTTATTTGTTTAGCCTGAAGAAGGGAAAAACAACAGAAAGAAAAGGATGGGAGAGCTTTCCTGGCTCCCTCTGGCTGCTCCCCAGAGACAGAAAGGGGATTGCATGTTTGCGAAGCTGCAGCCTTTCCCTGAGCTCCAGGTGCCCGAGGACTTGGAAGAAGTGAGAGGCAGAGTTAATGAGGTGAGAAGGAAAGGAGAAGGGAAAGAGCAAAACACATTTGTTGTAACAGATCAGAGTGAAACATCTGCAGGGCATGGGCACCTGCATGAATTCGGGAAGGGCAGTTTTTATAATTTGTCTTCTCTGAAAAAAAAGGAGGAGGAAAAAGAAATCTGGAGAGTGGGAGAGATGAATAGCTGGAGATTTGGGGTAGTCTAAAGATTTATCCTTTTTTTTTTTCCTTTTTGCCTGGCAGTTGCACAGACCTTTTGGAGAGGGGGAGAACTAAAACCCCCTAAAGGGGAGCAGCGAATGAAGCCTTGCCATGTGCAGGGTTAAATGGAAACACACAATCAGAGCAGAACTCAGGCTGTAATTCAAGCCATACGTTTGTCTGTCTGTTCACTTGGAGGTTGTGTCAAGGCTTGGCAAGGGAGGGACTGCGAGGGGATAATCCAAACCTCTTCGTGATTCATAAACCACTCCTTTGCGATGTGGGTGACAGATTTCCCTCTCGGCACAACTCACTGAACTTCAGAGTTAACTGAGGCTCAGGCTCTTTCTCTCTCTCCCTTCAGGTTGTTCATCTCCAAGAACAAGCTACACTCAAACTGAAGGGAAATACATTGTGCAAAAACCTTGGAAAATTCCTTTTTAAAAAATTTTTTAAAGATTCTTCCTTGAAGAAGCTGATTTCCTTCGGCAGTTGGGGGAAGGTGGACAAAATGAAGCCAAGTCTGCGATTTTTCGGAGCTGGTTTTCTGTCCCTGATTCTGCAGACGGGGCTTTGCTATGGGATAAAATGGATGTAAGTACCTGCCTATCTCTGCATTTTTAACGTTTTTGTGGGCATTGCTGCTCTCTCACCCGTTTGCACAACTGCTGTAAAGCTGTTTAAAGAGCAGCAAGCGCTGCAGCTCTCGGGGCATTCATTGAGTTCAAGTGTGTGTACTGGGGGCTTGTACTAACAATGTGTCTCCGTCTTCTTTCCAACATGTACGTGATTCAGGCTCGGGGTTGTGGGTTTTGCTCCTCATTGATACCAAAGGAGAGGCACACACTTGAGTAGCTCACATGAGCCACTTAATGAAGTTTCTGGTGTTAGCTCTGCCTCTCCGGGGAACTCTCCCAGCAGGACTGCCGGTGGTGCTGAGTGGGGGCTGAGAGAGGTGGGAGAGGCATCTGAGATAGAGCCCCGATCTCCAGCCACGGGGGATGCCTGACAGATAACATGGGCGTTTGGGGGACCTTTTAACCTTTGGATTTTGTGAAGGGTGTTAAAAACCAGGCGAGGAGGGGGGAAGGAGGGTGAAGAAATACCAGGGAGTGTGGTGAGGTCTGGATTGAGTTTCCTCGGAGGTAAAGTCACTGCAAACAAAGTGAAAACATCGCTATCTCCTTTCTTTGCTTAAGCAAGCAATCAATTAGCTGCTTACTGCAAAATAAACAAACAAGCCCCTCCGGTTCCAATCTGGTTTCATGTCCTCGATGAGTGATCTGTCTTTCCTACTTAGATTTGGATCTGGGCACAAAATAAATAAAGGGATGTGGCTTTGCCTCAAATGAGCATCTTCTGTAAAAGAAGAGGCACAATAACAGACAATGCCAGGAAGACACCGTAGTGCATTGAGGGAAAGATCTTTGGGTTAGGTGGGGAAACTGGGAGAAGAGGGTCCTGTTTTGTTGCTCCTTCTGGCACAGACCCTGTGCTGTGTCTAATTCTCATTCTGCTGTTCCAATCATTGTCATTTGAGAGGCTCTCCATGACACCTTTATAAAGGCTCTCTTAAATGTGGATGTCTGCAAATGCTTGTTGGACCCAGTGTTTACAGTGCCCAGCACGCACTCAGGGGGGAGAGGACCTTCCAAAGGGCCAGTCACCCTCCCCAAACAGAGTCATCCAGTGAGAGAGGAGGTGATGTCCTCTGGAGGTGCAATGGACTGCAGGGAACTGCTTGAGAGTCTCCATGCTCTGAGGGCCACCTTGGAAGCTGAGGAGAGTGAGGGTGTGATTTGCTCCTCACTGCCTTGGCTTTACACCTTGCAGCAGTGAGCACAGCTGCCTCTCTCTGCCTTCCCCCAGCATCCAGGCTGGGTATTTCTGCATATCTCCAGCACCTTGCACAGGGCAGGCATGTCCTCTCTGCAGACATTCAGCAACATGCCCATGGGACAAGGTTTATTTCTCTGCAGCACAGAAATAAGGCTGTTTTGTGGCACCCTGACTGAGCAGGGCACTTGTGTGTAGAACCAGGCTGAGCAGAGGGGCTGGCTTTGTGCATGGCATTGGGGTCCCACTCCAGAAAGCTGCTAAATCAGGAGGAAAGGGCTGGACTTTCTCCAAAGGACAGAGGCGAGGGGAGCTCCAGAGGGAGCCTGTTAGCCTGGTGACAAGCCATAGGCATGAAAAATGTACTGGAAGGCAGAGCAAGGTCCCAAATGGCTTGGCTGGCAAAGGAAGCCTTTGGGCTGGGAAGTGGTTAAGCTGCAAGGGTTGCTTTGGTTGCTTTGGGGCATGAGGTGGGGGAGAAGCATTTGGAGACAAGACACTGCAGTTGGCTGTTCCTGGCTGGAAAAGTGAGTGGGGAAGATGAGAGCTGGGATTAAAGTGGTATTTGAAGCCTGAGCTGTGTCCAGATGTGCTGCCAGGGCTGCCCTCACACCTGCTTGGAACCTGGTGGAGCCCTGCCCTCGCTGTCCCACAGCACTGGGGTGCTGCCAGCCGGGATTTCAGACCATTCTGTTTGGGGCTTTTCTCATTTGTTGTCTCTCCTCTTTTTCCCCAGCCTTGTTCTCCCATGGAAACAGGGGCCAGTTTCCCCCTCTCCCCATCACTCTTTCCCCCGGCGCTCAGGGTCTGTCTGTGACCATCATGTGGGTGACTCGTGTTGAACAGAGCCCCAGGCTCTGAGCAGCCCCTCCGAGCTGCAGCCCCAGCCCTGGGCTCACCCTCGGGGTGCTGTGCAGTCAGAATCTGCTCCTGCCCTCCCTGGCTCCTGGCTGGGGAGGGAGGGAGGGCAGTGCTGCCAGATGAGATGCCGGCAGCTGTGGGCTGCCCTGAGGGCTCTGTCGTTGTTGTAGGCACCGTGCCAGGGCCTGGCTTCAAAGGGGCTTTGGGAGGGGAGGGCGAGATAAGGGTGTGGGTTCCACCAGCCTGGGGAGAGGGAGCCACTGATAGGGAAGGAGATAGGAAATTCAATTTTGATTCCCTGTGTGATGTAATTGCAGGGGTAAGGGGAGGAGGAAAACACACTTTTCAGCCATTTGGGACTTCCCTGGAACCCAAATATCCCCTGGAAGTTAGTAAAAGCAGGGAGAAGGTAAAAGAAGGGGTTACTGATTTTATTTTATTTGGCTTATTTTTATGAGTTCTGTGGTCCAGATCCCCAGCTGCTGTAAACTGGCACTGGGCACCACCAGGGCTGCAGCGTGGCATGTGGACAGTCAGCACCTTGGAAACATCTTCCTGATGGAGGGACTTCATATTTTGGGCTCTTCACCCGAGCTCCAGAGGTTGCTCAGGTGTAACGTCAGGGTGTGGGCAGACCTTGGCTGGAGCAGGGGTGCTGTGGAGGGGCAGCCTTTCCCTTCGGTGCTTGTGAGCCCCTCAGTCTTATTTGTGCAAACCCTTTTCCATCCTCAAAGTGGAGGGTGGGGGGACATTGTTTGGTGTCCTGGTGGCTGGGGAGGTGGGGCAGCCCTTGGTTCCAGGGGGATGTGTCTTAGGGCCAATCGTCCAGGAACTCTGCTGCCTTCCCATCCCCTTTTCCAACCCCCTCAGCGTTCCCAGGAGGGCTTGGGTTTGGCCAGGCAGCTGCTGGAGCGACTCTTTTGGGCAGAACTGATAAAGAGATGAGCACTAGAGGGAGCTGCAGCCAGATGTGCTGCAGATGTTGGGATGGCCAGGCACAGAGTAGCCTTTGAGGCACTTCTGCCATCTCAGGGGTTGGCATCTCTGTCCCTCTCCTCTGTCACCTTCGATGCGAGAGGGGTTGTAAAGAAGCCAAATGCAGCAAGAGGGATTTTTTTTTGCACAGCTTGCAGAGTAAGCCCAAGCAAGTGCTGGCCTCAGGAATCCCACAGTTTTTAGATGGAGCTTGGTCACTTTGGGAAGTCCCTGTTGTGGTGGCCCAATCATGCCCTGCCCACCCTGGAGCCATCCCCAGCAGAGCCCCATTCCTGGCTATTGCTGCACAAATCACAGCCCTCCAGGAGCAAAAGGTGGCTTAGCCACATGTGTTCTGGTGAGCACAGGGTGTCCCCCAGCCCACCAACCTCGAGCAGCCCTTCTGCAGCCAGCAGAAGGCAGGGGAGGAGGTGGAAAGCCTCTGTGCTTGCTGGCAGCTCTGCCTCTCTGCTGGCAGGGCTGGGAGGGAGCTGGACACAGGCACAGGGGCGCCGGCGAGGAGCCTGGCTGCTGGCACGGGGCTGCTGGCATGGGGCTGCCAGAGGGGCAGGAGGGGCTGGCGGGGAATCGGGGGGTGGGGTACGGCTTTGAAGTTTGTGCCTCACTCCGTAGGCAGCTCAGGAAAACTTGACAGAGCTCCATGGCCTTGCTCAGGGCTCAGGGAGCCAATGCTGCTGGCAGCGCCTTCAGTGGGGCTGGGGCTGACCCCTGTGCCCACCCCTGGGGCTCAGGGAGCCAATGCTGCTGGCAGGGACCTCCCTGGGGCTGTGGCTCACCCCTGGGGCTCAGGGAGCCAATGCTGCTGGTGGCACCTTCAGTGGGGCTGGGGCTCACCCCTGTGCCCACCCCTGGGGCTCAGGGAGCCAAGTGCTGCTGGTGGTGCCTTCAGTGGGGCTGGGGCTCACCCCTGTGCCCACCCCTGCCAGCACAGTGTTTGGCACTCAGTCTGAAAAGCAGCTCTTATTTGAAGCTTTTGCTTCAGGGTTGGTTTCCCCCCCTCCTCCCCACTTCACTGGCTCTTCCTCCTCTTTCTTCTGCTGTAGAAATCCTGCTTCTCTGGTTGAAAAGACTTTGCAGGACCAGTGGAAGCCTTTACCAGGGGATGTGGGTTCTTCCCCAGCACTTGTGGTCCCCAGACCAGGACTGAGACAGGGCATGGGCTGCCTCTGACTCCCAGGAGCTTAGGCAAGGTTATTGTAACACTCCTGCAAGCCTTTTCCAGATGAAAACCTGAAAAAACGAGGCTCCTGCAGATTAAAAGCCTTCAATGAGATCGAATGCAAACGCCCCTCAATCTCTGCCTCTATTAAAGTTTGCCACACACTTCCCTCTCCACAGCCATGTAATTTTGTCTAAATCTCTTTGTTTCACCCAAATCCCTGCAAGATTAGGGGATTTAGGAATAGGCCTAAAAAAGAGTGCCTTTGCAGAAAGCAAAGCTGACAATTTGAAGCAGAAGTTCAGGGTTTCACAAACAGTCCCTCTGTGAGACCTTCTGGAATCACATCACAGGAGGGAGGACGGGGAGATGCCTCCACAGAGAGCCCACATCAGAGACACAGGAGATCCTTCCACCCTTTGAGGGTGTTTTGAAGCACATCAGTCCTTTGCTGCTCATTGCAAGGAGTATTTCCTCCCTTTGGCCTGACCAGGAGCAGTGTTTTACTCACAGTGGGCCTGGTAGGTTTTCTCTGAAGGTGAAGATCTGAAAGTGAGATCTGAAGGTGCTTCTCCCAAGCTGCAGCTCCCATGAATAGTCTTCTCACGGAGCCCAGATCTGCAGTAATGGGCCCATGCCTCTCAAAGGACCCAACACTGCAGAGCATTCATGTTTGCAAATGAATTTATTAACTGCCTGAGATAATGAAAAGAGTAAACGAATGCCATGATTCATCCCTGCCTCATGTTTCCTCTCTAATTATGTTTATGACTTTCTGTCAGTACCCATAACTTCAATTGAAAGCTCTGCCATGCTATATATAAAGCAGGAGGTGTTTGCTTTGGGGCCTGTTTATTTAAAGGGATGGGTCAAATATATTTAAAAAAACCTCCTGAAACAACCACCCCTCAGTTGTCCTCATCTTTCTGGAGAGTGAAGGATGGGGCAGGAGAGTCGAGGGAGGAGAGCACATGACCAGGAGGAAACAGTGAAAAGCAGTCCTTGCAGGGTGGCAGCAGGTAAAGCCCCTTCTCAGAGGCAGGGGGTGAGCCCACAGGAACGTGTTGGTCAGGGCCTTTTGGCCCAGAGGGAGGGCTGTGCTGCTGACTGTGCCCTCCAGGGCTGCTTTCTTCAGGCTGGCTGTGCCCCCTGTGCTTCAGTTCACTCCCCCCCTGTGCTCCAGTTCACTCCCAGTGCTGGTGATCGCTGGAGACTGGGGGAAGGTAGGACAGAGACCCACCACCAAACCCCATCATGGACCACTCTCCTCTGGAGAAGGTGGTTTGCTTCCCACTGCCCAACAAATGCCCTTTTCAGGGGGTGGTTGTCCCTCCTCTGATGCTGCCAGAATTTAGGGAGCAGGGCTGGTGCCTTTCCAAAGAAGGGGCAGGGGGTGGAGAGACATTTCTGACTGTGAGACAGAGCCTGGACAAACCTGGGCTGTCAGGGCATGGACTGGTGGCCTAATGGGCCTCTCACATTCCTCATCTGTGATTTATAAAGGCACTTTTTGGTCTCGGAGAGTGACTGTAGTGACTGAGTTTGCTTTTCCATCTCCATTACCCTTTACTTTTTCATCCCAATGCTTGGAGATGTTTCCAATTACAGGTTCTCACAAGCAAAGGCATGAAGTTCAGGCCTGGGAGATGTTCAGAAAACACCTTCCTGTGTCTTGCAGTTTTATTCTTGGTGGCTCCCTGGAGCTCTCCTCCTTCAATGGGAAACAGCCCTTGCTGCCATTTACTGAGTTCTCACCAGTGGGGAGATGTTTCTCCCTCTTCCACGAAGCCAAAGTCTTTCTCACTGCATTCCAAACCTTCTTCTCTACTGGTGATCACTTCAGGCCATCTGTAAAAACACAATCTCATTGGACCACAGCTTCCTTTTTCAGACTGGGGATGAGTTTCAGTCTGAGTTCAGCTTTCACCCCGACCTGTCTGGTTATTTCTGCTGTTCCTGACCTGTCTGTAATGGTGAGGTGCAGGTGCTTCAGTGTTGCTCTCCAGGTCATTTAAAGGTGCTGAAAGTCTCTACACAGGACCAGAAAAAGTGGTGCAGGACTAGGAGATGCATTAATCCATCTGGAGGGCCAGGGGAACCATCCCAAGGCTTCTCCAGTGTCCTGGGGCACCTCTGACTGGAGACCTGAGCTGGTGCCCCGTGGTGCAGCCTCTCTTAGAGGCCTGGAATGCTCCTGCCTTGCCTGCAGCCCTGGCTGGGGAGCACTCTGCCTTCTCCTGCCACGCCCTGCCTGCTTCCCCTGCTGCTGGGACGGGCTGGCCTGGAGCATTTATCATTTTGACTCCATTAGTGACGAGCTGCCTTGGCCCCCTGCCTGATCTGGGCTTCAGCCCATTCCTGGGAGTTGCTGATAGGCTTTCTGGGATAAGTTTTCACAGGTCCCTGGTGCCAAGTGCTGGGGGTTGGACTCATCTCACCCAGCTCTGTGCTTACACAGTCCAGATGTCTGGGTCCCAGTCGGTGCCTGGGTTTCCTACGTGGTGCAGAAAAGGAGTGTTCTGAGGCAGGATGTTATCTTGCTGTGGGTCTCCAAAGCACATCAGGCCAACTGCTTTCTGCACTCAGCTCTTTCCTTTCCTGGTTCACATCTGAGGCAGGATCTGGAGCCTCCTGGAGGTGCCCCTCTCTGAATAGGGGGCACCGCCTGGACACCAGAGCATAAGGTACTGAGAGGAACTGCAGGGCAGGATTTCTAATGATTAAATCATAAATTATTTAGGTTGGAAAAGACCTCTGTGACCATCGAGGCCAACCAATAACCTACCACTGCCAACCCACCACTTTTTCCTTTCCCTTGGAATTCACTGGCCAGAACTTCTGTTCTCAGTGTGTTTAATGGACCTCTTTAAATATGTGTGTGATATATTTACACAGCAGCAGAGTGGGGGGTTCCCTTCCAAGTTTGCCACTGATTCTCTTGTGCCAGAAATGCCAAACTCCAGTCCCCTGGGAACTGGTCAGTGCAGACCTACTCAGCCCTAGCAGGGCCTGGAGCTTTCCCCTGCTGGGTTACAGTCCCAGCAGCCCTGAGGGAGCTCCAACACACACAGCAGCTGGTTCCAGCCAACCTGGAGGGAGCTGGTGGAACACAGACGTGTTTTCCTGCAAGCAGGAGATCAGAGCTAATACCCCTGATTTTGGTTAGGGCTCAATTTTAGCTCTGTTTCCATCTCATTTAACTTCTGAAGGATGTGGATGTTACAGCAATAAAGTGAAATGCACCCAGAAATGTGTCTGCTAATAAGCCAAACTAACCAAGATGGCTTGGGATGAAACTGGAAGGTAACACATTTAACAAGGAGAGAAGGAAATATGTGTTAAAGTAGTTGTGTTGCCAGAATCAGATGCCAGTTATTGATGCAGCCAGCTAGAAAGTTATTTTATGGGAAGGAATAACATTTATGACTATCCTAAGCAGGCCATAAAGACACAAAGAGAGTTACACAGCAGGCTTCTGCTGGTCCCTGTGGGTGCTTGGGGAAGAAGAGCACAGCCCTGCCTGATGCAGGGCAGCATTTGCTCTTTTTATTTCTTTGTAAACCTGGCAGAGTTGGCAGCTGGACACTGGGAGAGCCAGTGGGGGCTTTGGAGTGCTGCTGTTTTCTCCCATGGTAACAAAAGTGCTGGGATTGGTGAATCCCTCCTGGGGTTTGACTCTCTCTGCACATCCTCTCGTGCACTGTGGCTCTTGGGGACTGGGGGGACAGACCTATCCATGAGCAGCAGTGGTGGGAGCAGTAGAGGCCCTTGGCCTTAACTCTCACTGAAAGCACTTGGTTTGCAAGTCTGGTGGCTTTTCCCTTGGCCTTGCAGGGGATTGTCTCCATAATCAAGTACATGGCATTTAGCATAATCCTGTGAGAGTGTGTGAGACAGATGCTGAATGCAAAACACTGATAACACCAACAATCACTGGTTTTTTTGTCCTGAATGCCAGAGTCTTGGAGGATCCAGCTTTCTGTTATCGTGGAACTGTTGGGTCGTTTTTCACTCTGCTGGGAGGCCTGTCCTCTTCATTCTTCAGCAGAAACCCTTGCCATAGAGTTTAGACATTCAGCCACCGTGGCATGTGCCCCAGGAGCCTTGTGCAGACTGCCCTCCGTGACAGAGGGGAATGTGCACTTCCAGGAATCACTACTGACCCAAAGATCAACTGTTTGAACATGTTCTAATGCTTTTTTTCATGTGCTTGTCCCCTCAGAGCTCTGTCCAAGACTCCCTCGGCCTTGGCCCTGAACCAGAGCCAGCACTGCAAGCAGCTGGAGGGGCTGGTGGTGTCGCAGGTGCAGCTGTGCCGCAGCAACCTGGAGCTCATGCACACCATCGTGCAGGCGGCACGCGAGGTCATCCAGACCTGCCGCAAAACCTTCTCCGACATGCGCTGGAACTGCTCCTCCATCGAGCTGGCTCCCCACTACCTGCTGGACCTGGAGAGAGGTAACAGCCCTGCCCAGGGGCACAGCAGAGCCAGGAGTGTGTGTGCTTGGGAAGGGGAGGGTCCTGCTGCCAGGGGCACACAGGGGGACACCACGCTCGTGGTGACTGTGCTGGTCCTGCCCACGAGCTCTTCCAAAGCCACCACCATTCTGGCCATTAGGAGTCATGGAAGGAGCACAGGAGAGTCCATGAAGGTGCTTCTCCACATGCTCCAAGAGCAGACCCGACCACAGTGAACAAGTTGCATAAATCAATGTGACCCCTTGTGTTGAAGAGCTCACTCAAGAGATGTGCTCCAAAGTGGTGGTGCCGTGGGATGTCTCAGCTGCAGTGAGCTGATGTGTTGGCTGCTCTGTGGGGCACAGACTGTGTGGGTCTCTCTCTGGGGAACGTTCAGCTGGCCCAGGAGGCTGAGCTGCAGTTCTTGTCTCTTCCAGGCACAAGGGAGTCAGCATTTGTGTATGCCCTTTCTGCTGCTGCCATCAGCCACACCATTGCCAGAGCCTGCACCACCGGGGACCTCCCTGGCTGTTCCTGTGGTCCCATCCCAGGTGAGACACCTGGACCTGGGTATCGATGGGGAGGATGTGCAGACAACCTCAACTATGGTCTTATCATGGGGTCCAAATTTTCAGATGCTCCCATGAAGATGAAAAAATCAGGATCACAAGCCAATAAACTGATGCATCTGCACAACAGTGAAGTAGGGAGACAGGTAACAAATCCACGAGAGTTATTGTACTTGTACAAACATCTGTAGTGCTCGGTGGCTCTGTGAGGTTCAGTGTCTCTGTCAGGGAGGGAGAGGAGCAGGTTCCTCCCAGATTGCTCGGAATCCTTTGGCTCCATAACTCACCTGGCACTCAGGAGGTCCCAGTGCCATTACCAGCCCTCCATCCCAGGGGTGGGATGTCTCGTTGCCTCCTGCCCAGGTGTGCTGGGGAGGGGTCTCCAGGGGTGCTGTGTGAGTGGGGAGGATTAACATCTGCAGCAGCTGCCTCCAGCCATCCCTGCAGCCAGCAGGGGTGGTTTCTTTCCCTTTTCCAGCTGCTTTGCTGGTGATTATTCTCGTGTCTGGTAGAGGCTGCTTTGAGCAGCTCACACCCAGCGGAGGGGAAATGCTGACCTTGTGCAGTGCTTGGTGTGCTCCGAGGTGCCAATCCCAAGGGCAGCCCTCATGCAGCTGGAGAAATGGGTGGGGGAGCATAAAATTGAGCCCTGCACCCACCTCTGGGGCTGCTGCCCCCACACAGCCTGGTACCCCCCGGGCTGCCTGTGCAGGCAGTACTTGGAGTGTGTTGAGCTCTTTGCAGCTCACTGTGCAGCCACAGGCTGAGGACACCTTTGCAGAGCACAGCCATGCTGAGCTTCCCTCCCCTGGGCCTGTTATTTCTATTGTTCCCACTTCATTTGGTTTGGGGGTTTGGTTTAAGGGTTTAAGTTTTATTTTGTGTTTGTACTGTCTGGAGTTTTCATTTCTCTTGCAAAGGGTGAATTGTTGTTTGGGGCGCAGCGTTGCCATGGCTGGTGCTTTCAGCCCTCCTGGCAGCATCCTGCATGTCCCACCAAAATGGGAACAGCACAGAACCAAAGCAAAAGGCTCCTTTGGCTCCAGGACCAGCAAAAAGGCAGAGTGAGAGTGCCCTGAATTCATCAGAGCTATGACATTTCTCTTACCAAAGCCCAAAGCTGCTGGAGGCTGAAAGCCATGTTAATTATCTGTTTATGCAGAGCTTTGATTTTTCAGCTCCTAGGGAATTTAGGGTAGAAAATGCAGCCCAGTGTAGATATCTGATCAAAATTCAAAGTGCTGCTCTGTGTCTGGTCACCAAGGAGCCCTGGGGAAGGCAGTCCTGGGCTGATAGTGATCTCCAAGGGCTGTGGGCTCTCCTTCCCTTTGCAAAGGAGCTGCTCCTGAGTGACTGTGCAGAAATGAGAGCAGCAGCCCTTTTCTATAGCAGTCCCTGCCGAGCAAGGGCTTTCTTTAGCAAGCTTGGGGACTGTCTGCAGGTAAGAGAAGGGCCTTTCCTAACTCCTGCATTCCTTTTTGCAGGTCTTGAAAGCCTCTCTTGAAATGAAATGTAAGTGCCATGGAGTTTCTGGGTCATGCTCTATCAAGACCTGTTGGAAGGGCCTTCAAGAGCTGCGAGACATTGCACTGGACCTCAAAAACAAGTATTTGTCTGCCACCAAGGTGGTGCACCGGCCCATGGGCACTCGCAAATACCTCGTGCCCAAGGACATTGATGTGAGGCCAGTGAAGGAGACAGAGCTGATTTACCTGCAGAGCTCGCCTGATTTCTGCATGAAGAATGAGAAAGTGGGGTCCCATGGCACCCAGGACAGGTGAGGGCTCTGTACTCTGCCCAGGGAGGGAAGTGGAACAGGGGCACTTTGAGAATAAGGGCAGGTCACTGGGGAGGGGGCACCTGCCTGCAGGTAAAGCACATCCCCACCATGTCTGTCTGTCTGTCTGCCAGGTCCATGCCTTCTGAATGTGCTGGCTCCAGGTAATGCCCAGTGACAGGGCGAGGGGGAAGGAGCACAGGAAAGGGGCTGTTAGAGAGGGGATGGCAGGATGTGGTTCCTCTCTGTGCCATGGGGGTGTAAAAACACTCACATGGAAATGGCTCAAACAGGTTTTTATTTTATAAGTCAAGTCCCAGAGGCATCTGAATGTTTCATCCCTGTGCACATCCAAGTTTTCTAGAGGGGCATCCCACTGTTTCCTCCTAGGTTTATTTTAAGGTCTTTGATGGCAAATGCAGTCAAAAAGGATTTTTTTGTGGTGGTCCCTCAGTTCATCTCCTCTCATCTCCACCTGCCCATCTCCTTTCTGGCCTTTTCTGGGTGCAGAGGTCAGTGCCTGGGTGGGTCAGTGCAGACCCCTGTCCCCACAGTCCAGGAGACTGGGCTGGGCATCTCTAGCATCTTTCCAGCCCTTCTTCTGCCTCCAAAGGGATTCAGAGGGGAGAGGATCCCACTAACAACCCCTTTTCCTCTTCCGGGATTAAAATATTCATACTGCTGCATTTTTATTACAAAAAATGATCAGTTTTGTATCATATCCAGGAAAAACCCTTTCTCCCTTGCTCTCCTGCAGGGCTGGTGCTCTCAGAGCACACTGGGAGCAGGACAGGGGCTGGTTGATTGGAACACTTTGGGTGTGTTGGTGTTTGGTGTGTGCTGCAGGGGACAGTCCTGCTCTGGCAGGGCAGGTGGCTGCAGGGGAGAGGCTGACTGGGGAGCTCTCTGATGTGAGGGATCACATTATGCAGACTTACTATGAGCTTTTCAGGCAGGAAAGGGAATTGAATTACCTTGCAGTGGAACTGTCTGAATATCCACTCGGAAAATGTGCACCCAATCACTCAAAAGCCTTTCAGAGCTCCTTGCTGAAAGGCTTTCAAAGCCTCCCTTGGAACAAGCCTGAAGTGTTTGCTGAGGCACCTTGGACTTTCTCAGCTTGCTGAAATTAGAAATGGTTTGGAAAGCTGCATGCCTGCAAGGGCTTGGGGTGTATCCAGGTTTCAGGCAGGGAACTGAACCCAAACCTGAGATTTGAAACCTCTTTGAAGTGCTCGGGGCTGATTAAGGAGCTGAGTTTTGCAACTGGTGCCCAAGTGTCCTGAAAACAAGACCTGCTGCTCCCACATCGAGTGCAGCCAAACTTTGGGTGCTTCTATCCCATCATCCCACTCCATAGCCTTTAGAAATGGGCTGGAGGAGAGCCTGAAGGAGCTGAGCTGTGGAGCTGCAAGGGGATGGTCCAGCTTTCAATATAATAAGTTAATCACTGGGGGAAATGGTGGATGTTCCTCTTTCAGAGATTTCTTGGACAGAAGCACTTTTTCATCTTTAGTTCAGTTTCTTCTGCCTGAAAAATTCATTATCAGCTTTGAGTAAATGAAAAATAATAGATTACAAAACTGAGATCTCTTTTGTGAGAAAAGAAGCAAAAACATTACCCTTCTTTATCAGCAGAGTGCAATGTATTGTGTTGCAAAGGCTCGTTCAGGTTCCAGGTGTTTGGAGAAACTATCCTCAGTGTTAAGTTTTTCTTAATCTGAAGTCAAACTAAACATAATCTACAATCAAACTAATAAATTCTTGTCCTCTTTCCTTGGCATATAAAGAGGATTTCTTCTCTCTCCTTGTTGCAATAGTCTTTTATAGGTGGGAAGATGCTTCTTCTTACACACTTCTCTAAATCAGTTCCTTCATAATTTTCTAGTTTTTGGGTTGCTGAGCTGCTCCTCTGGCTCTCCTGGGAACATTCCCACATTTAGCTTGATCTTTCTCACAGTGTGTTGCTTACTTTGCATTTTAATCCACTCTCACAGAGTGTCCTCAGCTCCTTCTGTCCCAGCCTTATCCCCACATTTGAAGCTCTGTCTCTCCTCCTCATTAATGAAAATCCAGGCTGGTTCCAGGCTGTCCCTGGACATCTCCTTGCTGACATGAGCTATTGATAACTCTCTCTCCTGCAGTTGTTTGGTGTCAGTCTCAGTCATTCCTTGGGGATGAGAAAGCAATTTAAAAGTAGTTAAGATTCTGCCCTCAAAATCTTACATGACACTGTGGACTTTGATGTATTTTTAGGAATGTCCATTGTGTTACACACCTCCAGAGGGATTTGAATTATTTTTTCTCTTTCTTTCTTTCTTTTATGCACTGCTGCATTAGTTGACATTGCTGGAGCCAGGGGCACCAAAGCAATAAATAGGAATTTGATTCAAAGGGAACAAATCAATTGCTTCTTTGCACAGCAGTCCTGTCCCCTGGGCCTTGTGGCTGCTGAGTCTGTGGAGGCAGATGGTTTCCCTGAGGTCAGAAGGGCTGAGGGAAACACGGCCAAGATGCCCACGAGAGGATACTGAGATGTCCAGGAAGGAACATCCCTTCTATCACCCCTAACGCAACAGCCCAGGTGCTGGTGCTGTGGGAGAAAGGGACTGCAGAAAGGGATCAGATCTGTGTTTCCCTCCCCTAACAGCATCTCCCTCACCCACTGAGGGCTGCACTGGGCCTGCAGGCAGTTGCTGTGCCCCAGAATAACCTTCCTTGGGTCTCCATAAGCAACTTTCACTTATCACCGGGAGTGGTGGAGGGAGAGCCAGAGCACATCTGGCCTGTCCCTGTCACCATCTGTCATAACTGTGGGTGACACAGCACAGGGCTGGCCCCAGTTTGGAGCTGAGATGGCAACTGCACAACCCCATCCTGGTCTGTCCTTCTGTCTGCTGGTGGGACAGAGGGAACTGGGATCCACGGCGGAACTGTGGGACATGGCCAGGCTGACAGCTGGGCTTTAGAGGTCTTTTCTAACCTAAGTGGCTCTATGTTTTGTGGTCTCCCTGTAGCTTTTAAAATCCAGTTCCTCACTCTCCACCTGGGGGAAGACTCCTGAAGTGCTGGATGTCCCTCCCCAGCCCTGCCGAGGAGCCTCCTCCGTGCCGGGGCCGCGCAGCTCCCGCCGCCTCCCTGCACACGGGGCTGCAGAGGGGCAGTTCGGGCAGCACACGGAGGGGGTTTGTGCAGGCAGCAGGGTGGCCTCCTCTCTCCTTCCAGAGAGGAGGGAAAAGCTCTGTGACAGCGGGAAGGCTGTTCCTGAGCCAGGCCCTTGGCTGGGACTGCCCGAAGCATCATTTTGCAGCAGCGTTCCAAGGGCTTGCAGAGGGGATGGTGTTGTGCTAAGATGCAATCTGCTGCCTCCCTGTTTGCTCGGCGAGGCTCAGGGGGAAGGCACTTCCCTGGCTTGCTGCGATGGGGCTGGACCGGGCCCAAAACAAATGGGACTGAACTTAACCCATCAGCGGGAGCCTGGGGGGATCACAGCCCTGGGCTCAGAGAGGCTTCTGTGGGCAAAACATGCTCCTTGGGCCCCCTTGTCTTCCTTCTTGCTTTTTGCTTGTGAAGATACACCTGAGAAACCACCTCTGTCTCGTCTTGCTTAAGGAAGAACAAACATAATTCTTTAAAACAGAAAACAAAATCTCTGCTAAGTGGCATTATCAGGAAAGTTTTTTAGAAGCCTGTTTAGGTTCAGAATGGGGTCAAAAGTTTTGTTTTGGCTATTCAACCAGAATGTCCCTGTTTCCTTATACCAAACTGAGAGAGGCTTGAGGCTTTTGTAATAAGAGTTTGGGTTTTTCCTTTCTTTGATTCAGGCTGGGAGGGTTGGGGACAGGTATATCCACTTTTATTTTGGCAAACCACAAGAGTAGATGGAGGGAAAGGGAGAATCCCAGTCCAACAGGTAGAAGAGTTTTACTGTGTTTGAGCAGGGCAAATGTCACTGTTGGGTGCTGTGTGTGTCTGGGCAGTGAACATCCCCAGTGGGGAGCTGGAGTTGGAGTGGACTCCTGTTCCTGTCCTTGGCCATTTGGTGGGGTCTCAGCACGAGGCGTGTGGATGCACATCCCTCTCAGGCTGCAGCTCCCCATCCTGCCTGGGGAAGCCTCTGGCAGCAACCTCTCCATCCTCCAGTGCAGCAACCTCTCCATCCTCCAGTGCAGCAACCTCTCCATCCTCCAGTGCAGCAACCTCTCCATCCTCCAGTGCAGTAACCTCTCCATCCTCCAGGCAGTAACCTCTCCATCCTCCAGGCAGTAACCTCTCCATCCTCCAGGCAGCTGAGCAAGGCTGTCATGTCCCCTCCCCTCTCCCAGTGTCAACACACCTCTATGTGACCCTTTGCTCTGCATATTTGATGCATTTACTAATACATTTATGAGGAGCCACTGGGAGGTTCCCCCTTGGCTCTCGGGCCAGCACAAGGCCCCTGGTTTAGGCAAACAGCTCCGTGTGCTGCAGACTCAGCTCTGCTGGAGGCTTTAAAGGTTTGTAAATATTGACACACACTCCCGAATGAGGGTGAAGGGGGGCCTGAAACACTGAACCTGAGAAATGTGAGGCAGAATAACAAACAGGAGGCAGCAAAAAAGGAGGAAGAACAAGAGCAAAATCTCAGCACTTCATTAATCCCATAACTTCTCCTGAAGCATTACCTCATGAAGAATTCTATAAATCTCATGGACTTGTTTTCATCTATTAATGGTGTGCTCAGCTCATTCTCCTCTCTCCTTTCTCTGCCCCAAATCAGCCTTAAAGTGTTTCTGTCCAAAACAGCCACACAGAACAGGATTCAGGAGAGATGTCAGCAATTCCCCCACTCAAGAAACCCCCTTTTCCTTCAGTGCTTTCAAGGCCTCATCAAGTTCACAGCCCTGTGGTGTTGGGGACATGGTGGCATTTGTCACCCTGAAGGGAAAGCATCTGCCCAAACATGAACATCTGCACCCTGGGTTATCTTTACAGGCCATGGAGAGATGGCATCTCTGGGACTTGGTTCATCCCTGTGCTGGGCTGGTGTAGGGGCTGTGTGCTGGGTGCCCACCCTGCTGCCCCGACAGGGGTAGGGGCTGCGTGCTGGGTGCCCACTGTGCTACCCTGGCAGGGGTAGGGGCTGCGTGCTGGGTGCCCACTGTGCTGCCCTGGCAGGGGTAGGGGCTGTGTGCTGGGTGCCCACCCTGCTTCCCTGGCAGGGGTAGGGGCTGCGTGCTGGGTGCCCACCCTGCTCTGGCAGGTGTAGGGGCTGCGTGCTGGGTGCCCACCCTGCTGCCCTGGCAGGGGTAGGGGCTGCGTGCTGGTTGCCCACTGTGCTACCCTGGCAGGGGTAGGGGCTGCGTGCTGGATGCCCACTGTGCTGCCCTGGCAGGTGTAGGGGCTGCGTGCTGGGTGCCCACTGTGCTGCCCTGGCAGGGGTAGGGGCTGTGTGCTGGGTGCCCACCCTGCTGCCCTGGCAGGGGTAGGGGCTGCGTGCTGGGTGCCCACCCTGCTCTGACAGGGGTAGGGCTGTGTGCTGGGTGCCCACCCTGCCCTGGCAGGGGTAGGGGCTGTGTGCTGGGTGCCCACCCTGCCCTGTGTGGCTCAGCCTCCCCGCAGAGCTGTCAGCACCGCAGGGTAGGCCCTTGGGAATCCCTGCAGGGACCTGCCCTCGCTCACAGCCTTTTCTCTCCTCCAGACAATGCAACAAGACTTCCAACGGGAGTGACAGCTGCGACCTGATGTGCTGTGGCCGAGGCTACAACCCCTACATGGACAAAGTGGTGGAGAGGTGCCACTGCAAGTACCACTGGTGCTGCTACGTGACCTGCAAGAAGTGCGAGAGGACTGTGGAGAGATACGTGTGCAAGTGAAGAGCCCTGAGCCCCCGGGGCTGAGCCGGCAGCACCGCCCAGAGAGCACAGAACTGCCTTGCCTGGGGCATTTATCCTGTAAACACAGACTGGAGGCAAGCTGGCAGCAGGAAAGGCAAGCAAGCACACCAGAAAGAATAAGACCCTTAGAAAAATCAAAACAAAAAGCAACAAACCTTCAAATATTTCCCCACACCAATAAAATGCTCTCTGAGAAGACAAAGCCTCATTTGGGATGGTATCTTCTTCCAAAATATTTCCTGTGGTTGCCAGTGACATCTAGCCATCAAGTGCCTCAGTATTCTGAGAAACAAAAGTAGGAACTTTCCCCAGGGGAAGAAAAGCAACTCTTGTTTGCCAATAACTAAGGCTCCCACCTGCCTGTGCCTCCCAGCACAGGTACTGAGGCTCCACTGGGACCATCTGGAAGGGAAAATGCTACAACTTTTCAGCAATAACTGCCTTTGTTGCCAAAGACTTAATTTTTAGCAGGGGATCATCCACTGTGAATGATAAAAGTGGAAAGATTTCAGGTCAATCCCCTGAGATGAACAGCTCATTTTAACCTTTCTTTTACACAGGTCTGCGACTCTGAAGTTGCTGCTGCAGGGAAGTTGTGCTCGATTTGTCCAGGCTGGAGGGGTTTCAAATTCAGTCATGGAGAAAGCCCCCATGGACCCTGGGGGCAGGGAGTGCAGCAGCCTGAGGGGGACTTTTAGGGGCCCACAACACAACAGTGGAGCCATTAGGACAAAATAACAAAGTGGAGTCAAAATCCAGTGGAAAAGTTAAAAAACCAACCAAACAAGGAAGCTCCTGCTCTGCCCTTTGGGTGTGATGCCCTCAGTCAGTGCCATCCTCCCTCCCTGGACCAGCAGCTCCTTGGGGAATGTGCCATGGGCTCTTTCCCCCAGCAAACTGTTGGTCCAACCCCAGGAACCTGCAGAGAGCAGAGCAGGCCTGGCTGGAGGGAGAGCAGCCAGGGAAGGCAGCAGCTATTCCCAGCAGCAGGGAATGGGAATGTGCCAGCCCTGCCCATGGCCCTGCCCTGGCACAGCAGAGAACCACTACCTGTGGCTGTAAATATTGTGCTTTGTACGACTTCCTACATGAATATGTCTATATACTATAAACAAGCATTAACAATAGTATGGAATAAATGCTGAAGTTACTGGTGTAATGTCAGATTATGTTTCACTGTCCCACTTGGAAAGCAGCTCTGATTCTCCTCCCAAGGATGGGAGCAGAGCAAGGCTCGAGGCACTCACTGGCCTGGCATAGAGGAGTTCCTTTATTCACTGGCTCCCTTCCTCGTCATTTGGAGTAGAATTCACCAAGATATAGTCAAGACAAGGAAAGCAAGCTCTAGGAGAAGGCAAGAGTCCCTGTTGTTGGTCTGCTTTTTTCCTCAGTGATCCCTCTCATTGGGAACAGTTCCCAGTGCCCTCAAGGAGCTCAATAACCATCATGAGTGATTCTTCTCCTGGCTCCTGGTCCTGGCACCTGCACATGGAGAGCAGCTGCTGTGCAGGGAGGTTTTGCCTTGGGTTCCCTTCTTTGCTCTGTTTTTGTCTTTGCAATGGGCATCCAGCTCTGTGTCCCAGCGAGGAAGGGTGGCCTGGGGGAAGGATGCTGCTCCAGGAGCTGAGGGCAGCAGAGCCTGTGCTGTCCTTCAGATCATCTTCAGGCACCCCATTCCCCATGCAGAATGCTGTAAGCAGCCACAAAATCTCTGCTGCTCAAATGGCACTTTCCTAGGGGGAAATATGTCAGTACCAGCACAACCTTTCTCCAAACCCTCTTTTTATCCCCACTCAGCCACTCCTGGGGGCAGCTGCCTCTGGCAGGTGTGTGAGCAGCCCTGGGGAGCTGGGGGAGAAGAACATCCTGGGCTGTAAGAGCACAATCAGAGAGGTTCTGCTCTCCTCAGCCCCTTTGCTTTGCTGTGCTGGGTTTGGTCTGCCCAGCCCCTTCCCTCCCCCAGCCCAGAGCAGGCAGGAGGACTTCGGTGTTTTGTCAGTGGTTTGTGTTACTGTCACCCCATAAAGCTGGTGGGCTGCAGTGTCTCTGCAGAGCAGTGTGCTGAGTGCTGGGTGTCTCTGGGCTGACATGCAGACAGGCTGGTGGCACAAGTCCCACTGCCTTCATCTGATATGTAAAGAAATGCTCTGCTCTCATTCTTTTAAGGAATTTCATTTTCATCTCCAGTTTCTGATGAAGCCAACAAGGCAGGGATGTTCTGACCTAAGCAAAATTGAAGCATTTCAATGCTATTCTGTAATGACTCTTTTTCTTGCTCCCTTGCTGATGTCCTGAGTCTTTCTGCTTGGTGAAAAATAGTAAAAAGGAAGGAATGTTCTATAGGTACATTGTTTTCCGCTCTTCCACTCCTCCCATGTCAGACCTGTGGCCCTCCAGTGGCTTTCTCGTGTCAGAGGGAATCCCCACTTGGCAGAGCACCAGGAGGTGTGAGTGACCCTGCCAGGTGTGTGCAGGTCCCAGGGGTGGGAAGGGACCTGCAGCAGAACTCCAGCCCCGGGGTGCCTCATGGTTTGCTTCTGTTACTGCAGATGCTGAGCTGAAATGGCTGAGGGGTTTGGAGAGTTGCAGTTTGGGGCATGCAGGTTCCAGATCTCTGCTGGATCCACTGGATAGTCCACCATGGGCTGCAGCTGAGTTTTGCTTCTTCGAGGAAGGAGCCTGTGTGGCCCCAGGCCATGCCTGAGGCTGTTGGACTATCAATTACCACTGTTACACCACTTTTCCATAACTTCTGAGTTTCAGGGCCCTTCTCCTCCCTGGAGCAGCTGCACACTGCATTTCCTTTCAGTGCAAGCTGGGAATAATGAGAGACTGTAGCACAGGACCATCCATGCTGGTGGAACTCATCAAGGTGCCTCTTGCTCCTTGAAACCTGTCCCTGGTGCTTCCCTCCTGGCACCAGCAGCAAAGCAGAGGGAGCCCAGCAGGGAGAAGGGCCCTGCTCTCAACTGCAACTCGGGGCAACAGGGACCAAAAAGGCCAAGTTATTTTCACAGTCCAGTGCAGTGTGTCCCTGTCCATGGGAGGGGACAGTTCCATGGGAACTGGATGATCTCCAAGGTCCCTTCCAACCCAAACCTTTCTGTGTTTCTGTGATTGCTGTGCCTGTGTGGCCTGAAAGCTGTTTGGGAGAACAGTTGTCACAAACTGGTTTTGCAAGGAAAACATGTCCCTCCTTCCCCACCCCAGGCCCTCACAACCAGCTTACAGGGCCTTGCTCTGAACCAGGGAGAACTTCCAGCCACTGAATAAAATGGCTTTAATTCCTGGCAATGTCTGTCAGGTGAAGCCACAGTTTCCTCTGTTGTGTCGTTCCCTACCACATCCCAGCCACTGGTATAGTTTGGCCCAGCCCCACGTGCTGCTATACAGCACTGTTGATTTACTCTGGCTGGGAAAATTCATCTGATTTCTTCCCATAAATACTATTATTTCAAACCCTTACACGTTGCCCCTGAGGGAAATGGGCAAGCTGTCTGGGAGAGTATGGTGTTGGTGGCTCTGTATCAGTTATTAATTTGAAAAAATATCTATGATGTAATAAAACAGTTTGGACTTAATGCCATTTCCAAATCTGAGCTTTCAGACCGTGTGTGCATTCAGGTGGCTTTGTGGGGTTTGGTGAATTCCCCCATCCTCAGCCCCTTCTATTTTTAGATCTGTTAGGGTGCTCCCTAAGGCAGGCAAATGACATTCAGTATAAAAATTCAGTATAAAAATTCCCACCTGCTTGTTTGTTTTAGTCCACAGCACCAGAAAGGATCTTGATCAAGCCAAGGCAGAGCCCACAGTGTTTCAGGTGCAGCTGGAGAAGCCCTGGATGAAGGGAAGGGGAGGGAGGGAAGGAGGCAGAAAGCTGAGTACAATTAGCAGTGTATTTGGCAGGAAAGTGATAAAAGAGTCCCTGAGGGACCATTCCTTTTCCTGCCAGAAAACAGATCCCAGTAGCATCCTCCAGGTGAGGCAGATTGTGCTGCCCAGCTCTGGGCCACCTGCCTGGGGAAGGTGCTGGAAGGGGCACCTGGGGGGACTTGGGGATGTGGGGAACAAGAGGAGCAGCCAGCCCTGGGATCCCTTGTAGTTACCCCCCCACCCCTGACAAAGGAACTGCCTTCCCTGCCTCAGGCAGAGTTGGGAACACCATTGCTGTGCTCCCAGAGCAGAGCTGAGCCATCACAGGCAGGACTTCCTCCTCTGCACAGGGAGACAGAGCCAAGAACAAGATTTGGGAGCGGCGGAGAAAGAGCAGGAAACTGAAAATGCACCTGAGATTAATGACTTTAACATGTACAACATGTTGTGTTTTGTTTGGTTCTCCTCTCAGGACCAGTTCCATCAGTCAGACAGAGTTTGATTAAAGATCTCAGCAGAGCTGTGGTTTGTTCATCCAGAGCACAGATTACCTTCTGTTCATGGAAGCAGCATTGGCTGAGTTTTCTAATTGTACGAGCTACAAGAATAATAAAAATAATAACAGTACTATACATTGTGACTTGGGTTTATTTGCTCTGCTGTTGAGACCATGTGGACAGTGTTTTGTCTGTATTGTAAAGATGGTGAGACCATAAAAATAAACCCAGGTAAAGCTGGATGCTCCCAGCCCTGTGTTTGACTGAAGCTCCAGGGAGTGTGACAGCTCATTTTCAATGCCCTTGAGGATTGGCTGATTTCTCAAAATTCATACTGAATTTCAGAGGAAAGAGGGATTTTAAATCCATCATTCTAATGGGCTTCTTTCCTTCCTTCCCCATTGTTTCTCATCCTACATTTCAAGTTATTTCTGATTATCCTGAAGTAGCTTGAAATCCAAGCTGAAATGCTGCAATGTGAAAGGCATTGGCAGCAGAGACTGTGCCATCCAAGGGAACAAACGTGGGCATAGCTCAAACCAGAGAATCAGAGAGTGGTTTGACCTCGAAGGGACCTTCAGGATCATCTTGTTCCGACCCAGGGGCACCTTCCACTAGCCCAGGTTATTCCAGCCTGGCCTTGGGCGCTCCAGGGGTGGGGCAGCCACAGTTCCTCTGTGCCACCTGTGCCAGTGCCAACCCACTGTGCCCCAGGTCCGTGAGGCTGACCATGCAAAGGAGGGTGCAGATCTCCCCCTGCTGCTGCAGCACTGAGAGCATCCCCTGCAGCCCCTCTGCCCTCCACTGCTGCTGGAGATGCAATTGGTACAAAGTGCTGCACATGTTGAGCAGGGCCAGGCTTGGACAGCAACACTTCTCTTTTCTGAACTCCTGCTCTGCCCAGGCTGCTCTGACCAGGCTGGGGCAGGGAAGGGACCTGGGTTGGGGAGAGGATGGGGCACTCCCTGTGTGCCCACACTGCAGGGGCAGCCCTGGGTGGGACAGAGGGGCATCCAGGTGACAGCTGCAGAGCATGGCCTGGTTTGAGGCAGTGCCAGGTCCCACACACAGCCTTTGTTCCCTGGGTGGAGGCTCCTCTCAGCAGTCTGCAGTGAGGAGCTGTGCTATTTGAGGCTCTGCACAGCACTCAGAGGAACCTGGTCCATGGCAGTTCTCTGCCCTCCGGACTGGAGGAAGAACATCCAAGGGACACCCATTGCAAACAGCACTGACACTTAAGCAGTGGAGTTGCATCCCTGCTTCTGGTGAAGAAGGACTTGGGGACATTCCTCCCTCCCCTGCACTGCTCCCAAGGGCTCCTCCAGGCCCACAGGGACCAACAACCTGGGGGACACTCAAAAATGAGCTCTGCAAAGCCATCAGGCTCTTCTGCCTCCCAAGTGCCGCTGACACACCTAGGCCAGGCCTGAGCTGGTCCTTGCAGCCCCAAATCACCAAGAGGAGCATCTGAATTAAACAGGACCTTAGTGCAGAGCCCCAGGATGTTGGATGAACTCCCCCAGCAGAACTGAGCTCCTCTGACCCTGGCCAGGCTGTGGAGAAAGCTGTCCTCAGACATCTGCTCTGTCAATAAAGACATTTCCAGAGTACACAAGCCTGGAGTGCCTCCAAAGAGGGGATCAGGGTAAGAGGAATTCTGTCCATGGGGAGTTAGTGGGACCCTGTTCATGCAGACATCCACTGTGCAGGTGTGGGCAGTCAGGTGAGGTTTATCCTGAGCCTGATGCTTGTCACAGGGGTCCTTTTTTGGTGTTTGGATTTGTCATAAACCAGCTAATTAGTAAGTGTAGGTGGACTATTGGCACCAAGAAGGAGCCTGTGTACCTCCTCTGCCCCAGGTGGGTCCTGCTGGCAGCTCTGTGGGACAGAAATTGCTGAGAGCCACTTCCAAATGCAACAAAAAACCCAAAGAGTGCAATCAAACATTGTAAACATGGGAATGTGGCTGTGAGAGTCACTTTTTCCTCTTCTCTCCATTAGAGGGAACATTTTCATCTCGGGACTTGCACACAATTCCAGAGAAACAACAAAAGTTACTTTTCGTAGAGTTTTTAAAGAAAATCAAAACATTCCAATGCACTGTCCCCACTTGCGAATCAAATGTCAGACTCAAGGCCCCTGAACTTGACTCACATTGATAACTGTTCTGGTAAAAAGCAACTCTTTTTTTCCTTTCAACCATTAAGGAGGATATTTCAGATAATAAAGGGTAAACAAAGAAACTTCAAAGAACCAAATGAATGCCATACAGTGACTGTGTTTTACAGGAACACTGAATTGCTGGCAGAGGATTTCTCCCTGGAAAATATTTTCCATTACTCTGTGTCATCTGGTTAATGCCTCAGTGCCCTGGCTCAGCTTCCTGCATGGAAACACACTGACCATCCCCTCAAATCCTTCTCCTCAAGTGATGTTGTCCAGTCTGAGACTGACCTCCTGCCATCCTGCTGCTGCCTTGGAACATTCCCCTCAGGGCTCTGTGCCCTGGAGAAATACAGGAGAATAAAGGAATCCTGGAGAAGGAGCTGATAGACTCCAAAGCAAAAAAAAAAAAAAAAAAATCAGCTGTCACGGGGAAGATACTCCAAAGTGCCTTTTAGACGCCTCAGTTCAACAGTGAGAATTGAATCCTGTCATGGCTTCTTTATTATTGTATCTTTTGTTCTGGTCTGATCCAGAACAAGTGTGTTCCTTGCCAGCTTTATAACTAATACAGACATGTAAATAGGATAGATAGAAATAAATTTGGCCTGGGAATTCACCACAATTTTTATGAAATAAAACTCACACCTTTTAGCACAGCCAAGTTCCACTCCACAGATCTTTAATCCATTTTTGACCTCTGCACCATATCCCACACTTTGCCAGGTGCTCTCATACAGAGACTCCTCTCCTGCAGGTGACAGTGCTGGAGACATCACCCTGAGCTCCCCCAGGGCTGTTCCTGTGATGGATGGAAGGGCTGAACTGCCTGGGCTCTCCGTGCCCCTCTGCCCTTTGCCCTGAGCTCCCTCTGCCCCTCTGCCTCTCAGCTGGGCTCCCTCTGCCCCTCTGCTTCTTGCCCTGGGCTCCCTCTGCCCCTCTGCCTTTTGTCCTGAGCTCCCTCTGCCCCTCTGCCTTTTGTCCTGAGCTCCCTCTGCCCCTCTGCCTCTTGCCCTGAGCTCTCTCTGCCCCTCTGCCTCTTGGCCTGGGCTGGAGTAGGAGCAGGATTTGTGTTCTGCCCTCCTTGCCCCCAAGGTCTGGGCAGCCTCACCCCATTCTGGGCTGGAACTGAGCCCAGGGCTGGTTCTGCTGGGTCCCATCTCAGGGTCTCTCTCCATTCTCCCGAGGGCAGGTGATGGAGTTCTGGTGCAAACCCAGTGGAGGTGGGGGTGTATTTATCATCACCCTGTAACTGTGACTGACATAGAAGAGATTAAAGCAATAAAAGCCAAAATAGAACATCTTCTGGCAGGATTTTTATATTTTTTTCAAAGGACCAAAGTTTTCAGCTTGGATTTGCCTTGACAGGATAAAGTACATTTTCAGGCTCAGCTCCTTAATGGGCCACATCTGCTTAATGTAATTGTGCCTCTGAACTGTGTGTCTTGTCAGACTCGAGCACAGTCAGAGCTGCACTCAGCAGAACTCACTTTCCCTGGAATCAGATAAACTCAGCCCAATAAATTAGTTTTACTGCTCTCAGTATCACCCTGTTATCATGGCGAGTTATTTAGTCTGGGCTTCCCAAACTTTCCCATTCTTCCACAATGAAAGGGCCTGAAATTCCAACATAAATAAATAATTTTCTCTTGCTCTTTATTTTCTTCTTTCCTGCTTTTCTTCCCTTCCCTTTTCTTTATTCTGCTCTCTCTCACTTTTTCTTTCCTCGCTTTCTCTCTTTCCATCAAAGGGCAATATAAAATAATTCACAGTTACACTTTTTAAAGTGCAGTTCTTGCTCAAAGAGAACTATTTAATTAGGCAATTGTGACCAGCTCTCAGCTGGTGGGAATCAGCAGCAATGATTTATACCATCTGAGCAGACTACAGTGGTGTTTGGTAGCAGGTTTTGGAGGGCCTGCCTTGTAAAGTGCATTGGACTGTGCATTATATTAGCTGAGAGAACGTTTTGTAAAAATACAGTTGTATTTATGCCCTGTTTTGGTTTTTTTCCCATATCCTTTATATTCCCACACTGTTTGCATGATGAAAGGAGGGGAAAGATGGACTTGTCATTGCAGAGCAGCCCAGGGCTGGGTGAATGGTCTGAGGTGCCTCTCCCAGCAGGGAGAAGGGAGGTGCTGAGCATCCCACCAGGGTCAAGGGAGGTGCTGAACATCCCACCAGGGCCAAGGGAAGTGCTGAGCATCCCACCAGGGAGAAGGGAAGTGCTGAGCATCCCACCAGGGAGAAGGGAGGTGCTGAGCATCCCACCAGGGGCCAGGGAGGTGCTGAGCATCCCAACAGGGCCAAGGGAGGTGCTGAGCATCCCACCAGGGCCAAGGGAAGTGCTGAGCATCCCACCAGGGAGAAGGGAGGTGCTGAGCATCCCAGCAGGGCCAAGGGAGGTGCTGAGCATCCCACCAGGGCCAAGGGAGGTGCTGAGCATCCCACCAGGGGCGAGGGAGGTGCTGAGCATCCCACCCCAGGCACTGACAGCCTCAAGCCCTGCCGAGCCCACAGTGCCTTCCAGCAGCATCCAAGGAGCCTCCAGAGGCAGCTGGAGCTGTGCTGGATGCAGCCCGCAGCAGGGGAGGAGTTGGGAGGGTCTCCAACCACCATGGGGATGGATGGGAGGACAGTGCAGTGTGAGGGAAAATGGGAAGCAGCATTTGGGGTGTTCCATTTTCTCACAAAGGCTGGTGGGTCAGTCCTTGGAATAATCGAATTCAGGGAGTGGCAATCAATATGTGTAACTCTTATTAGGGGCATCTGAGAGCCTGTGAGCATTTCCTGCTCCTCACAGGGCCTGCCAGGGGTTAGGCAAGGAATGAACACTGGGATTCTCCATTCCTGGTGCACAGAGAGCAGGGAGAGGAGCTGAGCTCCACAAGCCTCTGGGGAAATGAGAACACAACTGGCTTTTCTGGCTTCTTGTCAAGACAGAGAACAGATGGGATCCTTGTGCTGTGGTTTTCCTGCTCCCTGGCAAGCAGATGTTGTCACCTTTTCCAGAGAGGGTTGGAGAAATGAGCCCTCTCCTCCAGGAGCTGGCCAAGCTCCCTGCCAGGAGAAGGAGGATCCAGGGATGCAGAGGGGTCCTTGGCCCAGCTCACAGCCTGCTGAGAGTGTGTGTGGGCACTGACACTCACTGCAGCACTGCTCTGCATCCCTGGGACAGGACCTGCATCCCTGGGGAAGGACCTGCATCCCTGGGAATGACCTGCATCCCTGGGGACAGGACCTGCATCCCTGCGAATGACCTGCATCCCTGGGGAAGGACCTGCATCCCTGGGACAGGACCTGCATCCCTGGGAAGGACCTGCATCCCTGGGGAAGGACCTGCATCCCTGGGGAAGGATGTGCATCCCTGGGACAGGACCTGCATCCCTGGGAAGGACCTGCATCCCTGGGACAGGACCTGCATCCCTGGGAATGACCTGCAGAGGGAATCAGGATGCTGGTTGGCTGCAGAGCTCCTCTCACAGCCTGTGTGGGGTTTAAGCACATGTGGTCAATTGTGACCTGGGTGTAGAAATGAGTGGGAAGTCTGGGCCCTTTGTGAGCACAAAAAGGCTTAAGTAGGTTTAAGGGTAGTTTGGAAGGCAGAGGGTTGGGAACCATGGAGAAAAACAAGTGGGACTATCAAGGGGAAAAAGGGACTGAAGTCACCAATTGCTTCCTGAGGCTGTATTTTAAAGTGTCACCTGATTGCTTTTCAAGCCAGAAAGGTTTCAGGTCCAGTGGGTTTCCAGTAATGGTGGTAAAATAAGGAGGAGCATTGAATGGAATTTGTAAACTTTGTACTTCTTTCCCAGTTTTTTGAATTTTCATGAAAAGGACTTTTGTCCTTCCTGGCTTGAACTCAAACTTGGGAGTGAAAACTCATCTATGTTCACTAAGAGAGAAAAGACTTTTTCTCAGTAAGATTTTCAGCACTGGATTTGTGACATTGGAGGAATTTTTAAGGAAGAAACATTTCTCTGTTTCTAATGGTGTGACACGTGATGGGATTCTTGGGGTGGTCTTGTGCAGGGCCAGGAGTTTCAGCATACCACAGAGTGGAGACAGCCAGAAAACAAGAGAAGGAGCTAATGGACATCTCATTTCATGGATGAGAGGGAAGGGTTAGATTAGATGTTGGGAAGGAATTCCTGGCTCTGAGGGTGGGCAGGCCCTGGCACAGGTTGGGCAGAGAAGCTGTGGCTGCCCCAGCCCTGGGAGTGTCCCAGGCCAGGCTGGAGCAAACTGGGACAGTGGCAGGTGTCCCTGCCCATGGCAGAAGCAGGCACTGGATGGGCTTTAAGGTCCCTTCCACCCCAATTCATCTGTGATTCTCTGATAAGTCCCTACAAGCACTGCAGCAAACTCTGAAATTGCATCCTGACCTAAATCCCTTGATAAATAAGCCACAGTTGAGCCTGGTGTTTCTACAAAGACTTCTTCTCTAGAGAAGAAACTATTATTTGGTCATGCCAGGAAGTACCAGAGAAGGAATCTTGCCCCAGGGTCCCAGAGCCATTCAGGAATTCCAAATGTGCAGAGTCAGAGCTGGGGACAGAATTGCTGGAATAGGGAGTACAGTATTGCTCCAGCCTGGCAGTTTGATCCAGCACCAGCCCTGGAGACTGCCCTGCCAACAACCCTGGGCACCAGCAGCCTGTGCAGAGCCTGAGCCAGGGCAGGCAGCTCTCATGTGCTCAGGGTGGAACAGCCTGCAAGGGGTTTGGTGCATCCCCAGCCTAATTTCCATGTGTCTCCTGATGGAACCCGCACTGGAGTCATGAGGACAGCACAGCCTCTCCCCGATGTGACAGCAATTGTTTAACAGCCTGCAGGGTGGGGAAGACATTTTATGGCCTAGGTGGATGAGGCTGTGTAATGTCTGAGCAGAAGAGCATTACTGGCAGAGTTGCCTAACAAGCCTTTCTGTGAGTGATTGCTAGCCAGGCTCATGTGCATGTGGGCAGAAAACATCTGCAACATTTGGGATGTATTAGCCAGTTTGTGCAGAGCAGAGGGTAGAAGATGCTGAAAAGATGTAACTGGTCTGTTATGGTGTTGTACAAAACTATTGAGTTCCACAGTACAAACCCTGAGTTTCTCTGTCAGTGGTGGGACAGAGTTCACTGGAAAGGCACAGGTTATTGGGGTGACATTTGCTTATGACCTGTATTTCTCTTTTTCCCCCCATCTGCAAGGTAATGTTTTTGCTTTCCTATTGGCTTGAGGATCCTTCAGATACGAAAGGAGTGAGAAACCACAAGAAACCCAGTGGGGCCACTTCATCTCAGTGGCAGGAGATCCGTGACTGTTTCCTCTGTGTCTGGAAAGTGCTGAGTGTGGCACTCTCATGTGATATCCCCCTCCTTTGGCAATGCTGTGCTCTGTGGGAATGGCCTGTGGAAAGACTTGATGGTCTTCTGGAGCGTCCTTGTCCTCAAAGGTGGACAGTGCTGCTGCTCCTGTGTGTGATGGAGAGCTGGGCAATCACCAGGGCTCAGATCAGCTTTGCTGCTGCTCCTGTGTGTGATGGAGAGCTGGGCAATCACCAGGGCTCAGATCAGCTTTGCTGCTGCTCCTGTGTGTGATGGAGAGCTGGGCAATCTCCAGGGCTCAGATCAGCTTTGCTGCTCCAATGTGAAGTCCTCAACAGTGCCCAGGAGAACAAACCCCGGTGCCCACGCTCTGCCTGCCAGGTGTGCTGCCCTTCAGAAATGCCACTGTACCCCCAGCCCTCAGGCATTGCCCCAAACCCCCCCAGCCCAGAGGGGTTGCTCAGCTGCTTCCCCTGCAGAAGGGCAGCTGGACCTTCTGTTGTGCCTTTGGGTGATTAGCAGATTTTCTCCAGTTGAGCAGATCTGCAGTTTATACAATCCTGACCTCTGAAGCACAAAGAGAAAGAAGAAAATAGCAGGACACAGGATCTCTTTTAGCTGTTATTTCACCAAGGCCAGCCAAGCTACTGGAAGGGAAATCCCTGCACAAATTAAGGAAATTGTGATATTTCTTTCATTCTGAGAGGCATTCCCGGCAGAGCCAGGGCTTCTTTCCAAAGACATGACTGCATTCCAGCATCAAAAGAAAGTTTATTATGCAAATATTGACCAATGCTGGAGGAAACAGCAATAAAACAGTGTCAAAGGTGAGAAAAGCTGTTGTGCTTGGGCTGTAACCTTTGAGGCCAAATTTTGGGAGTATTGTTTCATTGGTGAGATGGCTTTTGCAGCTCAAGGGTAGGAGTGGATGGTTTCTGGGTCTCCTTTTTTCTTTTCTTGTCTTTGTTTTTTTTTTCTTCTTAATTTATTTTAATTGGGGATACTTTAGTCCTGGTAATGGTGATGGAAACACTAAGGAAGGCACAGAATCTTGTTGTGCAGGGCTCAGTCACACAAGCAGACAATGATCCAGCTCACAGACCAACACTCATAAAGGGATACCTGGCAGGAACATGAAGAGCAGCATTATGTGTTATGGACCTGCCCCAGCAATGAGGGAAGAAGACTGGAAAAAGATGGGAACTCCACCTCCAGTGGAGCTGATGGAAAAGTCCAAAGGAGGCCCAGGAGTGATGGGACAGGAACTCAGGAATGATATACAAGTTGTAAGTTTGAGGCAGAAGTCAGGGGTCACACAGAGGAGGGTTTGAGTTGCACATTCTGTGAGGGAGAGCCAAGAAGCCTCAATGTTTGCTGCCCAGAGGGGCTGGAGAGGACCTGAGCACCAGCACAGCCCCAGTGTGAGCTGGGGCAACATCTACCCTTAGATCGACTCCATCAGCCTCCACAGGAATGAAACCAAACCTTCACTTTAAAAACCCATCTCCATGCAGACCCTTGTCCTTACAGCAGCAATGGTCAAAACTCACTGGTCCCTGCATGCAGAGTGTCCTCCCCAGCTGTTGTCAGAAACAGATGTTTGGGAAGGTGTTCTAAAGGGCAAGTCATGACTCTTCCCTTTGCAATGCCTTCCCACCTTCTGGCATGGGACAGCCTGGGGCACAGCTTGGTTATATTCAAATGCAAATATTCCAGACCCCCATTTTGCTCCAGGACCTCCTGCTGAAGCTGAAGGACATTTTAGCCCTAAGATAAGGGGTACTTTAGCCAAAAATTCTCTTTTTCTCTGCTTGTCTCCCTCTGTCAAACATGCCATCTCCAACCATGCTCACTTCAGCAGCACACAGGCCCTTCCCAATGGCTCTGTAGGTTATCCTCATTTATTTAGAGACCTCTTCCTTCTTCCTCAGCATGCACTGCTGAAAAACAGAATTTATACCCATACCTGAGCTGGCATGTGAATGATAAGCCAAGGGCAGGCAGTGCTTCTAAACACTGACATGGTTTGCAATGAGAAGGGGCCCCCAATCTGCAAAGTGACCTCCAGGACAGTGGGATTTCGAGGGGGAGAGGCAGGAGAGTGGTGTTGGTTCCTCCTCTGTACCAGGCACACAGTGGACTGGGAAGATTCACAGTGTACTGGGGAGTAGTACAGAGACACAGACACACAAGGATGCAGAGGAGTCTAAACTTGTTAAAGCTTTCTCCTTGCTGGCTCTGACTGGCAGAGCCTGAGTTTTATAACACCAATGCCTTTTCATGTCACTCTCAGCTTTAATTTATTATTTTTTTAAATCAATAAATATCCCTGCACTCCTCCATCTGGAGGATTCCTCCTCCATCCCAGCACTGCCAAGCTGCTCAGAGCCACCTATGCAATGCCATTTGATGCAGAACATATTTGAGTCTTGGCCCCTTCTCAGCCTCATAAATTCCTGACATGATTCGGAGGCGTTTCTGTTGGAAACAGCTCCGCTGTCGTATTTATAGGGATTGCTGCTGCCTCTGATCCCAGGCCAAACACGAGGAGTAATTGCAGCAGGAAGCAGGACACAGCTCCACATATTGTTTGTCTGGCTTGCTTTAATTTTAAGAGTGTGGAAGTACCCCCACTTACTGATGTTAGGAGCAAAAAAAAAAAAATACAATACAGGAAAAAAAACCCCATTGTTCAGGAATTTTCTATTTTAATTTTTTTTTGTTTTTATTGCTTTTGTTAGAGGCAAAGAGGGAACCATTATGCTTCCTGCTGAGGGTAGGGGAGTGAACTAGATATTGGTGACTTATTAATTCAGGAATCCTGTGCCTCTAGATTAGACCAGAGCTTCCCACTTCTTTTGTCTTCTGCTTGTCGAGGCAGAGCCAGGGAGTGCACATGGCCCTGCACGTGTGTGTGTGTGTCTGTGTGTGTGTGTGTGGGTGTGGGTGTCTGTGTGTCTGTGTGTCTGCGTGCAGGGCAGGGGAGGAGGGGGCAGAGCTGCAGATGGGCCCAGAACCCTGAGCCAGCACTGCCCAGCACTGCCCAGCACAGCCCAGCCCAGTCCAGCACAGCCCAGCCCAGTCCAGCACTGCCCAGCACAGCCCAGCCCAGTCCAGCACAGCCCAGCCCAGTCCAGCACTGCCCAGCACAGCTCAGCCCAGTCCAGCACAGCCCAGCATAGCCCAGCACAGCCCAGCACTGCCCAGCACAGCCCAGCACTGCCCAGCCCAGTCCAACACAGCCCAGTACAGCCCAGCCCAGTCCAGCACAGCCCAGCACAGCCCAGCACTGCCCAGCACAGCACAGCACTGCCCAGCACAGCCCAGCCCAGCCCAGCCCAGCCCAGCACAGCCCAGCACTGCCCAGCACAGCCCAGCACTGCCCAGCCCAGTCCAGCACAGCACAGCACTGCCCAGCACAGCCCAGCACAGCCCAGCACAGCCCAGCAATGCCCAGCACTGCCCAGCCCAGTCCAGCACTGCCCAGCACACCACAGCCCAGCCCAGTCCAGCACAGCCCAGCACTGCACAGCAATGCCCAGCCCAGCCATTCCAGCACAGCCCAGCACTGCCCAGCACAGCCCAGCACAGCCCAGCAATGCCCAGCACTGCTCAGCACAGCCCAGCACAGCCCAGTACTGCCCAGCACTGCTCAGCACAGCCCAGCACAGCCCAGCACAGCCCAGCACTGCCCAGCACAGCCCAGCCCAGCCCAGCGCTGCCCAGCAATGCCCAGCACTGCCCAGCACAGCCCAGCCCAGCACAGCCCAGCACAGCACAGCACAGCCACCTCACTGCCCTGCTGGGGCTGATGCTGCCATGGACAGGGTGCCAGTGCTGGCAGTGGGGATGGACACACCCTGAGCAGGAGCCTTGTTGGCACAAGGCTGAGGACAGAGGTGCCAGGAGCTTCCAGCCAGTGCCTGCAGTGGGGCAGCTGTGGCTGGCAGTGAGGCACAGGCACGTGCTGCAGCCTGAGCTCAACCCTGCTGGGTTGGCAAAAAGCACTTTTCACTTTGGATGACACTGGAGGTGCAGCTCAGGGGGAGGGGGGTGAAAAGGAGTGCCCCAGCACAGGGGTGCCAGGCAGTGTGTGGGTGGAACCATGGGGGTGCCAGGCAGTCTGTGGGTGGAACCGTGGGGCTCTCCATGCTCAGAAACCCCATTGGAAACATTTCCCACCCCACCTGATCATCAACAACACTGCCAGCTTGTCTGGGATGGCACTGAAGCACAGAGTGATCTCATGAATTGGGACCCAAAGGGGGCCTACAAGAGACCTGGAGAGGGACTTTTCACAAGGGTGTGTAGTGCCAGGGCAAGGGGGAATGGATTCCCACTGCCAGAGGGCAGGGTTGGATGGGATATTGGGAAAAAATTCCCAATTTCTTGGGTCGAAAGAAGTGTCACTGTGGTCAGGCCCTGGCACAGGTTGGGCAGAGCAGCTGTGGCTGCCCCATCCCTGGGAGTGTCCAAGGCCAGGCTGGATGGGGCTTGGAGCAACCTGGGATAGCAAAAGGTGTCCCTGCCCATGGCAGGGGGTGGGACTGGATGGGCTTTAAAGCCCCTTCCAACCCAAACCATCTATGATTTTGTGATCCCACAGCAGAGAAGCAGCAGGGCTGTGTCCTCCTCCCATGCCAGTGCTTTCTGGGCAGCATTACACTGGCACAGCAGGGATTTAACTTTCCTTCAACCTTGCTGTCTTCAGAGGAGTGTGCTTGAAGGCTTAAATCTTCATTGGTTTGGTGAACCACTCACAGTCCTCATTGGTTTGGTGAAACACTCACAGTCGTCGTTGGTTTGGTGAAACACTCACAGTCGTCATTGGTTTGGTGAAACACTCACAGTCCTCCTCAGGTAGGTGTTGAAATGGTTCCTGATTCCTGAGCTGGGATCCCAAATGTGCACTCCTGACTCCTGAGAAAGAGCCTTGCCTGTGAGTTCAGTGCTGGGGAACAGCTCTGGGAGCAGAGGACACCTCTCCTGCCAAGTTCCAGGCTGGGCCAGGACAACCTCCCCCACTTTGCTGGTTCTGAGAACCCTCTTAATTGAGCAGAGATACGGGGCAGGGGCTGTCAGGAGTTCAGAGCAGGAACCCGCTGCCACACTTCCAGCAAGAGCTACAATCATATTAGCTTAGCACGGGGGGATAATAAAGGGCTCTACTCAAAGAAAAAAAATAGCAAGAGCCAACAGCTGAGAGCTGGAGCCAAGAAAGCTTTGGTTATGAGCGAGTGAGCCTTGTAAATGGAAGGGGGAGGTTGACAGCCTGGGGCGATCTATCAAGCAATGGTTAAAGGGTTGGCCAATCATTTGGGTGCCTTCAGAGAAAGAGCCTTTAAACAAACCCAGGTCACTGGGCTCAGGCCAGGTTTGAGGTGAAAGTGCCTGAAAGTGCTGCAGTTCAGCTCAGGAGTTTGATGGTTTCTGCCACTCTCAACATCTCTGAATGAAGAGCTGCCAGAAGCACTTCTGCACTCCTGGAGCTGACAGGGAAAAGGGAAATGAAGCCATCCCACGAGCTTTCTGGACTGTCAGGGGGATTGGGCATTTGTGTTTTGCCCCCAGCAACCTGAGAAATAGTTCAGGCACTTTGGAAAACTGTTACAGAGGTGGAAAAGAGATGTGGAACAAACTGTGCTGTGTGTGCACTGGAAAGGGGCAGAGAGCAGCTGAGCCCTGACTGTGTGGGCAGGTGCCCCTGGGACTGTCCCCACACCTCTCACAGGGTCACAGGATGGCCTGAGCCAGAAGGAATCACCAAAGGATCATCAAAGTGCAGCCCCTGGCCCTGCACAGGACACCCCAAAGGCACTCCATGTGCCACTGCCACTCCCTCAGGTGCTGAGACTCAATAAAAAAGGCCAGCAATGGGAGGAAGATGGAAATGTCTTTTAAGGACCTGGAAAAAAATGAGAGTGACACCAAAATAGTTCTTGCTGTATTTGCTTTTTCCATGAGTTCCTGCATCTTCTCAGAGGTGGGACAGAGAGGCTGACCCAGGGCAGCCTTTGCTACGTTATTGTACAGGGAAAGCTCACAGACAGGCAGGAAGAAGTTCAGATGAAAGGGTGGAAAAAAGGATTGATTAATCCTGGGTTTCATCCAGGGAGCTGAGGCAGCAAAAGCTGTAAAGGCAGGTTACAGCAAAGGGGCAGTTAAGTAATTATTTTGAGTCTAAGCACAGCTCTGTCATTCCAGTAGCACCTTCTCACAGAGCTGCCCACCTCACCCAGAGCTGTCCCTGGAGCTGCCTCACCCTGGGGTCTGTGAGAAGAAGCAGCCCTGCAAAAGTTACCAAGCTCAACAACTGCCTTGAATCTTTCAAGTGACTCCTGACGTGCTCAGCTCCCTCAAGAGCTGATGCTGGTAAAAAATATTCCTTTTGTTTGAAATAAATTGAAGGATAATGGAGGAACGAAATATGAGAGAGCAGGACTGGGACAGGTGCCAGAAGATCTGATGCTAATCGAATCCAGGGCATGTCCAAGGGCAGTGCCACCTTTCCTGGGGATGGCACCCAGGACTCAGTGCCAGTCCCACCCTCCCTGGCGATGGCACCCAGGACTCAGTGCCAGCAGGATGTCAGAGCTGAGGCTCCAGTGCTCGCCCGCACCACCAGGGAAAGGGAATCTGCAAATATTTAGTCTGCCAGAAAGACTATTCCAATTAGTGGATGTCAGATCAAGGCTTGAGTGATTCTGAAGCATGTAAGGGTTTGGACAAGGCTTACCCAAGTCACACAAGGGTCATCACTTATTTAAAACTATTAATATTTGTCAAACATGTACATCTCCAGACACTTAAACCAGAAACTGTTTCATTTACTCTAATAGCCATGGGATGGATCCCATTCAGCACAAATTCCTGTGTCCCCAGAGAGCTGAGCTGACTTCATTGCTTCTTGTCCTCTGGAAATTTGCTTGTTCATACATAAAACCCCACCATTGTTATCTGCAATGAGGGAAGGAGTTTTTGTCCCAGCAGACAGGGTGTCATCACTCAGCTGTGTCACTGCCAGCCCCAGCCTGACCTCTGGGCCTAATATGGTTGCAGGGAATGCTCACACCAACGGCAGGGGCAAGCAAGGGCTTTTTTGGAAATGGAGGGAGAGGGACCACAGAGTCCCATGTGAGGACTGGAGTGAGGAGAGTGGTGTCAGCAGAGGCGGCAAGGGCAGCAGCATCACACTCCCTGTGGGGACTGGGCAGACCCACCTTCATTTTCCACACTGCAGGTAGTTGTTTTCCTTTAAACAAGGGCAGGAACATCTTGCAGGTTGAGAAAATGACCAACAAAGGGACCAAGAGCAAAGAGCAGGGTAGAATTTCAGATCTTAGGCACAGACATGGGTTTACTTGCTGTCCCAGCTCCAGAGATAGAGTGTCCCCAGCCATTCCCAGTGTCCTGCCACTCCAGCCCCTGTCCAGTCACACTCTTTGGGAGCCCCTCACACCCAGTGGCAGCAGGCGTTTCTCCAGGTCCTCTCCCTACGCCGGTTTTGGGGGAAAATGAGACATCCTGGAGGAAAACTTGGACCTGACCTTGCCAACAGGTGAGACCCAAACGTGCTCCATGTTCCATCACCACTGAACACAGCCAAGCCTGAGGGATTCAATACCCTCTCTGGTCCATCATCTGACAGACTGGAAGGGAAGGAGGGGTTTTAATGCCATGCAGCTTTCAGAGCCTGGCAGATGATCCCTTTCCTGGTGCACCTCATCCTCTGGCTGAATAAGGAGACGTTGTTTAGGTCTGCAGGCTGTGACTGACAGGCAGGCAGACAGATGCATTTTCTAGTATACAAAAACCAGACAGAGACTTGGACTGTTTTTCTACACCAGCCTCCAAACCCCTGCATTTGGCACAAGGAAATTCAGGGAAGGAATCTGTCGAATCCCCTCAGTCTTAAAGCACTGGCAAGAAATTGCTCCCAGCCCACACATTTTTCCTCTTTTCTGTACCATAACCCTCCAGCAAATCCACTGTGCCAGATGCCAGAGCTCAGGCATAAACAGGGCGTTTCAGTACTCACACCCAGTCCTTTGCCACCTTTTCCACTGCAGTCCTCCCCGCTTTGACCATTTTCCACAACTGAGGTCCCTCCGTGCCCCAAACTGCCTCAAGCATAAGCAGATTGTCACATTCCCTTCCCCTGGGCAGATGCCACCTTTGGTAAACTCCCCTTTCCCACGAGGCTTTGGGTTTGTTTCTATTTGAAGAAGATGCTTGAAAATACAAATAGGTGATATAACAAACCTCTTCCCCTGTTTCACATCCCCCCACACTCTCCTTGACATCTCTGTTCACGCTGTGCATTGCTCAGCACCCTTTCACAGCAGCACCTTTTGGAGGAAGGTCGGCCAAATTCGGCCAAATCCGGCCAAATGTTGAGTTCAGAGGTTTCTCTGCCTCTGCCCAGTCTGTAGCTTAGCTGTGGAAGGCAAAGGTGATGCTGGGCCCAGAGCTCACTCACAGAGTAGGAAAAGACAGAGAAAAGGTCTAGCAATGGGCTGTACCAGAGATCTCACCCCTTGATTCAAAGACCTTGACTATTTTCAATCTCTCATGAACGTCTGAAAGTGAACTGGGGCTGACCTCTGCTTTTGGAACAGGAAACTCTCCAGAATGGATTTCTTGTGGGGGTATGTGGTATTTTGCATGTATTTCTGTATCTGCTGTGAGCTCGTGGCCTGTCCTTGTGTGTCCCTCTGGTCAAGCCTCAGTGGGTCTGTAATCTCCTACATCTGCATCTGCAGCTCGTGTGTGCAACGGGCAAATGTGCTTGGGGCTTCAAAGGGCTGCTTTTTCATATGCCTTTTACATCTCACTGTATGAAAGCCTCTTACACATTCATATTTTGTTCCAAGAACACAGTCTGGTCCTGGACAGGACCCCAGGAAGGTGTTCTGCAGGGTCTCTGGCTTGGGAGGGAGGCAAGCTCTGGGGCTTGGCTGCCTTCCCCCTCAGCTTGGACTTCTTTCCACTCGCTTTGGTTCCTCCATGCTGTGCAAGTATTTGGCCTCTGCTGCTGGAGTCACGCTGCTCTTCCCTGGGAGTGTTTGTGCCCCAGGGGATGAGTCCCCAGGGCTTTCCCTGCCCCCTCCAGCCCACCCTGAGCACACAGACCATGGGTCAGCTTTGCTTTGCTGGTGACTGGAGAGCGATGGGTGGGACAGGGCTCCTCTTCTTGGGTAGCTCAGGCAAAGGCACTGCAGGCCAAACAAGGTGCCTGCTGAAATGCTGCTTTGCTTCCTTGCATCTCAGCTGGCAGCTCCTCCAGCTCCCCTCAGCCTGAGCACTCGTCTGCAGGATGAGGTAGTTTGTGTGCTTTGCCATGAGAAGGTCCTTTCCTGGTCTGTTCCCAAGGCTCCCGGGGGTCCTGTGTATTTTCCCTGTCTCTCTGTTGCTGGGCCAGCATTTCCTTGCCCGTACAACAACATCTGCTCCCCAGATATCCCTGATCACACTTGGCCACTATGAGGCACCTCTGGCTTTCTGCTCTGTTCCTGACAGTACATCTGTTCCCCAAAACCCGGGTGCTGGGATTGCACTGCATTTGTCTGAGCCCTGAGCCCATGCAACTGGCTCAGTTCTGATTTCCAGCTAAGTAATATCTCACTGGCTTTTTTCCCCCTCCTAGGGCTTTTTTTTTTTTTAATCTTGTTGATACCTGGTAAACTTTGTGTGATCTGCACTTCCCCATAGGTGGGACAAACTACCTGCATATCCCCTAAAACAGTTAAAGAAACTTCCTTCCTTTAAAAGCATATTTTATCCATTTCCAGATTTATGAGTGCCTGAAAAACTGTCTGTCCTTACCCACATCGAAATATGACTTTTGCACTGAAGTCACAGGATTTCAGCCCATCCTGGGGGCCCCGTGCCCACCATGCCCTGAGGATGTGCCCTGTGCCCTGGTGCTGTGCCAGCTCAGGCCATCCTGGGGGCCCCGTGCCCACCATGCCCTGAGGATGTACCCTGTGCCCTGGTGCTGTGCCAGCCCAGCCCATCCTGGAGGTTCCGTGCCCACCATGCCCTGAGGATGTGCCCTGTGCCCTGGTGCTGTGCCAGCTCAGCCCATCCTGGGGGCCCCGTGCCCACCATGCCCTGAGGATGTACCCTGTGCCCTGGTGCTGTGCCAGCCCAGCCCATCCTGGGGGCCCCGTGCCCACCATGCCCTGAGGATGTGCCCTGTGCCCTGGTGCTGTGCCAGCCCAGCCCATCCTCAGGCCCCATGCACACCATGCCATTGGTCTGACAGTCTCTGATGATGTTCCCCACATGGGAACCTTAGATAATGGATTGCAGTGGAGAACATGGATTTTTAAATGTGTTTAAGATGTCTGGCAGGTTCTTGAGACACAAGAGAGGGGAAAAAAATTTGGATTAAGGGGAGAGAAATGTACCCCAAATCAGTGAGAGCTTTTTGGAAAGGGGACAAGGAGAGTCCTCTGTCATGTGCTGCTTCACCCATTCCAGCAGTGGATGGTGAAAGTCTCCTCACAGCAGAACTCCCACAGCTGAGGGCACAGAGACAAACATGGTAAACTTTGCACATGGTTTGCATTATCTGTGGTAATAAAGCCATTCATCATGAGGCTCCATGTGCAGATTGAGAGAGCTATTGCTCCCGAGGACTGAGGGACTGAAAGAATGAAGCATTTGCTGCTCTCTCGCTCTCTTATTTTCTCTGACCTCCATGGCCCTGGCTCAAGGTCTTGCTGCAGAATGACAGGTCAGCTGCTCTGAGCTCAGTATCCAAAAATTATAGCCTGGGATTCAAAGGAAATCATCAGCACTGGTGTGTCTTTCTACTCCTTGAAGCAGGGCCTGCTCTGGCTTGAGGACTTGAGTTAGTTCTCTGCCTCAAAGGCTGATCACTCAGCATCAGGGCTGAGAGAGGGGTGGAGATGTCCTGTGTGTGACCTCCCCGAGGTCTGCTGGTGATGGCAAGTCCCAGCCAGGCCCCAGAAGGTACCTGGCTGAGGTTTGTTCAGCTGACCCCTCCCCAGCAGTGTCCAGCTCCTCATCTCCCTGATGTTCCGTCTATCACTTCTCTTCCAAACAAAATCTCTGCTCCCATAAATCCACAGTTTCACTTCTTTCCAGCTTGGTGAACTTGTGCCTCTTTTCACGCAGGTTTGCCCAAAGCAAAATCCCTCTGGGCCAACCAGGAGTGCACTCCTGGCTCTGCCCAAGCTGGTTGGGAGGGTCACTGTCAATGTGGGGCTGTGCGTGGGAGGGAATGAACGGCTGGAGCCGTGGCAGGTTCCTGTCTCCATGCTGTGCTTTCTTTAGGTGCTGTGGAGCTGTTGGGCTAATAACAATAGCAGGTTGCTCTCCTGGATGCATTCTTTGTGCTCTCTGGGTATCCCCTTACCTCCCTGTGCACAGAAGGACACATCCTGAGCCATGCTGGAGAAAGGAAGGTGAAAAATGTGGTGTTTGGTTGCAGCACATGAGACTTTGGGTGCTGTGAGCAGAAATACGGAGTAAAACTGCCTCGAAGGAGGTGCAGTTCTATGGGTATCAGTGACTCTAAGCCAGTTTTACACAGCCCAAGTTTTGCATTACAGGGTATTTTATTGCAGATGAGGACACCATGCAGCCAGACTGCTTTCACACAGCTTTTTTGTTGGTTTGGTTTTTTTTTTTTACAAATAGCTTCATTTAGTTCTCCCTTTGCATTGGTTTCCCAGTGCTGTGTCTTTGCCAGGATATGGTTTAAGTCAGCAATGATCACAAACCTGCTGCTGCTGAGAGCTTGGCCTAAGGCCATTCCAAAGGTGTGACACTGGGGGGAGTGAGGGTGGAAAAGGCTTGTTGCTGTCCAGGGGGTTACTCTGAAGCACAGCTCAGGTAGAGGAGCAGGAGTTCAGAGCCAGAACCATACCTGGATGTGTGGGGAGCATGAAAGGAGTGCACACAGCCAGCCAGCACCTTGGGAAGGAAGGGGGAGCTCACCTGGCAATGCCCAGTACAGCCCCTCTGGCAGTGGGAGCAGCAACCATGGCCATGTCACACTGCTGGGAAAGGGACTGGCAGCAGAGTGTGCTGTGGTGTCCCACACCCACCACCCACCTCTCCTGCCTGGGCATCTGCTCTGTGTGTGTCATTTCAGCACTGGAGCACACAGGGAAGTAACACAGTGATACTGAAGAGCCCACGAGGCCCAGAGTGGGGGCTGGTTCCTGCCCACCCCATCAGCTCCACCACAACCCCCTCCCTGCTCCGTGGGCTCAGCAGGTCCCACATTCACAGTTGTCAGTGCCCAGCTTCTGTTTCAGGGCTTAATTTACTGCTGAAATGGGTCAGAAATCAGGGGCCTCTGTGGCCTTGGCCGTGCAAGCCTGGCCAATAAATATGTGACTGTGCCAACCCCTCTGCAGACTCTGCTCACCTTGGGCTCTCCGAGCCCTGGCAGTGCTGCAGCAGCAGGGTCTGGGCACGGGGCAAGGGCACTCCCCATGAATCTGCTGCTGAGCAAGATACACAGGGATTATCCAGCCCTCCTCGGGATTTGTGGGTTGGTTATTACTCCATGGACATTCTCAGTCCTGCTGCAAAGCCCATGTGGCACAGCAAGGTTTGCAAAGAATGTAACCCAGGGAAAGGCGAGCAGGGGAAGAGCTGGGTTACAGCAGGGGGTGTTTTCCCTGGAACAAACCCCAGTGCAGCAGTGACCTCGGCTATGGGGGTACTGCTACTGCACCAGCATCAGCAGAGGCATCTCCTGCAGCACACACAGAGCTCAGGGCTGCTTCTTGCAGGGTTCACACACACTTGGGCCTATTTCTTTGCTGACTTTCAGTGCCCCAAAGGTCTTGGGGAAACTCCAGGTACAGGGCACAAGAACAGATAATCTGAAATAGGTGTGGCAGGTGAAGGTGTTCCCACTCTCTGCTTTTCCTTCCACCTTTTCTTCTCACTGTACATTTTCCTAATCCACTCCAGTTCAATGCCAAACCTCTTTTATCCTGTCCTAAGTGTGCAGGGATGATCCTGCCCAGAAAACATCTCTGCTTCATGAAGGGTATTTCACTGGAGCTGTACAGCTCTTGCAGCTGCAGTTTTGCAATGGTTTAGGCCTGAAATGACTCCAGTAACTGGGAGAGGTTTATCCTGGGTTATCCTGCTGTTCTCACTGCGGGGGCACAGAAAGCAGAGAACTCAGGGGCACTTCAGGGAGCAGGGGGGCAGGAATAGCTCAAGACTTGCTCTGTAATCCTGAAGTGTGGCCTCTGTGCCTTCCCATCTGCTCCACATTCCCACCTCCATGGACAGGGCACATGATGGAGCAGGCAGGAGCCCAGGCAGGTGGGGACCAGAGCCCAGCCCACCTCTCCAACCTCCTCTGTTCAACAGGATCCCAAGAAATGTGGTACTTTCCCTCCCATTACCCAACTTCCTGAAAAACTTCAGAACACAAGTCTTGAAAAAACAAGGTCTCAACTTTTCCTTAAGTGACCTGGGCTGCCAGTGGCCCTCCAGCTGCATTCCTGAGATTGAATTCTTCTGCCCTCTCCTTCCTTTCCTACTCTGTGTTTGGCCAGAGGGTGAGGCAGTGGCAGCTCAGCACTGGCTGGTGTTCCCTTTCAGCATTCCCTGCCCAGCCTGAGCAAAGAGCTGCTCCCCATGGCCAGCCCTGCCCCTCCTGTCCCTGTCCTGCTGGGGAGGGGCTGCCAATACCCCACCAGGGCACAGACATGCCACAGGTTGCTGCAATTGAGGGACATTCTGCTTCAAAGCCCCTTTTGATTGTCATTATGGTTAAATTAGAAACCACTAAAATCTGTGGGTTGGAGCCTGGTCTCATTATCTCCTCTGATAGTTTTTTCATTTGTGTTAAAATATTAGGGCTACATTTACAGAAGGAAGAGGAAACAAAAGAACCAAACATTTCTCATCTTGCAGGATGACAAGTGTGAAAGTGTTTCCCTTAAAGTCACCAGCAGAAGTCCCATGAGCCCTAATGGAGAGGACTATCCCTGAAAAAATGGAGATTTCTGCCAAAAACCCCTATAACCCAAACCCTACAGAATTCATACCATGTCCTGTGCAGTCTGTCCCAACCCTGCTTTACAGGGACATCCCTCATGCTCCAGCCCCACTTTTGGTGCACCCCAGATGATGCCAGACCTGGAGGGGTGTCTCTTCCCACCCTCCCCACCACCCTGGGACCTCCCTGTCCCCATGTCCTCACTGAGTTTCCGTCCAGGGTATCATTCCATGTGGCTTCCAGGCAGAGGGTGCAGGTTTTATTTCTCTGCTCAGCATCCTGCCAGGAGCCTCAGGGAAGCAGAGAACAAGGGAAGGGAAAGCAGAAGAGCAGCATTAATGGGTCCCTGGGGATCAATCACTGAACCTCTGCCTTGCATGTGGGGAGTCTGAGAGGACACTCTGACACGCAGATTGGCCGTGGTGCTGAGTGCCATGATCTAGTAAATGGACTAGAGTTGGACTAAGGGTTGGACTCGATGATCTTGGAGGTCTTTTCCAACCCAATCCATTCTATGATTCTATGACACTGCACGTTGGTATTAAAACAAACAAACAAACAAAAGCTTGAACTCCAGATGTCAGAGTAGCTGGAAAGACACTTCGGGTGGTGTCAGAGACAGGACAGGGGATCTCCAGAAGTCCCTCTGGAATCCTCATTGTCTCTCTGGAAAAATGGCTTGTCAGGAGCCCCTTTGGAGGAAAGTTTGCATTTTGTTGATGGGCCTCAGCCCAGGGCCCAGACCCCTCCCCTCCATCCCTGCTTTGGCTTCCACTGAGCCAGGCCAGGTATCCCAGCCCAAACCACTCAGCAGGAATGCAACACAAAGTGGAAGTGACCCCTGACACTGATTTCAAATTAGACTGGATGAGCCTCCAACCAGGAAACTGTTCCCCCAGCCCCCTTCCAAATCCAGCAAATGAAAAACATTTGGTTACTATTACCAGTGATTATGATAAGCTACGTTAAAATATGAAGTGGGGGAATTTATCTTTATTTCCTGGGATAACACTGATGAAAAATATGCTGTTCCATCTTGATTTTCCATCACTCCAATGAACTCTGTCGTGCATTTATCTTTATTTGGCTGGCTGTGTGTAAGTGATCTGGGGAGGGGGAGAGGGCAGGGGGCAGGGGCAGGGTAGGATTGGCAGTTTAATCTGATGCAGATAAGTTTATTAGCTGCCCTCAGATCTGTTCTGGCTGACCAAGGCTGCATGTCAGCTCTCTCCTCAAGCTCCTCTGGGACAAGGTGTAGCCTCTGCCATGGCGGAACCCTCAGCAAGGGGTTGCATCACTTTGGGTTGCACTTGGGGCCTCTCTCCAACAGTTTCCTGCCAGAGCCTGGGGCTGGACTGGGCCTTCTGTCCAAGGGGACTTTGGCTCTGCAGAACGAAAGAACAACTTGGACAGGCACCAAGGTCCAAGCCAGCACACCTCGATGTGTGCCCCGTTCAGCAGGTGAGATTCAAACAGTGTCAGCCAGGGCTGGTGCCTAAAGCAGGGCTGGGACACTCAGTCTTGCCAAAATGAGCAGAGAGAGGTTTGTTTGGGGTTTTTCTTTGCAGGACAAAGTTTTTACAGTTTCTTGTAGCACAAGCTTGTCACTGAATTGCAGTGACACTGCTTGATGCTCACCAGGACCCCAGGAAAGACCTGACAGAGATTTCTCTATGAAAACTATGGACCAGTTTTCTGGGGATAGGATTAAAGCAGAGGCAGCAAGTTCTGCCTTGCTATTGACCTCCATGGGCCTGGACTGCAAAGAGTTAATTATATATGCCCATATATATCTATGTATGTATTTCTGATTCAGAACTGCTCTTTTCAAGCATTCAAGGGTGAGCAATTTTTCAGCTGGTGCAAAGTTGGGCTGTAATCCTGAGGGTTCTCTTGAGTTTCACCAGCCAGGAACCTGACTGAGAGCTGTGGGGACTCTGTGGCTGCAAAACCCAGAGCCATGAGAAGAGCATTACAGCTCTGAGTCATTAGCACTCATTGACCTGTCCTGACAAACATCTTTTTCTAATAACTCTGCTCTGTGTTGTGAAGGGTTGAGCTGAAATGAGGATGTTTCCCCTGGAGCAGAGCACAGCCCAGTAGAAGAGGAGATCGGAGCAGCATTTCTCCCTCACTTTCTGTTCCAGACACTTCACTGAAGTGTGGTACAAGTGCTAAATCACTGCTGGGGTTGGCTGGGACGCAGCTCGTTTTCTTTCTAGGAGCTCTTATGGGGCTGTATTTGGGATTTGTGCTGCAACGTTGATGACACTGGGATGTTTTGTTACTGCCAAGCAGGACTCACATGCTGGCTGGGGTTAAAGCACAGCAATCACCCAGCCAGCATCCTGCCCTCACGTCAGTGTATCCTGCTGCTCACACACTCCATTTTTTGTGAGCTCTTTTCTCTTTAAGAGAAAAAAAACCACTACAAAACCACAAGCACCCTGTCACGAAGCACAGCTCAATTGAACAGATGTTTGGTCATTTACGACAAGGTCCTGCTTACAAGGTGGGGACCTTGTCTGGTTCTGGAACAAAAGCAGCTCTATTCCCGCGAGGCAAAGCCCTGCCTGGTCCTGGCGAGAGGAAACCTCAGAAATAACAACAGGTGAGAGCTGACAGAAAAGGCATAATGGCTCCTTCTGCACAATGTGTCCAAAGCCATCAGTTATTTATCACCCCCTCTCAGCAGAGAGGAAACTTCAGCACTGATTCCTCTCACTTGCTCTCTGGCTTTGTCCTCTCATGCAAGTGTTTGGTCTCCACCCCTGGATGTTTGCCCCTGCTGGGCAGGAGTGTTCCTTCTCTGGGTGTGAGGCTGTCCCTGCAGACCCTGTGCCAGAGGGGAGGGATGGCAGGATCACCTCTGTCCCTGCAGACCCTGTGCCAAAGGGGAGGGATGGCAGGATCACCTCTGTCCCTGCAGACCCTGTGCCAAAGGGGAGGGATGGCAGGATCACCTCTGTCCCTGCAGACCCTGTGCCAGAGGGGAGGGATGGCAGGATCACCTCTGTCCCTGCAGACCCTGTGCCAAAGGGGAGGGATGGCAGGATCACCTCTGTCCCTGCAGACCCTGTGCCAAAGGGGAGGGATGGCAGGATCACCTCTGTCCCTGCAGACCCTGTGCCAAAGGGGAGGAATGGCAGGATCACCTCTGTCCCTGCAGACCCTGTGCCAAAGGGGAGGGATGGCAGGATCACCTCTGTCCCTGCAGACCCTGTGCCAAAGGGGAGGGATGGCAGGATCACCTCTGTCCCTGCAGACCCTGTGCCAAAGGGGAGGGATGGCAGGATCACCTCTGTCCCTGCAGACCCTGTGCCAAAGGGGAGGGATGGCAGGATCACCTCTGTCCCTGCAGACCCTGTGCCAAAGGGGAGGGATGGCAGGATCACCTCTGTCCCTGCAGACCCTGTGCCAAAGGGGAGGGATGGCAGGATCACCTCTGTCCCTGCAGACCCTGTGCCAGAGGGGAGGGATGGCAGGATCACTTCCACTGACAGACATCAAAGTACCAGAGGAAAGCAGCATCTCCACCAAGGAAGGTGCAGGAAGGGATGAATTTGAAGTCACTCCAAGGCTGAGCAGCCTTTGGGACAGACTTCTTGTTAGACACTGCAGTGACAGGGCAACAAGTGATGGTTTTAAACTAAAACAAAGCAGATTCATACTAGAGAGAAGGAAGGAACAGGTCTGGTTTGCAGGCAGAGCCCAGAGTGTCCCCACGGCACCAGCCCCAGGGAGGAGAGGCAGAGCCTGGGGGATGAGGGAGAGCATTTGGGGCACAGCAACCTGGCCCCAGCCTCTCTGATGAAGCTGTTCCCTTCTCTTGCAGTGCTGAACCCACAGCACAGGGATTAACCTGCCAGGTGTGTATTTTTGCTGCTTTTTAGTTTTTCTCCCTGACTAGACATGGGCACAGGAGGAGGGCTCAGCTGGGGGAGTGCCCCATGGGAGCCACTGGCATCTGCCAGCCCTGCCCCACACCTGCCCCACACACCCACCGGGCTGCAGCGAATCCCTCCCCAGCTCTGGCCACTAATGCCATGATTTGTCTTCCCTGGAGTGTGTGAACTGAACCCTCTGACCTTCCATGGGGGACAGGGGGTTTAATACTAAAATCTGCTGAAGATTAGCACATTTTTCAAGCCCTGCAGAGGCCCTGACAAGATTATTTTTAACAGATGACACATGGCTATTTGAAAAGAAGATAAATGGTTCTTTGGCTGCTCAAACCAGAGAAGAAATATCTCATTTGGGGTGATGGAGGGGAACAGAAGAAAAGAAAAGGCTGCTTGGAAAGGCAAAGTGGAAAGAGAGCTGGCAGGAAAACAAGAGTTTAAATGAAAATTTCAAATCAGAGCACTAATAATAAAGGTGCACTGGTGCAGAAGCCATTCAGATGAGCCACCTCACGACACTGAGACATCTGTGGGGTGTCATGCAGAGCCCTCCAGGTGCCAGCAATCCCTTAGCACTGTTTGTGCCAGAGCTGGGGCACACCCTGGCACCTGTGGTGCTCCCTTAGCTCTCAGGCTTTGGTCACACAACAGGGACCTGGGCTCTCTGCAGCCATGGCCCAGGTAAGCCTTGACTCCCAAAAGGAGAAAGGGCTTGTGCCTAAAGGACAATGAACAGCACCAGAATAGCACAAGGCTCTCTGCACAGTCTGCACTCTGCCCAGGTGGCAGCTGCCTTGGGACAGCAGTTGGGAACTGCAGGCATCAGCCAAGAATCTGACCCTGGGAATCAAAAAACAGTAAAAAAAAAAAAAGACATTGGCAAAGCCACTTAAGGGATGGGTTTTGTGAAGATTTCACTCCACAAGATCATCCCAAGGAGTAGGAAACATCAAGCTGAACTGCTGAATAACTGGCCAGTGCAGCCCAGCATGGAGAGCCAGGTCCAGCCCCCAGCCTGTCCCTCTGCTTCCCCTCAGCTGCTGTTCTGTTCCACTGCAGCCCTGCCAGTCAAGCCAAAAGATGCGTGTGAAGCAGCAGAGTCCTAAATTCTGTGACAGGCTTAGAAATGACCAGAATTAATGTACTCTGGATTCTTTTTCATTGACTGCTTAGTTTGAGCACATTTAGGAACACTCAGCAGATCTATTCATATTTTTCAACACCTCTGAGGGCTAAAATAAACTTGGGTGGTTGTTTGTTGTTTTTTTTTCCCTGAGGAAGGAGAAATGAAAGTCCAGATAATCTACTCCTGGACCTGGGGCTTTAGGAAAAATCATGAGCATTGTGACTTGCACAGTGAAGGCACAAGAGATGGCAACTGCTTGTACTTCATGTTCCAGGAGTCCTTGTTCTGCTCTCCTTAACTTACAACATCTGAGACCATCGAGTCCAACCCTTCCCCCAGCACTGCCAAGGCCACCACTGCCCCATGTCCCCAAGTGCCACATCCACCTGCTCCAGGGATGGGAACTCCAGCCCTGCCCTGGACTTCCCACAGAAATACCTGGTACTCCTGATACTCTGCCCCTTTCTGTGGCAGGAGCTTGTCCTTGCTTTGGAAGAGGAATGGGCAGCACTGGGCTGAATTGCACCATCTGCATTGAACCAAACAGCCCTCAGAAAGGCCCAGGGTCTGGCCCATGACACTGCACGGTGGGATTCACAGATGCTGAGGTGGCTCTGCTGCACCAAAGGCCCAGAGCCACTCACTGTTAACTCACCTTCACTTCCATAAGTGCATTCAACTTCAAACAGAGGAAACAAGAGCTGAAACATCTTCCTGGAGGTGGCCAGAGTGGTCGTTGTGACCTGCTCCCCCTGTGCTTGCTGGTCCCTGCAGAGCCATTGGGTTGCTGACAGGCCCAGGGGGAGAAGGCACATTTTCTTGGCACTGGGGAAAAAGAAATCACTTGAACTGGGTGCAGAGCAAAGGAAAACTCTTCTCCCTGTGGTAACAATAAAGATGTCTCTGGCATTTCCTCCTGGATGCTGCAGCATCAGTGGGGCTCTGGGTTCATAACCCACCAGCACTGGCATCCTGCAGGGTCTGTGATCTCTGCCAGGGTTTGCTGCCACAGGGAGGCACATCCCCAGCCCAGCCTCGGGGATGGTGGCTGAGGAAGCTGTTTCCTGAAAGAGAATGAGTATTTGACACCTTTCTCACTCTAACTCAGCAGATCAGCTAATCCCCACCTGGCCCACGCTGGGATCACACGTGGCCCTCACCAGCTGGGACAGGAGAGCCCGAGCAATGGACACTCTCCTTGCTTGGACTCATGTTCTTTATGCAGTGAGGGTCCCTAATATGCTGCATGTGGTTTCCATTTGGGACTTTTTGGGATCTTTTCCAGGAAGTTTCAGGTCATTACCTCAAACCTTCCTCAGCTGAAAAGGATTGAGGTAATAACCCACAATATCCTGGAGGGGTGGGGGGAAAAGAGAGAAAAAGAAAGAAAATTTCTCTAATGCATTGAAGACAAGAGAATGAAAATTGCATGCAGGAGAGATAGAAGGAATGTGGCCTCTGGCCCTGCAGCAAAGGTGCCATAAAACGTGCTGGATTGAAGCAATATGTCAAACTGCAGGAGTCTGGGCAGGGAGGAGGCTGCACACACCATCCCAGAGTGGAGGGGCTGAGCCCCAGCCCCTGCTCAGCTCTCACCTCTCAGAGATGAGGGGCAGTGAGTTGAGAGGTTTCAGTGTAATAATGGCTGGATTTGGGGAGGAAAGGGAAACACAGAGTGCTCAGTGTTAAAAACCCCTTCGAAAGCTTCCACTGCCATGGGGGTGGCTCAGGAAGGTCCTAAGGAATCTCTGCAGGAGGAAGGTCAGTTTTGATTTCAGTCTGAGTTCAGGGACTCGTTCCCCACCTCAGCTGACACTGCAGCCCACTCTGCCCTCCACAGCTCCTCCCTCTCCCCTGCTGGAAACAGCCTTGGCTACAGAAAGGCCCTTTGTGTCCACTTTGGGTTCTCTGGTGAGCCAGTTACCCACTGGCCAAGGCAGCCCAGCCCAGGCCTCAGCCAAACACCTACAGCCTCCTCAGGGATAGGAAAGGACCCTCAGGACATGGGGGTGTATTTATGGCCCCAGCACAGGAGCAGAACTTCCACACTGTGTTTTCCAAAGTCCCAGCAGTGGGATCCTCCTGGGCTGGGGGTGCTCAGTGGGTTTCCTGACCAGCAGCAAGTCCCTGAGGTGCCCTGGGTGTCTGGGGAAGCTTTAACCCAAAAATATCTGCCAGGCCCTTTGAAATAGAGCCATAAGGATCAGTTTGAAATGGTGGGGAATGCAGGCTCCCTAAATGGAAAACTCCAGGTGGAAATGCCTTGTCAAAGCAGCTGAACATCTGCAAAGATGCCTCTCCTTTTCCCACTCCTCCTCTACACCATCTTCACAGATAATATATTCCCTTAACACCCAACAATAACTGATACATCATTCCTGGACATCAAGCACCAACATCTTGGAGCTTTGTAAGACCTGAAGCAAAAGGCCCTGATTGCACCCAAGGACAGCAAGTGTTTCCCTTCCCCTCCCCATTGCTCCTGAATTCCAAGGTGTGGTGTCATCACCTGCCAGTCCTGTCCAGCACAGCCACACAAAAATCAGGATCCCACCTTGGGAAGCAATGAAATCAGCACAGGATTCAGGAGGTGTTTCCTGCACAGGATACATCTTGATTTTTCCTCTGTTTCCTGGTTTCTATGGAGCATCAGCTGACTGCAGGCTGGGTTTGTACCTCTGGCATTGGGAGTGCTTGAACACCCCTTTGTGTGTGAGTGATGAGCGATCCCCACAACTCCTGTCATCGACGGCACTTCCAGAGAATACTTTTATTGACAGAAAATCTTTTAAATCACTCCCTACTAATCATTTTAAGCTCCTTTTCCCAGAAACCAAGCCCTGTTTTCTCTTTTAATGCAAGATGGAATTTCAGGACATCTCTGCACTTGTTCATCCTGTGCCTCAGGCTCCCTGAAGAACTGCAATACATTCAGGCAGGGAAGATTTGCTGAAAACACCTAAAACAATTTTCCAGATTGAGTCCTGTGCTCTGTAGATGTGGGGTTAAAAAAACCCCTCTTTAGAGGGTGTGGGACATTCTGTGTTTTGGAGCAAAGGAGAAGGTTTTTCTGTTGTGTGATGCAGTTTGAAGCCTCTGTCTCTGGGTCTGGACACCCTTTCAGCAATTGTAATCAAACCCACACGCCTTGGCCCAATATCTGACAGCAGGAACATTCCAAAAGCTGCAGACAGAGCACTTTCAGATTAATAAAGAGTTTCAGATCACAGTGTGACTCCAGCAGGGACTATTAGCTCATCTGCCCCGTGTATTGCAGGCCAGTGAACGTCCCGCAGTTGGGGGAGGATTAAGCCCAGTAACCTGTGTTTGACTGCAGCTCATCCAGGAAAGGAAAGTGCCTGTTCCCAAGGGCACAGGAGAGATCCTGCACCTCCTCTCCTTTATTTCCCAGCACTATCTGCACTCCCTGCACACCTCCACACTCTGAACTTGTGCTGCCTTGGCTGTGAGACATCTGCTCACATGGGCTTTGCTCTGGGCATGGCGTGGCAGCCCCTGTGTTCTCCTCTACAGGGTACCTCTTGTGGTAATCAAGGGAAAGTTCAGTTTATCTCCTCATGGCTAAACAGAATGAATACCTACATTTCTTGCACTAAGATATTTCCCTTTTCTCTTACTGTTTCAGCATCACAAGCATAAATTCTCCAGTACCTTCAGCCATCTCCAGAAGTCAGGTATCAACACCACATGAGTTACCCAGGGGTTTTTTGGACAATGGGTTCATCTGTAAATGGAATTATTTTTGTCTGCTGTGCAGGACAAAACATTTGCCTGCTATGTGGCTGGAACCTGTTGGGATAAATCCCCCTGTTGAGGCTTGGAGAAATGCCGTGTGGGCCTGGAAAACACCCATGGGATGAAGAAATTACATTGTTGTGAGAGATTCCCATTAATCTGCTCTACTGCCTGGCACGAATTCTGGTGATGCTCCTAAAACTTTGGTGTTCAAGAAGGAAAACTGCAAAGCTCAAACAGTCATGTCTCCAGTCTTGCTCTCCAGCTTCTTTCCCATTTCCAGCATGTGACTCTCTGAGGATCAATCTTCAGGCTTTCCTTTGCAGTCTCAGAGCTTTGCAAGGAGCTCCCCAAAGGTTCCCTCCTCACTGAGAGGACCCATCCATCTGCCCTCACTCATCCTGAAATACTCTTGAACAATGTGTTTCCCTCAGTGGTCTCTGTAGCACAGTATTATTTCCTTCTTCACGTGTTTCTGTGCTTTCCCTGGTGTCTCTCTTTATTTGTTTATTGAATTATCCTTTGAACTTGCTTCTGCTTCTTTTCAGAGGCCTCCAAATTATTCTTCCTATGCTAATCTTCACCTTCCTTTCAGGCCCCACACTGGCCTGTACTGCCCTTTAATCCTACTGAGACTCAACAACGAGGAATTTCAAGTGCAAACTCTTCCAAGTGTTTCCAGTTTTCAGCAGTAAAATTCTCTGTGCATTCTGAGATCCCCATCCCGACTCCTCAGGGTGTTTTACGTTCCCTCTGAGTCAGCTGAGCAGAGGTCAGGGGCATTCCCTGCTGCCTCTCCAACAGCTCATTCCTTCCATGCCTGGCAAACAGCAGTGCTGGGATTCCCTTTGCCCAAGATGCTCTGCCCAGCCCCTTCCTTGGCCCTTCTCTGCAGCTCTGGCCTACACCTTGGCTGTGCCCAGGTGGCACCAAGCACAGCAGCCTCTTCTGCTCACACCCTCTCTGCTCTCTCCTGAGTTTGGGTTGATTTGAGTCACTCAGCTCCCAGTGCCATGGCAGGGGATCAGGGCCAGTTGGGGCTGGGAAAGCCACGTCCTGCCTGGCCAACCCCTTGAACAGGAGTGGTGCCCAGTGGCCTTTTCTTTGGCTAGACAGGGAGAAGGGTGGGAATACACCCAAATGCATGCCAAGGTAATGTCCTCAGGCCCCCTCTGTGCCCAGGAGCTGCCCCAGGCTCAGGGCTGCTCAGGCACAGACACAGGTGTGGCAGCTGCTCCCAAAGAGCCCAGACACCCCAAAGAGCCCAAAGACCCCAGACAGCCCAAAGACCTCTGGCCTTGGCCCCACCAGCTGCTGAGGGGCTGCCCCATCTCTGGCTCGGGTCCCTGGTGACCTCCAGAGCCTTGGGCTGTCCAACGGAGCACAAGTCCCCAGTTGAACATGCAAGACTCCGTGGGGTGGACACAGCAGGACAGCCCTCCCTATCTGGGACACTTCAACACCCCCAGGACTGCAAGGTCCCCCTTGGAGGCACAGCCCCAGGTACAGCCAGCACTGCCCTCACCCTGCCGAGAGCTGTGCCAACCTCCAGCACAGCCTGGCACTCACAGCCACACTAATGAGGCTCCTGCACAACAAACAAACCACAAATCCTCCCTGCTGAGAAAAACCCCAAACAAACAAAGCAACAAAAGGATTGTCTGGAACACCCAAAATGCAGGATTTTAGTCTCCTTGTGAAACTAAAATTTCCAGCCTTGGAAAAATCCAACAGAAACAGAAAAATTCCTCTAACCTTTACAGAAATATGTTCCCTCTTGCCAGTAAAAGCCATTCCTTTGCAGCACTATTTGGATAATTTGCCTCTACATCTTGTTCATCTGTCACCTCATAGGCTTCAGATTTTTTTGTGTTTTCATCACTGGTCTGTATATAAGAAAATGAGTGGGGGGAGAAAAAGGAGGCACAAATTTTGGCAGGAATCCCTGCCTGGAATGAATATAAAACTTTGTTTTATTTAAGTGATCTGGTTGTGTGAGAGAGAGAGAGAGAGAGAGAGAGAGAGAGAGAGAGAGAGAGAGAGAAGGGAAACAAATAAAGATAGTTTTTTTTAAAAGTGAGTGTGAAGGAAATTCCCCAGAGAGACAAATAAAGGACTTTTTATTGCTAATAACACATGTTCTGGCATGAGCTTTTCACGTTGTTAACCCACCTTGAAACCAGTGAGTTTAGTTGTTGTTGGTTTGGTTGCTTTTTTAGTTTTTTAAAAACCTTTCTTCTGGTTTTTTAATTGTTACAGTAAGGGGAAAATTATTTTAAAAATGCCATCTAACACACAGACACACACCCCCTCAAAATACCATCTCTCTTCTTGCTATTTATTTGGAGAGCCTGCAGGTGAGGGGGTGATTTCATTCCTTCCCATCCTTTCCCAGCTGGATGTCCCCGGGGTCCTGCAGTGGCTCTGTCCTGGCTGGGGCACGTGGGGTTGGGTTGGCCCAGCAGCACGGAGGGTTCCAGCAGCTCCACCTTGGAAGGTGACACTGCTGTGCTGCCTGGAGGGGCCCATGGTGGGTCCTCAGGAGAAGCCCCTGTCCCACCATGTCTCCCAACCCACAAACCTGAGCTTGTGTCATGCGCTGGGTGTGGAGTTTCCAGGGGATTTGGGGATACAGGAACACAGGGCAGGAGGGAACTCTGCAAGAAGGGAAGGGAGAGGGAGAAGGCCACCAGCCCCTCAGCTGCACTGTCCCTGTCCCACAGAGTGACACCAAAGGGGACCTGCTGCAGCCTCTCCCCCACTTCACACAACCACCTTTTCTCAGGGCTCCCTCGTACCTGGGGGAAGCTGTGGGGAACAATCTGCTGTTGAGACAGAGGGGAGCAGAAGCAGGGATGGCTTTCACTTCTGTAGTCTTCATTGCTCCAAAAATCCAAGGGGAAAATGTGACTTGTCCATTTCTCAAGATCTCACATGTAGCTCCTCACTGGGATCTCTTGGGAAAGTCAAACACAACCCTCTTTTACTCGGGAGGAAACTGAGGCACAAAAGGCAAAGTAAACTAATCAAGTTCTTGGAAATAGTCTCGTGTGCTTTGTTCTTATTACTGCATTGCAGAGAGGCCAAAACAAATGAAACCTGCTGGTTACTCAGCCCCTTTGAAGTTCAGGCCATGTCATTGTGGAGCCTCCATCTCATCTGCCAGCTTGGAACAGTCTTGTTTTCCTGTCACATCCCTGACTGGGCAGGGACCTGTCAGAGCAGCAGGAGCTCCTGACTCCCAGCAAGAGGATGCACCTATTCCCCAGCCAGAGCACACCCTCTCTCCTCCCTCCTCCATCCCAGCTGGCCTGTGCAAGCAGGAATGGCTCATAACCCTGAGCCTGTGTCTGGCCTCACCCACCTGGCTGACACCCCTGGGCTGGAGCTCTGACAGACACCCCTGGGCTGGAGCTCTGACACCCCTGGGCTGGAGCCCTGACAGACACCCCTGGGCTGGAGCTCTGACACCCCTGGGCTGGAGTTCTGACTCCCACACACACTCTCACAGCTTTTCTGACCATCTCCACTGAGGACACTGCTGAAAGGGAAACAATCTGAAGCAGGTGCTGACCATGACTGAGTCCCCCCTGACAGTATCATCTCGTCTCATCTCACAGCCAGTAGCTCTGATTTGTTGGTGATGCTCTGATGTTCTCCTCCTTTCCTCCCTTTTCCCTGTGGATCCATAACCATGTCTTGTCCCTGGCTTCTCTGAGATGGAAGCCAGTTACCTGACTTAGACACAAACCACCTATTTCCATCCTCACCTTTCCCCTTCCCTACTTCTTGCCTGGAGTGATCCTCCCACAGTTTGGCTACTGCACTTTCTGATCTCTGCACCCCTGTGGCAACAATGACACCACCACCCTGCAAAACATTACCAAGTGTCTGAAGGACAGTAGTGCAGAGCCTCAGAAACTCCTGCAGCAAATACAGGGGAAATTAAATTGGGGGTGTTGTATCAGTCACTTAATGTCTTTAAGATGCATTTGGGAAGTTTCTCAAGGCTACTTACCAGTGCACTTGAACTTTGGCTTTCTTCCTCTCTTCGTGTCTCCCAGGTATAGATATCACCTCATAAACATCTCACACCACTGCAAGTTCTCTTTGCATCCAGCAGAACACCCGGCAGACACGTGTGAGCTCCCACCTCAGTCTCTGCAGGGATGTTCCTGCACTCAGGTCCTTGTGCAGACCCAGCAGACACCAAGATGGCCCTTCCTGACGTGCTCCAGATATCCCCTCCCCAAGGGACCCACCAGGACAGCTTCTCTGGCCCAGCTGCATTTTGGTCCCTTGGCAGAGCTGCTGGCACACTACAAGAGTCCAGGCTGAAGTTTGGCAGGTGGCAACCCATCACCTGGCACTACTTATGTTGGCATCACCAACAGCACAAGGATGTGGAGCTGCTGGAGAGTCCAGAGGAGGCCCCGGAGATGCCCCAGGGCTGGAGCCCCTCTGGGCTGGAGCCAGGCTGGGAGAGCTGGGGGGGTCACCTGGAGAGGGGAAGGGTCTGGAGAGACCTGAAAGCCCCTGGCAGTGCCTAAAGGGGCTCCAGGAGAGCTGGAGAGGGACTGGGGACAAGGGATGGAGGGACAGGACACAGGGTAAGGCTTCCCGCTGGTTCATCATCCTGGTTCTGCAGGACAAGGCAAAGGAAGGATCAGGTGGTGGGCACAGAATGCAGAGCTTTAGGGTGAGCTCATAAGGCAGCTCTGCAAAGTGAGACACCTCTTACAGGAATGTGTGGGATTATCCTGCCCCACAGGGCTGTGTGGGGTGGGCAGGGGCTGCCCAAGGATTCCTCTGCAGCTCCTGTCCCACAGGGCTGTGTGGGGTGGGCAGGGGCTGCTCAAGGATTCCTCTGCAGTTCTGGGGAGACAGACCCTTCCAGAGGGCCTGGACTGGGATGACTGGCCAAGAGCTGCATGCAGAGAAAAATGAATCTAATTTATTCTCAGATACAGTGCAATTATCCTAAAAAAGGGCTGCACCTGTTCCAGTGTCCCCCCTCAAAAAACACCCAAACCCACAAATATCTCTGCCTATGGGTTTGTTACATGAAGGACCAAACCTGCCAGGGGAATGGAGCAGAAAGATGCCATAATGATGTAAATACATACACAAACATAGCTAGAACAGACACATCTATAAGAGATCCCCTAACAAGTCTCCATAGGCAGCAAGCCTGGGATAATTCATGGCTGTCACTTCCCTCCCTTACCCACTGCCCCCACAAATTGCTGAAGCCCCAGTGGTCATTATTCACTGCAAACTACACAGCTGGATAAACTCAGTGATCAGACAGGTCCTTCCTATTTCTAATGGGAGTCCTGCCTGAACTCTGGCCTGCCTGGGGAGCCCTGGGAGAAATTAGCTGATTAACAGTGTCCACAGGGAAAGCTGCAAATGGGAAGAGTTTTCTTCTTCTAACATGCACTTGGCAGTGCAGTGAGTTAGGGAATTATCACAAGGCACTGTATGATCAGGATATTTCATCAAGGCATCTCCTTCCTCCCACTCACTGTGTGCTACAGGTTTAATGCCCTCTGAGCTGGGGGAGTGGTGTTGCTCCAGCCACTGTCCCCAGCAAGGTCAGGCTGGGTTAACCAAGCTCTTTCTGGTTTCAGCTCTAGGATGGGATTTGCCTTCCCCTGAGAACAGTGACTTTGGTTCATGTGTGCTGTCCCCACTGGGCTCAGTGTTCTCCTTCCAGAGCAAAGGATACCCTTCACTCCTGCCACAGAGCTGAGATGTGGTGTGCTCTGCTGGCCAGAGCCTTCCCTGTCCCCAGGGGTTCCCTGTGCTGAAATCCCTCTCTCTGGACTGTGCAGCCTGCAGGCGGCTCGCTCTGAGCTGCACCCCCTGGCAGCAGAGCCAGGAGAGGAGAGCAGGCACTTCTGGGGCCAATCCATCTCAGCCCCATGTGGACGTTTCTATGAGGTCAGACCATGCTCTGGTTCTCTTCACTGGCTCTGCAGGTGGCCTGGGGTGAGGGGCTCACATGGAGGCCTCTTTCATGTTGATGCCTCTGTTAGTGAGATTAATTCTGCCCTGGAAGTCAGTTGGAGTGGAATCAGGCACCCAGTTTTGTGTCAGAGCTTTGACTCTGGATGGAACATGACAAACTACAGGTTGGTTTCTTTGTCCTCCTCCTGCTGCAGCTGCAGGAGGGCTCTGAGGGAGGTTGGGCACCTTGCTGTAGTTCTGATAAACCTTGACAGCATCAGACTTTGGCAACTCCTCCCTGCTTTCTTTGTCCCTTCACCATTGGCTTGTCCCTGAGTGAAGGATGTCTCTGCTTTGCCCTGGGTTGCTGTGCCCTGCCAGGAGCTGCAGGGTGTGCCAGTGGCAGTGAGCACAGTGTCTGTCCCTGGGCACTCTGCTGGGTTGTCTCCACACTGGTGAAATGGCAAAAAGCTGTGTGTAAATCCACAACCCTCAGCAGAATGCTCATTAATGCTACAGAATAAATCAATACTTCAGCAAGAAGCTGGGGGTCCTGATGCTGGGAGTGCACAGACTCCACTGCAACAATCATCATCAGAGAATTTGGCTCCAGAGAAGCATTTGCACATGCAGATGTAGGACCAGATGAATGCCAGTGGAGAAATCCTCTCCCACAGCACTGCTGGGAAGATGCAGCCACTGCAGGCAGTACTTGTCATCCTAACCATGAAGAAGACTCTCTTTTTTTTAACCCTATCAGCACTGTGACAGGTTCTATAACAAACCAGTGCCTATTCCACAAGCTTACAACCAAAGCACCAAAAGGGGCAGAGAACTTCATCTGTTCAGCCCTTTGCCCTGAACTCAGCCCCAGGCAGCCCTTGTGTTCTGTCAGGCCTGTTTCATCCCTGGTGGTGCAAGTTCTGATCCAGAGCTTCCATCAGCTCTGGGCAGGTTGTTCTTGCCCTCCCAGAGCAGGAGCCTGGATCCCTGGGGGTTTGCAAACAGAGCCCTCAGGATTTGCCAGGGTGCTACAAACTATGAGAAATGTCCCAAGCTTTACCCTGAGGCAGAACAGACCCAGGTGGGCACCCTGCAGCTGCATTGGCATGGGAGCAGGTGTCAGCCGCAGGGGAGGCAGGGATTGGCACTGTGCCAAGGTGACCGTGTCCACAGGGATGTGTCCTCACAGTGTCCTCCCCCTTTGCTGAAGCAGGATTGGCACTGTGGCAAGGTGCCTGTGCCCACAGGGATGTGTCCTCACAGTGTCCTCCCCCTCTGCTCACCTGCCACCCGAGGTTCTTCCCCCTGCCAGTCTGTAATATTCCTGAGGTGAGGACTGCCTTCAGCAGGGGTCAGAGCAAGGCTCAGCCTATTCCTGCTCATATTCCTGCTTTAGAGTGTCTGGGGCTACTGTGACATAAATAGCACACTCTGTGTTGATAAACAGTTAAGAAGTTCCCTGGGTCCCATTTTGCTTGAACTATTTCCCAGCTCAAGAATCCTCTCACAGGTGAGCTCCCCTTCCCGTCACACGTGGTCCCACCATCAACCCCCACAGTTTCCTACACATGAAAATAATATTAGGAAAAGATTTAGGGCAAGCTTTGCTTAATTGAGTAGAATTGAGAAGCTGAAGGAACAAGGAGGAGGCAGCTCTCTGCAGAGAGCCAGCCCTGCACAGACCACCAGCAAGTGCTCCACACACCTCGGTTGGGGAAGTGACGAGCCACATGGAAGTCATTATTTTGTTTGGAACAAAATACCATCTGGGGCCAACATTTGCTGTCTGTTACTTGTGAGTAAATCCAGAGAAACTCCATCGTGTTCCTTAATAATCAGTCCTGGGACCAATCTTATTAAATATTTTCCTTAATGAACTTGGCAGAAGGTAACGAGGCGCCTGGTCCTGAGATCTGCTGATGACACAGACCCGAGGGACTGCACTGCTGGTGCAGAGCAGGAGCAGAATGGGATGTGGGGAGAGCTGGATGACCATGGAGGAGGGCTGAGGGAGGCAAAGGGGCAAGTCTAGCAGTGACAAAGAGGGAGAGGCTGCACTTACAGACTAAGGAATTGATGGATTCAAGGTCACAGTAGAGGAAAAAGGACCTGGGTTGGTGTGAGAACAGTGACCCCAGAAAGAACAGCTGCAATTGCAATGGATCTCAGGAAAGATGTTTCCAGCAGAGACAGGGCAGAGGTGATGCCATGGCACAGAGAGCATCCTCTGAACTGCAGGCAAGTGCTGCTCCCCCAGACTCAAGGTGAGTTCCAAGGGGAAGATGTGCAAAGAGATCAGCCTGTGCAGCTCATGAGCAGTGGGAGGTGTTGGCTCCTTCAGCTGTGGAACACAAGTGGATCCACAAACTGCATCTGTCCTAGCAAATGAAGTGTTCCCAAGACGTTCCATGACACTGAGATTGACCAGTAAGCACCAGAAGATGTGGTCATATCGAGCTGCTGGCTGGGCAGGCCACAGGCCATGCGGGCTCAGGGACATCCCAGGGGCTGCCTGGAAGCAGCAGCTGCATTTCCAGGCTGGGGCTGACCCTCTGCACAGCTTCTGTGGCACAAAGGGCACCAAACCAAGGGCAGTTGTTTGCTGTTCTACTTGTCCAAGTTCCCCTTTCCTGCAGGCCTCAAGAACTGCATAAATGGCACTTTGGCAAAGCCGATGAACTTCACACTGAGAGAGGTTAAAGAGACTGGCAGATACCTGGAAGGGAGGTTGAAAACCCACATACTGGTCTCTCAGTTGAACACTCAGACTTCTATGGCAATAAATGGAGATCTAGTCAATTCTGAGAACCAAGAGCAACAACAAATTAAGTAAATTAAGTACATAAGAAGGAAGATGTGTAAAATCTGTAACTTGGCTGAGTTGCCCCCTGAAGCTCCCATGGCTGTATTGATCAGATTTTGCACCATTGGCTTGAGTGGAACTCAGATCTCTGTCTCAGAGGAAAGCATGCATTTATAAACATAAAATACATGTTATAAATCCCCCCTACATGTTTATGTTGCAAGTAATTACATGTTTGGGCTCTCTACAGGGAAGTAGGGATTTGCAGGATATGATTCATCTTATCTCAAGTAGATATTTAAAACAGACCAAATGGTCTTTGTGCTCCATGTGGCCAATTCTCCTCTTTCACTAAATGAGAGCTCAGAGTCTCCAGCTGGGATGGAGATTTCCACATTGCACCATCCAAGCTGGGTGAGATGAGTCCCACCCAATCCCTCCAAGGTTGGGTTTTCAGTCTGTTCCTGCATTCCTTCTGCCAAGTGCTGTGTTGCTGCCATGGCCTGGCTGTTGCCCCTGCCCCAGCTGGGGGACCAAAGAGCAGCAGCCACAGGCTGGGTGCTGAAGTACCTCAGGGTGTCTGAGTCATTGGACAACACCTCCAGGAGACACCTCAGCTTCACTTGACAGATCCTGCTCTCAACATTCACATTTCTTGGATTATGTCTCTCAGCCTCATGAGTCAAAAGAATTTTCCAGCTTCCTTTACTCATTCTTTGGCATTGGGGGAGGTTCATAAAATAATGTTAAAACAGGCATTTCTGGGGAGGGAGAAATGTTTGCACGTGAAATATTTAGTAAGCCACTGAAAGACACGGTGAGTGAAGATTCTTTTCATGCCAGATTTGATTTCCTTTGGGTTGTTTGGGCTTGGCAGTAATAATTACAGAAATATTTGCTTTCAGCTTAGAGAAGGGGTGTGAACAGGAAGGAAGGAACTGGAACTCTTATAATTACACTAATAAGAAAATGTGCTTGTTTTATCTGACATGATGTTAAGAACTACTGCCAGTTTTGTCAACAATGACCTGTATCATAACTTCATTTTATTTTCTTTAGTTTGAGGCACCAAACCTGAATTTCTCAAGTGGAATGGAGCCCAAAACCCTTGTATGTGGTGGGTGGGAGAGGTAAGACTTCCATGCTGTCCCTGCTGCAGGAGAGACAGAGTGATATTTAAGTTTCAGGTCTCTCAAATCAGGCCATAGCTACTTTTGAAGTGGCAAACTTAGCAGATGGCTTTGAAGCATCACAGGAATGCAATTCTGGAAAAGCCTTTTAGTGGCATTGAAGGCGTGGCTGGGGACACATGGCAGTGTCTGTGGCAGCAACACTTTGATCAGGGGGCTCAGGAGGCCCCTCAGACTCCTCAGTCTTTGGAGCACTGAATTATAATGCAGTGGGTTTCCTTTCCTCCTGTCTGCTCCATCAGCCATTCCAAAAGGACAGTGCCAAAGGGGAGGTATTGTTCACTCTGCCTTTATTGGTTTCTTTGGGCCAGAGGAGAATGGAACAGAGATCCTGGGCCAGGACACCGTAAACAAGTCAGAGCTGTGGAAGAGAAAGCAGAGAAAAGAAGAACGTCACTGTTGGGCACCAAGGTGAGACTGTGGTGGCCTCAGTCCTGTAGATGGGCTCTGCCTCTTGTCCTCTGCAGGTGACACAGGTAGAGTTGCTGATAAACTCAGCAGCCCATGATGGATGTGCTCCTGGAATTGCTTCCCTTGGTGCCTCAGTTAGAAGGAGGCTGGGCACTAATTTCTGAAAGCCCATTAGCACTGTGGTCATTACAGAGGTCCTGAAATTTCTGAGTCATCTCAGGGGTGGTTGGTTAGAGAAACAGACCCGGATCTTCCCTAGTTAGAGGTACTTGGTAATGCTGAACATCCCCCAGACAGGGACGAGTAAATTTCAAAGGATTTTTTCGCCAGTGCTTAAGGAAACTTTAAAGTTTGTTTGTTTGTTTTTAAATACCCACAATGTATCTGTTGTCAAATTTACCATTTGAATGTGTCAAACCCCAGCAAGGACAGGACAGTGTGGTTGCTTTGCCCTGGGGCTGGTGCAGAATTTATGGCAGGAAGCAGGGTCCTTTGCACAGTCCCTTTTCTTCCCACCCCTTCCTGCTCCACTGGCTGTGCAGTTGGGGAGATGCCCCTCCTGGCTCCAGAGGAACTGAGGAGCATGTCCTGAATGCCCCCAAACCATCTGCCTGGAGGAGAGCCCAGCATGAGGGGCATGGCCAGTCCCTCTCCTCAGATGGGGCAAACTCCTGATTTCCCACAGAGTGCCCAGAGAGCTCTGTGTGGAAGATAAGCCAAAAGCTGACACTGGAAGCTCACAGAGGAATTTTTGGACACAGAGCAAACAATCTGGTTCCCATCAGCCCTTTAGCTCGTTCCTTCCCCCATCAACAGCCAGATGTTCAATGCACAGCACAAAGGCTGGGGAGGAACTGTCTTCTTGGCTCCAGGAGCTGCTGTCTGTGCTGTGGCACTGAGGGAAGGGCAACCAGAGAAAGGGGCTTCCCAGGGACCCTCTGTCTGGGCAGGGATCTCGTGCTGTGCCTGTCCTGAGTCCCTGGAGAGTTCAGCTGCATGCCAGGAGGGCTGTGCCCCTGAGGGAGAAGGGCCTTGGAGCTCCAGGGAGAGCTGATTAATCACTGGGTTTGCATGGAGGTGGAGGAAAACCTGGCCATGCCTCTCAAGCCAAGGGTTCCAGGGGCAGGACAGGCTGCTCCAGCAAGGGGTGTCACAGCACCAAGTACTGGAAAAGAAGTGAGAAAGTTCAGCCACATGGACATGGAACACCTTGTGCCAGTCCTGCTCAGGGTGGGGAATTGTCCCTCCCTTTCTTCATGGAGCCAAACATCTGCAGGCACTGCATTGCTCAGTGTGTGCCACAGGCTTGAAAGTTCAGAGGGTTTGGAAGCAGAGCTGGTGGCCAGAGCAAGGCACAGCCACGGGACAGGCCTTTGGTTTGGTTTGGTTCATTCTCATACCTCTCTCACAGAAGCCAGAGAAAGGGCTGTGCCAATCCCAGACCTCAGGCACAATCCCTGGGACTGATGGATCAGCCTTGACAACCAGCAGGCTGGACTGGACCATGGAAATATCTGCTGGAAGCCACATGACCACATCTGATTTGGCAATAATAATTAACAAAAAGGGGAAAAATGGGGGAAAAAGGGAAAAACCCCCAAAGAAACCCAAACATTTGCTGCATATAAGCAGAAACATTGCTTTGTCTCATACCTTGAGTGGGCTGTTGCAGTTTATAGCAGACAGACAGAGAACACATGTGAATCATCATGTAGATTATATTTATATTGCCTAATGCTCAGGTTGGTTTGTTTGGCATTAACATCAGCTCGGGGCTTCCTTTCCTATAATGCTGGTTTATTTTTAATAAAATCTTGCATTTGCATCGTCTCAGCCAAGCATTCTCCTGGGCTGGAGTCAAGGGCAAGGAGGGAAACCTCTGTGAAATCCATTTCAAATGGTTCCCCTCCCTTCTGCAGGGTTGGTTGGGATTATTCCTACAATCAATCAATCAATCAATCAATCAATCAATCAATCAATCAAATACATACATACATAAGTACATAAAGTAGATGGATAAATGGATGAGGTGTCTCCACTGATTGCTTTTGACAAAACTAAGGCAAACAAGAGGCTGGGCAATGGTTGCCTTGGTTTTCCAGAGCTGTCACCCTGGGATGTGCTTGGCATGCCACAGTGTGAGCTGGCAATGAGTGCCAGCACAGAAATTTTGGATCCAGAGATGTTTTAAGGTCACTAGAAAGGGCAACTTTGCCCTCCTCTGTGGTGATAGTGCTGGAAGCAATGTGTGGGACAACAGCTGAGAGAACTGCTGGCACCAGGCTCTGGTTACATAGAGGAGAACACCTGGGTGCCAGCAGCTTGTCTCACCACAGGGATGCCCATGTGGTATCTTTGCAGGGCCCTTGGAGCCCATTCCCCAAAACAGGCTCACTACATTTACAAAATTCATCTCCTGTCTCTACATAACACCTGAGCCACTCAGATCATGCTGGACCTGCAGCTTGGGAAGCTGAAATGCCCATGGAGAGCGGAGGGAAAACCCATGGCAGCCTTTGGAAGTGTCTTAGCTCTGCCTTGGAAATGTTCTGTCTCCAGGTATTTTCACACTATGACAGAAGAGAGGGATGAAGAAAACATGGAGTTTTGCCCTGTTCACCCCACTGTACTGAGCCAAGATCTCCTGCCCCTCATGCCAGCCCACTGGTTAGTCCATCCCAGTTACCTGGAGCTGCAGATTTTCCTCTGAGGGTCAGGAGAATGGACCTTCCACAGGCCATGGGGGGGATAAGGTAAGAAGTCTTTCCAAGAGGTGTTCACACAGACAAGGGAGGAGATTCCAGGTCCTGCCATTCAGAGTCTCATTCCCTCTGTTGAGTCAGACTTTGGTGTGTTTTTCCCAGTTTTCTATAAAGGTTTTCATCTGTACCCACGGGAACTGTGGAATGGGTTTGTCCCCCATGGCAAGACCTGCTCTGTCACCTTTTCTCTCAGAGACATGGGAAGCAAAAGCAATTGCCTTTAATCTCACAAGCCCAATCAATCCCCATTGCTTCTCCTCCATCACACAGATGTCAAACCAGCTGTGGCAGGAGCAGAAAATGGGCTTTGCATTATGTCCAGCTGTTAGGAAAATCAGGGAGTGGAGAGACTGCATTTGGGATCTTTTTTTCTCTTCAGTGCTGTCAGTCAAACAAAACAGCAGGTCCCTAAAATAGTTATGAATAACCATTAGCAGGAGAAGACTTTGAAAATGTTCCTTGTTTATACATTTGCTGGAGGGTCTAAATCCTGGTAGAGCTTAGAAAAATCCACCGTTTTCATTAAGCTTTCAACTGTGCTTGGGCAAGAGCTCTGCAGCACAGCACAATAAATAAATGTCATGCCACATGTATACACATTTTCTTCCAAGGCTGTTTTCAATTTCTCTTTTCAGGCATGTTTTGCCCTGCTGGTTCCCTTTGCTGGCTGTGTAAGAACCAGCCTCAGCACGTCCCTGAAAGCTTTCCAAACAGAAAGCTCATTCATGTCCTCAGTCCTGAGATGAGGAACAGGCTGCACATGGACCACGGGAGCCAAAGGCAGAGTGGCCTGGGCTGGGAGAGCTCCCGCCTCCCTTCCCACCCTTTTTATGGCAATAATATCCTGAAGAAGCTCAGGGCTTGAAAGAGATGCCAGCAGGGCCCTGGAGGATCTGAATTGAGCAGCCTCAGCCTGATCTGGGTATTCTTGCTGCCACTTCCCTTCCCAGATCATGAGTTAAATCCACACTGGGTTCAGGAGCATTGCCAGGACTGCAGAGCTGGGCTGGGCTGCCCCAAAGACAGAGCACTGCCAGGACTTCAGAGCTGGGCTGGGCTGCCCCAAAGACAGGGCACTGCCAGGTCTGCAGAGCTGGGCTGGGCTGCCCCAAAGACAGAGCACTGCCAGGACTTCAGAGCTGGGCTGGGCTGCCCCAAAGACAGGGCACTGCCAGGACTGCAGAGCTGGGCTGCCCCAAACACAGGGCACTGCCAGGACTTCAGAGCTGGGCTGGGCTGCCCCAAACACAGGGCACTGCCAGGTCTGCAGAGCTGGGCTGGGCTGCCCCAAAGACAGGGCACTGCCAGGACTCCAGAGCTGGGCTGGGCTGCCCCAAAGACAGGGCACTGCCAGGACTGCAGAGCTGGGCTGCCCCAGACACAGGGCACTGCCAGGACTGCAGAGCTGGGCTGTCCCAAAGACAGGGCACTGCAAGGACTCAACAAGTGGTGGAGCTGCCCAGACACTGGCCAGGATGTGCCCACACCAGCCCTGCTGGCAGACATGTCCCCAGCTGGGCTTTGGGCTTTGCTCCACTGCAGAAAGCAGCTCACCAAAGAACCAGGGGACCACAGACTCACAGAAGGGTTTGGGTGGGAAGGGACCTTTGAACACAGCCTGGTGCCACCTCCCCTCCTGTGAGCAGGGGGATCCTCCCCCAGGTCAGCTCTGCCTGGTGCCCATGCCCTCCCGCAGCAGGGACTGACACTCCTCATACCTTGCAGCAGATTAGTCCTAACCCACCAATGAAAGGCCCCTGCAAACACTTCCCTGGCATGGCCCAGGAGTGGCACTCGGAGGTGACAGGAGGCAGAACACTCGGGGACATGCAGTGATCTCTTGGTGCTGATGATCTGGGGATGGGTTTGACCTGCAGTGCCAGCAGAGACAGCCCTGCTGGTGCCTTGCAGGTGGCTCCTGCTGCCTGGCACGGCCACCCCAAAGTGCCAGGCTTGGTGTTTCTTCTGCTTTCCGGGGAGTGACCAGAGGGACCCTTAGTTATCATAATTTGATTTTGTGTTCTCACCTTGGCTGGGCTTTCCCTTCGAACAACAAACTGATGTCCCCTCTCCCCTTTTTCCATGGCTATCACAGCAATAAAGCCCTGCAGAGTGAATGAATCCATCACATGGGGGTGAAGGCAGAGGCCACACTGGAGCTGCTCCTCCTGGGCACGGATTAATGGGGCCCATAAAACACACCCCGTTGTGTCTTCTGGCAGAATTGTCAAATTGTTTCCAGATTTAAAGCCCCTGAAGGGACTGTTTGAGAGGATCTACGCTCCTTAGGTGACATCAAAAGCTACAGTAAACACAGGAACTGGGACCTGCCAATCCAGACTCCCTGAGACACCTCTCAGTGAGATCAGTCAGGGCTTTGTTTTCTTTCATATTGGCCCAACTTAATTAAACAAACAACAACAACAACAAAAGAAAAACTGGACAAAAATTACCTAGCAGACAGAAACAGAATGCACCAAAAATTAAAACCAATTTTCTTTCCCCAGCTGGAGAACTGCTGAGGCTCTGATGGCCCTGCCTACCTCTTTCCCACTTGTCTAATTATGAGTGTAATTATAACTACATCTTGTGGATTCAAAAGCACTGGTCACAATTTGTAAGAATTCAGAGCAATTGGGGGTCCCTCAGAGTTTTGGGTATCTTGGAATTGTTTTAAGTTCTGTGATTAACTCCATCCCTTTGCCATGTCTCATGCAGGGAAAGGGAACTCCAAGTTCCTACAAACACTGGCTCTGTTTCACCTTGTTCCAATCTCCTTTTTTTTTCCTAATACAAACCATAGCAGGGTGGTTCATAACTTCCTTCAGATGTCTTTTTTTCATCATTGCCTCCTTCAGAGCTTCTTGTAGCTCTTTTTGTGGCATCTGGTCCTGATCATGAGCAGAGACACAACAACAAATTTGCTGGAGCTCAGCTCTGGTGTGGGGTGGTCTGGAATTAGAGATCTGCTCACAGTGGCCTCTGGTGCCAATCCTGTTCCTTAAAACACCCAGGCTAATTCCTATGCCAGTCTCAGAATTCTCCTTCCGAAGGATGTTGCAAAGGACATGCCAGTGATGGAGACACTCCTGCAGGAGGTTTTTGCTGCCCACCTGTGTTGCAAGACACTCATCCCTCAGTCCTGAGCGAGTGGGGTGTTTCTGGAACATGAAATATTGTGCAATTAGAAGGGAAGTCAAGTCACAGTCATAAAAGGCGAGGGCTGGAAGGATGAGGAGAGGTCTTCGAGGCCTTTGTTTTGCCTCAAGGCAGGATCAGTTGTTCCTAAGCCGTTCCTGACAGTTGTTTCACTAATCTGTTTTTAAAGCCCACAACTGGTTTAAGCCCTAGAGCCTCCCTAGGCAATCCACACCAGTGCTTAATGGGATTTACTGCTCCAGACTGGCCTCTCAGGCTCCACAGAGCTCTCCAGGCTCATCTGGGACCAGGACTTCCTGCCTTGTTCCTTGAGGATGCAGAGAGGAGCTTGTTCCTTTCCCTTCACGGTGCTTTCCATGCACTCAGACTGCTGGGGCAGCCCTGGGTAATGCCCCCTGCTGGGGTTTGATGCCCACTCTGCAGAGCACCCTCAGCTGTGTGAGCAGCTCCCACACTCATCCCTGTGGGATTTGTGCTCACCTCTGGGATGGCTACACTCAGTTCTCTTACTGTGCCACTGCTGGGCAGCCAAACCAGGTTTGCAGAATGGCTGGTGGGCTCATCCAGCAGGAGCAGATGCTCCCAGTGTGCCCTCCTTCTCCTTCCACCCTCAGCACTCAGCCTGGAGGGCCCAAAGTGGGACCCTCAAGAGGCAGTCTGTGTTATCTATCCAGCCCTTGTCCTGTCTGAGCACTCACACATTCCCCAGACAAAATTCCAGTTGTTTGCCTGCAGCCATATCCCCCCTGTGATGACAGACTGAGTGAGCAAACCTTGAGGAATCTCCTTCCATTCCATGCTGGAAACAGCAGCCAAGCCCCGGCAGCAGGTCCCAGGGACAGCAACAGATGAGGTGGGTTGAGGCCAACAGCTGCTTCATTCCTGCTCCCTGCAGGGGGCTCAGGAGGAGACAGTGCCCACAGACTGGCCCTGGCTTTGTCTTTGGGAGCAGCCACAGAGGATTAGCCCCCAGAGAACACAAACTCCTCTCTCCTACTCCTTTTGGTAGCCCTTTGGTGCCAGCCCACCCTGCTGGGCAGGAGCCTTCCCTCAGCTCCCAGACTGCCTCGTGCCCTCAGCAGGGAGAGGGCAGCACAGCAGGAACCACATTCCTGCAGTTTGCCTGCCCTGCAGCCTGGTTGCCACACTCAGTTTTCCCTGTCAGAGGAAGTGGCAGCCCCCTCCACTGCCCCATCTCTCTCTGGGGCATAGAAAATCGCTCCAGAAGGGAAAACAAGAGTGTGTTGTACCCTGGAAGGGTCACCATCATCTCCTGGTGGTGTAGGTTTTACTCTGCATCTCTCTCTAGCAGGACTCAAGAGCCTGTCCCATCGACCCTTGGTCACATCAGCACCAACTCTTCACAGCCTGGCACAACCTGAGGACAAAGCCAATGCTCCGGTCAAGCGCTGGGAAATTCAGGAGGTCCTGGTGGGAGACCCAAATGCAAACCTGGCACAAACAGACACCACTCAGAGAATCCACAGTGTCTGAGTCTTCTCCAGGAAGGAGCTCCCAAGGTTTCCATGGAAAGAGTGGCTGACTGGTAAGGAAGGACCTCTGTAAACTCTTCAGCAAACCTTTGAGTCTTCTGCTAGAAAGAAATCAGTGCAAGTTATTTGAAGAAAAAAAAATAAAGACTTGTAGAAGAGGTCACAAAAATCTTAGGTTCAGATCTTTCTTTTGACCCGCATTTAGCTCAGTATCAGCACACAAGTTTATGCTGTTTAGCTTTGCTTTGAGCATTATAGTGACATTGGTGTCTGCCTTCTCATTTGTATTTTTGCAGCTGTCCAGGGGTGATTAGGTGGTTAAAAATACCCCAAACCCCTGAAATGGTGCTCTTCTGACACTGACCTCCCTGTCATTTTGCTCAGGGGTTGGTGCTCTCCCTCCTGGAGAGCACAAACCACATCAAAGACCGGGATTGTCTGACTTACCCCTGCCATTCAAAGGACTTTGGATCAAACCCCAGTGACCATGACATAGATGTCCAGTCCTGACTGAAGGTCCCTCCATGCCTGACCAGGCAGAGGCACATGATACAGGACAGCCTTTACCCTGCAGGGGTTTAACAGGGCAACCTGTCCCCTCTCTCGTCTGTCAGATCTGATAACAAGCTTGGCAGGTGTAATGTTTAACACAGGGACATCCTGACATTGCTCATCCCTTACAGGCTTCAGGGCAGCCAAAAGAATGTCCTGCAGTCAGACAGAAGCAGCTTTGCACAGATGCCCCTGGGCATGGGCTGCCCCTCACAGCTCTGCCATCAGCTGAGCTGCAGCTCAGAGCATTCAGGTACCACAGCACAGAGGGCAATGAGCAAAGGGGCAAATACTCCTTTTCCTCTGGGGGTGTTTAGCAGCTGCCAGGAAGAGATTCCCTCTCCTTTCCGAGGCCAGGAGTTAGCCCTGGCCAGGAGGAGTGGAGCTGCAGTCCCTGAGCACGAGTGCCCTGCTGCAGGGGCAGCTCTGCTGGGCACCACTGTGGTACTGCCACAGTCACACCCTCCCCAGACTTTTGGGATTGGGTTTTTTTGCTGGTTCCAAGACAAAAAGAGCTGAGACCCAGTTCCTGCCGTGGTTTTTAAGGAGCAGGAGGGAGGGAAGATGTGTAGCACATGTGTTTTGCAGTAGGCCATCTTCCCTCAGCCCAATCCATCACTGCCCCCCCACCCTGCTGGGCCCTGGCAGCAGGTCACCCCTGGAGCCCCAGATCCACCACTGCTCCACAAGGGATCAAAGGGGAAATTGGGAACAGCAAAGCCTTCCTGGATGGGATTACAGCCCAGCCAGAACATGCAAACAGTTCGAGAGATCCTCCTTTCCATCCCCCTGAGAGGACTCGTTTGAGCTCCCCCATGCTGAGCCCAGCAGGCACAGGAGGGCACAGAGGGATGGTCTGAAGGAGCACACAGAGCACTCCCAAACCCAACAGCCTGTAGCAGCCTGGGGGTGTGGGGCTCCCCTCTGCAGCCTGGCACAGGAACAAATGCACACCAAAGCAAATGGGCAGGTCCTCAGCTCTAAATGAGCCTTAAAGGTGAGGGGAGACCAAGCAGCACCCAGAAAAAATTACAGCAGAAAAATCTCTAAGGCACAAGCACACAGGACTTCTGTCTCATGGCTCATCATCCATGCTGGGTAGTGCCAGGCAGGGCCATGCCAGGCACAGGTGATCTGTGGCTGCCCTGGGAAAGGGCTGACTTCCCAGGCTGGGCTTAGGGCTCCTGATTCTGTAAATGATATTTCCTCAGCAGAAAATAAACACTTTACATGGGTGCACCTTCTGAAAGGTGAACACCACGTGTCTGGGGCTTTGTAGGGTGTCAGGGGGTGGAGCAGCTGCAGCAAAGTCTGGGCTGATGGCTGGGGACAGGCACTTCATAAAACCACACATCAGCTGAGGCACAACTCTCAAGAAGGAAAAGGGATTATCCCTCCAGAGAAGAAACCCTCCAGGGAAGGAAAGAAAGTACCCCTAGCAAAGGTGGTGACAGTCCCTGGCGTGTTGTGCCTGGGGTCAGGTGTGCAGTGGGAGCTTCAAGGAGGGCACAGGGGGATGCTCAGCTCCCTGAGGAGCTCCTGCTCTCCCTCAGGGGGGCACAGCTGCCCTGCAGTGGCTGTGCCAGTGGCTGTGCCAGTGGTGGGAGAGCCTCAGGCACACACAGACTCCCTCAGCCCCACTGCTGCTCCCTCAGCAAGCTCATGCCACATTTCACGAGAGAATTTTGGCCTTCTCAGGTACAATCTGCCTTGATTATCCACCCTGCCCTCTTCTCCCCCAAGGCAATCCTGGCCCTATTCCCCCTGGGGCTGCAGGAACCTTTCCCCTTCTGTTTCTGCCTGGCTGCTGAGGTGAGGGCTCAGTGTGAGCTGTGCCAGGGCTGTCCCAGCTCCTCAGGAGCACCTCACCCATCTCCAGCACACACTCCCAACAGAGGCTGAGAGCTGTGGCAGCGTTTGCAGCACTGCCTCACTGCTCCCAGTGCCCCTGACATGGGGCTGGGGCAGAGCAGGAGGTGCCCATGGGGAGCCTCAGGGAAACTTTCCCCACATCCTCGTGCTGGTGCTGCTCACAGAGCAGTTCCATGCCCTGCCCTGCCCTGCCCTGCCCACTGAGCAGCCACAAACTGGGGGGCAAGGAGGAAGGATGTGTGTCCTGAGCAGAACATGCTGCTCTGAGGGCAGCAATGACATGGGCCAGGCAGGAGGCACAGCTGCAGCCCCTGGGGAGGGGCAGCCCAAAAGCGGCAGCTGGGGCTGATTATCTGCACAAGTTCTTCCTTTTCTTTATTCCTCCCGTTAGGATGGGCTGCAGTAATTCATCCTCAGCATGGGCTGCGTGGCTGTTCCCTCTGGAATATCCCAGGGATGGGTCAGTCATCCATCACAGGGAGATGCTGAGCTTTTCCTCCTCGTGGGTTCCCCCAGGTGATTCCAGGGCAGCCAATGCATTTCTGTCCCCTGAGTTACGTGGACAATGATTTGAGGAGAGGGTCCCCAAACACAGTGGCTCCAATTAAATACAATGGAAGATAAGAGGATGGACAAGCAGAGAAAAATGCAAGGGATGAAGGTTTCACAAATGCCCTGCAGTGTTAAAAACCATCTCCCACAACAGCATAAACTATAAATCACATTAATATTAATCACATTAGGGATGGTCAGCGTTCTGCATTACAATAGACTCAAATAGCTGTGCATCTCTCTTTTCACTGTCAGCTTCCCCTGAAAGACAGGAAAAGCTTTGCAGAACCATGCCCAGATCCCAGCTGGTCACCAGTGAAGGGTGGCACTGCCTGGCCCCAGTGCAGCTGCCCAGGGGACAGAGGAGGGAGCAAGGAGTGTTTCATGCATCATTTGAGATTATGCTCTGAGAATGTAACGAGCAGCACCAAGCTGGGGAATTGCAGTTTTCTGGACAGCAAAGGGAGCATTGAATGCCACTTTCTGAATGCCAGCGTCACCTCCCAATCATAGAATCATTGAATGTTCAGGGGTTAGGATGGACTTTAAAGACCCTCTATTCCCAACGCCCCTGCCATCTTCAGGGACTCCTCCCACTAGACCAGGTGCTCAAGACCTTGTCCAGCCTGGCTTTGAACACTGCCAGGGCTGGGACATCCACACCCTCCCTGGGTAACCTGTGCCAGTGTCCAGCCACCCTCACAGTAACAATTTCTTCCCAATATCCAGCCTAAATTTCCCCCCTTTCACCCTGCAGCTGCTGGAAAGTGCTGTGAGTGCTCTGAGACACCAAGTCAAAAGGATCTTTAACCCACACAACATAAACACCCTGAAAAGGTCAATCCTTACAAGGCCTTCAAGACAAATATCAAAGCATCCATCACAGACGGAAAAAAAAAAGGAAAAAAGAAAAAAAGGCTTTTAGTCTTTGTCATCAGAAAAGGTGTTAAAATGAGAGGTGTAGCAGCATCTCTTCCTAAGCAGGTCAGTGTGTCCCTGGCTCCTCCATCCCTTCCACCTGCCCCAGGTGCTGCCAGAGCTGCCATGTCCTGCTCAGAGCTTTGCACCCCAGGCTGCCGAGGCCTCAGCAACCAGTGCCATGTGCTTAGAAACCATTGCAGAGCTCTGAAGTCCATAAAAATTCCTGGGTTATTAGTTTAATAATAAGTCTAGTCTTTGCATGTCAGTGCATTGCAGACCCCCGGCGAGGCGTCCCCAGTCCAGGACTGAGGGAATGCTGTAAAGGCTCCAGCCCACAGGCCTGGTCTTTGCTCTTTGAGAAAGAGTAAAATTAATAAGACAATCTAGAGAATGGGAATAAATCCAGGAGACAAAGTACAAGAATGAGAGGAAAAGGGGGGAAAGAAAAAAAGGGGAGGGGGGTATGGAAAACAGCCAGAGGGAAAAAGATGGAGGCTGATAAATGGTGCTGTGGAAAGGCATATTGGAACTTTGTTTACAATGTCCTGGTACCAAAGCAGGCAGGATTAACAGCCCTCAGCACCTTGTAAACTCAGCAAACTCATTTTGCACAAGAGAAGCCCTTTCCCAGCACTCTCCTGGTCCTGCTGACACTGTCTGGGGCTGAAAGTCCCTGTCCCCAGGGCAGCAGGGGCACAGTGGGAGGGTTTGCCAGGGTGGTGCCCCCTGTGCTCCTGCCAAGGCAAACCCCAAACCAGCTCCATCAGCTCTGCAGCCCCCCCAGCACACCCTGCTGGGCCAGTGGTGGGCAGGGGAACTCGTACACCCCCCTGTGAGCTGGCCAGTCCTTGCTGTCTGCTCTGAGGGTGAAGGGGCTGAGCAGGGTGGGCTGGGGGCACCCCGGGAGCTGATGGGGCAGGAGCAGGGGCTGCCCCTGTGCCCCTGAGGGCAGAGCACAGCCTAAGCAGCTCAGTGTGCCCCTTGGCCATGCCCTCTGAGGCACAGCCACAGCAGTGCCTACCCTGCAGCACCAGCTCTCCAGCTCTGCCAGGTGTGGGGTGTCACTCTATCCACCCACAAGGACCAGGGACCTGCCCAGGACCTTTGGCCAAGCCCTGCTCAGCACCAGCCTCGTGATGCCCAGACGACCACAGCAGGTCCTTCGCCCTGGGTGTGGGATCCTGGAAGCTGAGAACTCCTCTTCCAACCCTCCAGGTGAAAAACCAAGCAGGATGAGCTCGGGACATGCCAATTTTCCATCAGGTCCTTGATGAAATCCAACTGTTGCACGGTTCATTTAGATTTCAGCTGTGGGATCTGTGGAGGCATTGTCATAGCAGGAGGTAGGGATAAAACTGAGGCAAAAGAAACAAACTAACAATCCCCTGTAAACAGGGAAAAAATAATATCTGAGGATTTACAGGGAAATAATTAGTGCTGGATCCAACCCAGGTCATTTATCTAAAATCCCACATATCTTGGGGGCCCTCATCTGAAACATGTGTAGCTTTTTCTTCCTTTCTGTTGTTTTAACCAGACTGAATCCTACAAGACAAAGATTTGAGACACTAATAACTGCGGCTGATTTCTGCCTGGATTGCTTTCAGCCCTCTGTCTCTCAATGCTAACCAGCAAAATGTAGAATAATTAATAACACTCCCATCTCCCCTCCAAGTGTGAGGTGCCCTTGTTTGCCTCCCACTGCTGGGGCTGCCTGTGCAGGGTCCCAGCCCTGCCCCTGCCCCTAAGGGCTGCTGGGCTCCCCAAAGCTCCCTGGGCCAGCCAAGGGGTGGGCCATGAGCTGGCACATCGTGGGCACAGCCCCAGCAGGCTCCGGCTTTGGGGCTCCATCTGCCATGTGAGATTCCATGGTTCCAAACTGGACATGATAACCCAGCCCTGCAGCTTCAGAGGAGCTTCCAAAGAGTTTCAAGGAGGGCATTGGTTGATGCACAGAGGGGTGTGGGTCTCCTGCAAACTGTGTCTTTGGCTGTGTCCATGTGGGGAATGACACCAGGCATGGGAACCCCATTCCCCAGACAGCTGGATTGGCAGGTGTGGGTGTCCTACAAACTGTCTCTGGCTCTGTCCATGTGGGGAATGACACCAGGCATGGGAACCCCCTTCCCCAGACAGCTGGATTGGCAGGTGTGGGTGTCCTACAAACTGTCTCTGGCTCTGTCCATGTAGGGAATGACACCAGGCATGAGAACCCCCTTCTCCAGACAGCTGGATTGGCAGGCTGCTCTTGGCCCCTCTCAGGGCTGGCCCACCAGAGTTTTCCCTGCAGCACCTCCCAGGCACAAAGCAGGGACCCAGACAGGGCATCTGGAAGGAGCCACCTGGTTTGGGGCAGCAGAAGGAGCAGCAGGGTGGGCACAACCCTCCCTTGGGCAGGGGATCTGCGCTGGGCACCTTTAATTCCCTGGTCCAGACCCAGGGACTAAATCCCTCCCTTCCCCTCCCTGTCACCGAGTGGGAACGGACCATGTGGCAGAGATGTTTATAAACCTTCATCCATCTGGAAATCATTATCCCCAAATGAAGTTTATTTGAAGAAATTGTATTAAATGATTACATGTTATTTTTGCCTGGGCTAGAAAGCAAACTGTTGTAGCTTTGCTGAGAGCTCCTCTTTGGGCCAGATTTGTTACAGTATTTTATCTGCACTATCAGCAGCAGGGTATGGCAGCTCATTTGGCTGCTCTGCTGCAGTTGTCTGGTGATCAGGCATAATTAATTAAGAGTTTGACTCTTTATTTAGGTTTATTTGTTACTCTTTCTCTTCTCCATCTTCTGATAGGCCTGTGTAGCACCCATCCAAATTGTCTCTTTATTTACTTTGTGCATTTTGCAGTGAAGATTTGAAACACATATTAAAGTTCAGAAAGAAGAACAAGACTGCTAAAAAAATATCCCAGACAGGTTGCCAAAATAGTGTCACTTGTGTTGTGTACTGGGAAAAAGCTGGACTGAACAGTTGTGGGGCTGATGCTTCTCCCAGTGAGAATCAAACAAGGAAAAAAGCCCAGGCAAAGCAGGACCCTCAGTGGGTGCAGAGACCAGACCCAGTGGTGTGTTCCCCCTGCCAGGGGCCACGTCCCTCTGCTCTGTCTGTGCCATGAGAGGCACAGCAGGCAATTTCTGCCATATAAAAGCAAAGCACCAACAATTTCCTCTTCCATCCTATGGCCACAACTGCACTGCCCCACAGTGACTCCTCAGCTCTTTGGCCAAACCCCTTAAGGAGCAGGATAAATGTCAGCCACTCCTATGGTTTGTAAACTTTCGACATTTCCAAGCCCATCCATATCAGCTTAATTTTTCTCTTTATTTCTCTTACTAATGACATATTTAGAAAGGAATTCCATATTCTGGCAGGTTTAGAGGCACTTATTAATTACATCCTGCTCTTTGTTTATTAATGAGCCTGGGCTCTCATTTTCCCTGTTATAATTGTGGAGAGCCTCTATTCCCCTTCAGCCCTTGCACACTTCACTCTGAGATGTTTCCTTCCCTCTGCCCAGAGATTTTCCCCATTGCTGTGATTGCCCAGAGGTTCATCCCAAGGCAGGACTGACTCTCTCTGCTCCCCATCCACAGCTGTCAGCAGGTCAGAGCTGAGGAGACACTCGCTGGGCCCAAGCCCAGCCCAGCCTGGGAGAGAGGAGAGTGGATTAGCCCTGGATTTCTCCAGGAGATTTGCACCCTCCTGGCACAGCACAGGCCGGGGCTGCCCCAGAGGTGTTCCCACCACAGAAACAGTCATAGATAACCACTAAGTGTTATTCATAGCACTGAAGAATAAGAAATAATAAAAATAATACTCAGTAATGAATAATAAGTGGTGGAGGTGATGCATGAAAAACACGGGGAATTCTATCCACAAAACCAGTCTGGCTGCTTCCATTTTCCAGGAGTTCAAGGGACACGTTTTCCACATGACTGCAAAGGCTTATAATGAAAATCCCAGTAGTACTTGAGAAATGGGTTCTTTGGTTAAAAAAACTTAAAAAAATTAAAAATCGTTGCTGGAGGTGTTGGCACCAGGTCTGCAGTGCAGGTGGTGGGCACTGGGCAGCTCCCTGTGGGTCAGTGAGCACAGGGGGGCAGATCACACTGCCCAGACACTGCAGGGGAGGGGGGCACAGGCACACAGGGACAGTGACACACCCTGAGACACCAGCAATGCACACATGGCATGGAATCCCAGCATGGGTTGGGTTGAGAGGCACCTTAAAGCCCAGCCAGTGCCACCCCTGCCATGGGCAGGACACCTCCTCTGTCCCAGGCTGCTCCAAGCCCTTGGGCACTGAGCACCTGTACCTCTGTAGGCTGTTGGGATGCCAGCAGAGAACTGCCCTGCAGCTCTGGGCTCCCAGGGTGGGAAGGGACATCCCTCTCCATCCCAGACACCAGGTGAACATGCCACCTGCCTCTGGCAGCTTTCCCCTCAGTCCTGCTTGGCTCTTTGGCCCTCTCCAGATGTGCCCCATCTGCTCACTGCCCTCCAGACCCAGGCAACAGCTCCTACAGCAGGTTCCTCCACTGTGAGGTTGGACCAGCCCAAGCAGCTCCTTGTGCAGCCTCAAAGCCCTCCCTGCTCCCCAGGAGCTCAGAGACCTTCTTACACATCAGAGGAGACACATCCTCAGGAATCTGCTCCTCTGCCTGCCCTTCTTTTTCCTCCTTAGGCTGCAGGGCTCCTCCTTTAACTACCTCTTTGATTTATTGTACTTTTGCACTTGTGAGCACCTGGAAAGTGTTTTTGTCCCATTAATTTCAACTTGGAAGTTTCAATGTTTCCCAGAAGACAAACAAATCACTCGAGCTGGGAGGACACACCCCACAAACCTCCTCCCTTGTCTGGGTCCCCCCTCTGCTGCCTTCCACTTGCTTTTCCCTCCTACTGTTCCCTTCCCCCTCCTGCAAGAGGGAAGAGGGTGATGAATGTGCCACTCCAGGTCTGAGCTCCACACACCAGGAGAACCCAGGTGATCCTGGCTGGCCAAACATTGCTCTGCCAATGAAGCTGCCTGTGGCCAGTGCACTTCCCACTGCTGGACGTGGAGACTGTGGTGCCAGGAAGAGGGGAACCAGCTGGGTTCTCTACAGGATCTGCCTTCTGCATGGCCAGTACTGGGCTGACATTGTTCCCTTTCAGGGGACTCTTCCAACTCAAGTTCTCAGGTCTCTCACCATTGCAGTGTTACTTCTCCCTCTCTCCCAGGTTGTCTCCAAGGTTGTCATTGTGCTCCTTGCAGGGAAGGAACCTCCAGCAGCACTCACTGGTCTTCCTGAACAGCTGACATACCCAAATCAGACCTTTTCCCATTTTATCAGGCACAGGGACACTGCAATTAAATGTGTGTGCTCTTGGAATTTATGGTCAGCCTCATCCCCTGCCCCAGTCCTCCAGGAGCACCAGTTGCCAGGTTGGATGGGGCCTGGAGGCAACCTGGGCTAGTGGGAGGTTCCCTGTCCATGGCAGGAGGGTTGACACAAGGTGCGATTTAAGGTCCCTCCCAGCCCAACCCAGACTGTGATTCCAGGATTCCTTACTGAAACCCTGTGTGGAAGTTCAATCCTGCTGAGAGCTCGTGCCCAGAGAGCTCCTGCTCTGCCCTGGGGTCACTGCCCCTTGGCTTCAGGCTGACCAACAAACACTCAGAGATCAGGATTTTCCAAACACTCAGAGATCAGGATTTTCCAACAGGCTCCATTCCCCCACCCCGTGCTCAAGTCCCTCAGATTTCCTGCAGTGATGAGCACATGATGGACACGTTAGAGACACTTGGCTCTAAAGGAAGTGCTTCAAATATCTATGAAGTGTTTGTCTAATCAAGGCTTGTTTGAAAAAATGGAGTTTATTTGAAAGATAGCTTCAATCCCCACATTCAAACCTGGGTTAAGGTTTTCCACAATTTGCTTCCCCTCCATTTAGTACAGGAAACACAGTGAAGGAGCCACTTGTGAGTTCACTTTACCATTTTATTATATAAACTTCCCCCCCAAGAAATTAGATTTACATGGTCATTCAGTCTGTCATCTGTCTGTCCCCCACAGATTTCCCCACCTGCTGATTTTTCAAACAGCTTTGACAGGAAGCTGAAGGTCTCCAAAGAAATTATGTTCCTATTTCCACATTAAAATAATGATTCAGAGAAAGGAGTGATTTCTATCTAAACAATTTCTTCTTAATTTTTATCCTATTAGCTGATTTCTACAGGGTGGGTGATGTACATAGCAGATTGTAGTAGACAAATTGTACAAAAAGCCCAAGGGAATTCTGAAGGTGAAACAGAAAAAAAAATGGACAATCTTAAAATAAATCAGTTTAACAAGGCATCAGCTTTGAGACATAAATCCATAACAACCAGACTCTGCTTCCTGCCATTCCTTGTTCTTGTTTCTGTCTGGGTTTGAGTCCACTCAACCCCTGCCAGAAGGGCAATTCCCTCTGCTATTTCCAGGCTGTCCAGAAATACCTGAGCAAAAAGCACTGGAAATGTTTCCAGAACACACATTTTCCCGTGCTTCCCAGATGTGTCTGCAGCCCCTGGTTGCAGAGAGTGCACCACAGCCAGGAGGGAAACTGTGCCAGGATAGTGCTCAGCACAGCACAGAGGGCACAGCCACCAGTGCCTGCTGCTGGTGGCTCCAACATCCCCTCCTTTCCTGGGCATTGCCTGCTACTGGTGGCTTCAGCATCCCCTTCTGGCCTGGGCAGTGCCTGCTGCTGGTGGCTCCAACAGCCCCTCCTGACCTGGGCAGTGCCTGCTGCTGGTGGCTCCAGTATCACCTGTCCTGGGCAATGCCTGCTGCTGGTGGCTCCAGCATCCCCTCCTGGCCTGGGCAGTGCCTGCTGCTGGTGGCTCCAGCATCCCCTCCTGGCCTGGGCAGTGCCTGCTACTGGTGGCTCCAGCATCACCTGTCCTGGGGGGAAGCAAACACAAAGGAAAAGAAGGATGCTTTCTCTTTCTAATTCTAAACTGGAGTTCAGAATTGCTCAGTGATGTCAGCAGGAGCGTGTGGAGGAATAACTCCCCTGGACCAGGCTCTGGCAGCACAGCCAAGGAACTGCACTGAGGTTCTCTCCCTTACACCGAACACAAAAGTAATGAAAGTAAAGGAGACCAGCAAGATAAAGAATTTCAAGGCTGTAAAGAGCCCAAGTCTCCTCACTCTGTTGCAAAGCATGGCCTTCAGGAGCATCAGAAGAAGAGTCCTGCCCAGTTCCAGAGGTGCAGCTCAGCAGAGGAGCCTCTGCCCAACAGCAGTGGCAGCACCTGAGCGAGCCAAGGTACCCACAAACACCAATCCTTTGCTTCAAAGCCATTCCAATCCTGCTTCCCAAGCTCTGACTGTTAACTCGAAGTTGGGCTATTTTAATGAAAGAAAAAAGAAGGAATTCCTGTTGTGTTTCCTGCCCTCTGGCTGGGAACACACCCCCCCACACCCCCCCCCCTGCAGCTCCAAAGCATTGCCCGCAGTGAAATGGGAGATGCTGGGCAGAGATTCCTCCCCAATGCTGTGATGGGGTTGTCCTGCTGCAGTCCATGTGCAGTGATGTATGAGCTGAGCAGCTCACTGAGCTGCTGGGCCCCAACCCAGAACATCAGCCTGCCCCTCACAGACTGCCCTGCACATGCCAGGGGTTGGTCCTTCAGAGTGTGTCCTCTGGGGAGTGGGGGGGAGAGGGGTGGAGGTGTGAGAGGGGCAGCCAGGCCCTCCCGGGGCTGCAGGGCCCCATTGCCACTGACTGTGGCATTAGAAGATGGTTGCTCGGGGTCTCTGAAGAGGCTCTGCCCAAGGAGGTGGAGGGGAGAGGGGGGCATAGGTTGGTTTGTGTAGAGGAGGAGATTTACTGGGGAGTGAAAAGTTAAAATCTTCCCCCACTGCTTTTCCTAAATATGGGATTTCAGGGGCTGTTCTGGTCCTCCTGCACTCACCCCTCCTTGGGCACACAGGGCCCACTGGAGGTGGCTCTCTCTGTATAAAGAGAAGTTGGAGAGCCCAGCAGAGACCCACTGACAATTTTACACTCATTTCAGACACAAAAGAAACATCAGAAGTCCAACATCTCATAAACCCACAGACACCTGTTTTAATGATAGCCATGGCAAGCCTGGGGGAGCTTTATGGGAACATCTCCCCCTGGGAAACAGCTGCAATGCCAGCCCCCCAAACACAGGACATCAGCTCTTCCAAGGCTGGCTGGAACCCTGGGGCTTTGCCCAATTTCTTTTCAAGTTTATAGAAATTAAGGAAGGAAGAAAACTCCAAAGGCCCATCTGGTTGTCTCCTTTCTCCTCTCGGGGAAGATTCCCACCTCTGGAGTTTGTTTCTGTTCTCCAGGACCAGACTTTTTATTTTGCAGCTCAGAGAGCACATCCAGCCTGGCAGTCACCACTTCTCACTGCCAGAGGGCAGGGCTAGATGGGATATTGGGATGGAATTCCTGGCTGGGAGGGTGGGCAGGCCCTGGCACAGGTTGGGCAGAGAGGTTGTGGCTGCCCCATCCCTGGGAGTGTCCCAGGCCAGGCTGCAACAGCCTGGGCTGGTGGGAGGTGTCCCTGCCCATGACAGGGGTGGCACTGGGTGGGCTTTGAGGTCCCTTCCAACCCAAACTCTTCTGTGATTCCATGATTCTAAACCCCAAGATGTCCCTTGCCACCCTTTGCCAGGGTTCTCTGCTGTGCCAAGTCCCAGCTCCCCGGGGATCCCCTGGTGCACCTGTTATCCATTGCCTTGCAGCCACTGTTTGCAATTTATAGCCACTCATACAACTCTTTTTCCCAGAAACCCCCAGCCTGAAGGGAGTGCACAAGGAACTACAGAAAATGAAGGTTTCAGACTCCGACTCCTTCTGCAGAACTAGCATCTCACAAAGGAAAAATGTGAGGACATAACTCCACTGCTGAGAAATACTGAGGGCTGCAATTCTTCTTTGCTGCCAGGGTCTGCTGAAGGGGGGAGTGATTTGTGGCATCCTAAGGAGCTGAAGTTTGTGCAGTCACTCCTGGAGCCGGTAGGAGGGAGGGTGGATCTGTCTGACACACTGTCTGCCTCTCCCTCAGCACTTTCTGAGCCCCTTCACAAATTTCTGGCTAATTTGACAGAAAAGCAGCAGCCTCCAAAATGCCTGAGTTCCAACATGCTTTGGGAGGGAGGGAGGGAAGAGAGGAGACAACATGGATGTTCCCACTGAGGAAAGGCTGGTGTGTGGATTCTGTCCTTACAGACCCTTGGAGACCTCCATGGGAGAAGCTGTGACTGCCCTGAGTGCTGTAAAACCTTCAGCAAGACTCATAACATGGAAAGCCCAACCCAGAGAACAGAAACCCTTTCAGATGCTGGCTCATTGCTGCTCCTGGAGACACACTCAGCCACAAGGAAGGTGCTTGTACAGTGAGGGTGGGCAGGTCCTGGCAAAGACTGCCCAGAGCAGCTGTGGCTCCCCATCCCTGGAGTATTCCAAGTCAGGTTGGGTTTGGAGCAACCTGGGCTAGTGGGAGGTGTCCTCGCCCATGGCAGGGGCTGGCACTGGATGAATTTTAAAGGTCTTTTCCAACCGAAACCATTCCATGATTGCTCAAAGCACAGTGATCCCTGCAGAGACAGTCCCCAGTGCAGACTGACACAGACTGAGTCAGGTCTGGGCTGGCCCTGGAGTTTTATCACACCTGCTCCTGCTCTCCAGCTCCCTGGACAAGGCAGGGCTGTTTGAACCCCCTCCTGCCCCCACCCCTCTCCCAGGGTTATGCTGGAGTCTGGCAGGACAACCCTGCACTTGTATCTCCTGCTGTGTGTGATGGCCTGGCGAGTTCCTCCTGCTGGAGAGCTCCTTGGAATTCCTCTCCTTCCAGCCAAGCCTCTGTAGATGAGCAGATCCAGGTGTCCTGCTGTGCTTCCCCCTCGGAGCACGCCAGGCTCTGCTGCCCCTGCCCCAGTGTCCAAGTCATGCCTCCTGCACTCAGGGAGGGTTTGTGCCATGTGTGTCTGCAGGGGAAATTCCCAAACCCCGTGGGATCCCACACATCTTTATGCCAAGGGGTTTGGCTCAGTCTCTCCCAGTGTTCAATATTTTAACTCTTTCTTCTGCTTTTCAAATACACCAGGAAACATCATCCCCCCACCATGCTGTGGAGAGGATCTGGGACATTAAAATTGATCATTTCACCCACAAGAGGGAAAGGGAAAAGGAGCCAATTCTTATTTTTTTGGATGGGTGTTGGCTCTTTGTAACAAATACTTGCAAATATCAAATATGTGAACAATCAAGCAAAAGAAGTGGTTTCTGCAATCACAAATTTCTAGAATCATTAAAGCTGGAAAAGATCTCCAAGTTCACTGCACTCCATCTCTCCCCAGGTTTGCTCACATGCCCCAAAATTCTGTTTGCCTGTCTGCCCTTTGCCTGGACCTCTGATACAGCTGGGGGAAAGGAGGGAGGAGATGAGACAGGACCAGCTTGAAAAATGAAAAAAAAACACAAAACAAACAGAAATCCTGAAATGAGCACATGTGGACCCAGCTGAACCCTCTGCTGGTGCAGTTGTGCTTGTGGAGAGGGAGATCAGGGGTTCCTGAGAGCCACATGCACAGGGTGCTGCCAGGACCCTGCCCCTGGGTATGGCTGCCCTGCAGCTGGGACCAGAAATCCCCCCAGAGCTGGGGTGGGGACAGAGCACAGAGCAGGGAGGGGACTGTGAGGGAGAGGAGAAACCAAGGGCTCAGTGTCGTCCCTGAGACTGGTGTGGTTCATTCCCACCCCCAAGCTCAACCAGGGAGTGAGGGTTTAGTCAAAGCACAGGGATGGCCTGGCAGGTGGCAGGACCTGCAGAGCTGTGCTGGGTGGCACAGCAAGTCTCCTCTGATGGGTTTTCCCTGCTCCCCGTTGGATGCTGACAGTGAGCCAAGGGGCTGTGTCCTCCTGGGGCTGCAGGAGGGGCACTGACCCAGGGAGGGATGGAGCAGGCACAGGGACAGAGCTACAGACCCCACTGAAACCCCCCCAGGAGGCCCAGGGAGATGCTGAACCCCCCAGAGTGTGGCCATGAGGGGGGCACAGCCCAGGGGGAGGAGAGGGCAGCCATGGGCACTTGCCATATTGAGAAAGGATTTACAGTTGGAGACAGGCCTGGCTGCAGAGCTGCCCTTGGGGACCCTCCCAGAATGAGCATAATTGCCTGAACATTTAGGAAAATAGAGATCCATCTTTCTGAGTTGGGAGGGGAGAGCTGGGGAGCAGCAGAATAAATACTGGGGCTTTGCAAAGCACAGACAAATCCACAGCAAGGAAGGAGCAGTCAGGGAGCTTTGGGAAGCCTTTGCACATCAAATGAGCAGAGCAGAGGGAGATTGATGGCAAACTCTCCAAACAGTAGCATCCATCTCTCATAATAAGGCAGCAAAACTGCTCTCATTTCCTGTAATCTGATAACCCACCAGAGGAAAGGGGAAAATGCCTTTAAATGGTGATTAGAATTCCCATCATGGTGTTTCCTGAAACAGCAGCCCCCCAACACAGTGTCATTAGCAATCCCAACTACTGCAGAGCATGCTGAGGCTCCCATGGAGATCAGCACCTTCAGAGGGACCCCTTGGAGGGCCTGCAGGCCCCTCGTGGGGTGGGGGTTCACAGAGGAGAAATGGGCCACTCAAAACCTCCCCCATGGGAGTCAAACCAAACCCAACTCCTTTCTGAGCTGTGGGATGGTGTGAGCTTCCCACTCCCCACCCTGTGCAAGACCTTCATCTCCAGACCCCAGGGGAGAGGTTCTCCTTCCTGAGCCCACCAGTCCCAGCTCCCAGCTATGAGGAGACCAACCCAGCTGTGTGTGGCTGAGACCAAACCAGCTGTGTGGGGTTGAGAAGACGAACCCCAGCATCCTCTGAGTGCCCTGAAGGACAGTCTGGAACAGGTGGACAGGAAGAACTCAAGGTGACACTGTCCCTCTCCTTTGGGTGCATCCAGGCTAGAACCCAAACCCAAATCACAGCTCTGGTGACAGTGTGGATCTCCCCAAAATGATGACAAACAAGTCCTGCTCCATTTGCCACGAGAGGGCACCTTTACATTGGTTCTCACAGCCCTGGCTCCAGTGGGGGGTCTGCAGGAGCAGGGCCTGGGCACGGTGGGATACAAGATCCACCTCTCTGGGGGAATTCCAAGATCCACCTCTCCGAGGGAATCTCCAAGCACCCTGTTCCCAGCCAGGGCCCTCCCCAGGTCACTGCTGAGGGCAGAGGTGTTGGCAGCATCAGCCCTTGCTCAAGAGCCAGAAGGAGGAGGAGACCTTTCCAATCAACATTTCAGGAGCATTTCCATTTGGGGGGCTCAGAGTTTGCATTTGTTCCCCTCTCTCCCCTGTGTGAAAAAATGTGTGATGCAACAACTCTTGGAGCCCAGGAGTGACAGGAGGATCTCTGGCACCTTCCTGCTGGATTCCTGCGGTGGAGGAGCCTGACCCTTCCCGGGGAGGAGGTCTGTGCTGATGGCGTGTGTGACAGAGGGGAACATCTGCCCCAAGGCAGCCTCTCTGCATGCAAGAACCACCCACAGTATCTTCTCTCACCACCTTGGCCCAGGCAAGGACCCCCAAGGGCCATTTGGCTCTTTGCACACATCTATTTGTTGCACAAGATTTGTCCCCACCACTCATCTCACAGACTAAAACTGCTCCCTCTGGTCATGGGAATCGAGTCACAGCACACTGGAAAGGTGAGCTGAGAAGAGAAAGGTCCCAAATGCTGCCAGAGCTGGTGCTCAGACCCAGGTAAACCAGGAGGGGAACAGTGAGACAGGAGTGTGTGCAGTGGGGGAGAGATGGGCAGGGTGTGGGGATCACTATGCCCGTGCTCAGCCTCCTCAGCTGCACAGACACCCAGGGCTGCCACGGCATCTCCGGCCACTGCCAACCACAGCAGGCACTGCCCAACCACAGCAGGCTCTGCCCAACCACGGCAGGCACTGCCCAACCACGGCAGGCACTGCCCAATCATACAGACACTGCCCCATCTACAGCAGTCACTGCCCCAACCACAGCAGCCACTGCCCCAACCACAGCTGGCACTGCCCCAACCACAGCTGGCACTGCCCCAACCACAGCAGCCACTGCCCAACCACAGTGGGCACTGCCCAACCATGGCAGGCACTGCCCAACCACAGCAGGCACTGCCCAATCATACAGACACTGCCCCAACCACAGCTGGCACTGCCCAACCATGGCAGGCACTGCCCAACCACAGCAGGCACTGCCCCAACCACAGCAGGCACTGCCCAACCACAGCGGGCACTGCCCAATCATACAGACACTGCTCCAACCACAGCAGGCACTGCCCAACCGCAGCAGGCACTGCCCAATCATACAGACACTGCCCCAACCACAGCAGGCACTGCCACAACCACAGCTGGCACTGCCCAACCACAGCAGGCACTGCCCCAACCACAGCTGGCACTGCCCCAACCACAGCTGGCACTGCCCCAACCACAGCAGCCACTGCCCAACCACAGCAGGCACTGCCCAACCATGGCAGGCACTGCCCAACCACAGCAGGCACTGCCCAATCATACAGACACTGCCCCAACCACAGCTGGCACTGCCCAACCATGGCAGGCACTGCCCAACCACAGCAGGCACTGCCCCAACCACAGCAGGCACTGCCCAACCACAGCGGGCACTGCCCAATCATACAGACACTGCTCCAACCACAGCAGGCACTGCCCAACCGCAGCAGGCACTGCCCAATCATACAGACACTGCCCCAACCACAGCAGTCACTGCCACAACCACAGCTGGCACTGCCCAACCACAGCAGGCACTGCCCAATCATACAGACACTGCCCCAACCACAGCAGGCACTGCCCAACCACAGCAGGCACTGCCCAACCACAGCAGCCACTGTCCAACCACAGCTGGCACTGCCCAATCATACAGACACTGCCCCAACCACAGCAGGCACTGCCCAACCACAGCAGGCACTGCCCAATCATACAGACACTGCCCCAACCACAGCAGGCACTGCCACAACCACAGCTGGCACTGCCCAACCACAGCAGGCACTGCCCAATCATACAGACACTGCCCCAACCACAGCAGGCACTGCCCAACCACAGCAGGCACTGCCCAACCACAGCAGCCACTGTCCAACCACAGCTGGCACTGCCCCAACCACAGCGGGCACTGCCCAACCACCGCAGCCACTGCCCAGCCATACAGACACTGCCCAACTATGGCGGGCACTGCCCAACCATGGCAGGCATTGCCAACCACAGCAGGCACTGCCCAACCACAGCTGGCACTGCCCAACCACAGCGGGCACTGCCCTGCACCTCAAAGCAGGGAAGAAACTCAGCAGATCCCAGCTTAGGGAGGAATTCCTCCAAAAAGATGCCAAGAGAGTTTCCCCCGACATCTGGTGGCTGCTGAACACACCGAGAGAGACACCATGGCAGGAGAAAACAAGCCCAGGAAGATTAATTACAAGAGCAATAATATCCAGGCCTTCTGATGAAATATTTTACAGTATATTGCCCTCAGGAGAGTGGCTCTTTTTGCTGATTTATTTGAACCTTCGCATTACACAGATATGTTATAGATGTCTTCAGAGATGCCCTGGTGTTATTTGCCCCCTGACAGCAAATAATAAACTCTTTCTCAGCTATATAACATTTCCAAGGAAGCCCTTGACGTGACTAGAAAAATCTCAAGGACAATTAAGTCACATGGCAGTGGTGGCCCCGTGGGAATGGACCTGAGCTGTGCTGCAGGACTCGGATAGCATGAGAAACCTGGTTCAAACCGAGGAGCAAGAGCCTTGCAGGGAGTAATTATTAAAGATCTCCTGCTTAAAGATCCTCGGGGGTCTCCCTATTATTTTAATAATGGTTCAAGCCAACTTTCCTGCTTCCAGAGGAGCCTGTTAGCACAAAGGAGGAAGGGCTCCCCCAGGGAGTGCAGGCAGGAGATCAGCTGCCCCCAGCTGGGTTCAGGGGGGTCAGGGGTGTGCTGAGCTCACATTTTGGGGCTCCAGGGACACTTGGTGTGTCACTTGTGTCCCCAGTCCCCCTGGATGGAGCAGTGCAGTGGGCAGAGGTTCCTGTGGGTGGAACCAGCACGGGGCTCCTGTGGTTGAAACATGATCCAAAGGTTTTGGGCAATCTGGGGACATTTCCAAAATCTGCTCTGCCAGCCCTGACCAGTTGCTCTGTCCTTGCCCTTGTCTCCTCACCTGTAATTAGTGAGGCTGTTCCCAAAGCATCCAAGCCCTGGAGCTCCTGCTGGGCCCAAGGGAAGCAGGAGATCCCACCCCCACGGGGGCTGCAGCCCCAGAGCCCACCCCCTTCCCAGCACTGCAGACCTGCACTGAGGGGCAGCTTGCACAGCATCCACTGCCTTTTTTCCCCCTCTGCCTCTTTCCAAGCCCTGCGGTGCTGGAACAGATCCCTGTAAAACCACTTTGGTTGGAGAGCTGTTGTCAGGTCATTTGGAAAAGTTTGCAACACTTTGCAAATTGTTCTTGCTGGAGGTTGTACAATAACTATGCCATTACTCAAAAACCCATCCAAGAATATTATGTTAGACACAGGTCAGATCTCTCCACCCACAACAATATTCCAGGGGAAAAAAAAACCAAGGAAAATAAATTGTTCAACACAAGCTGGAGATGACAATGAAAAATTTACCCTTAACTATGTATATTTTTATGGAGAAAGGTTATCTATCCATCCATCATCACATCCTAGTACAGGAAAGAGCCTGTGAGTATTTAGATATAAATATCTGGCATGGGCAGTTAAAGAGAAAAACTATTCTGAGAAACACATGTCTGCCTCTGCTGCCCGCCTCTCCCTGGAGGTGCCCACCACAGACATGGCACAAACATCTCCAAGCTGTCCACCTGACCTGTTTTAATCATCTCTGTTAGGGGGTAATGAGGAGCAGTGTGTATGTGTTTGTGTCCAGCAAGAACAAAGAGAGTCTCAGGCACTTAGCCCCGGTGTGACAAACTCCATTAGATCAGAGCAGCCCCATCTCTAAGGCAGAGATTAGAAACCTGCCTTTGCCTCAAGGGCACGTGGAGACCCTGAGGGGAAAGGCCCTCCTGGTGTGGGGATATTACCAATGAAAAACCACCATGAATTTAGCGAGGCTCACCCAGAGCTCACCCAGAAAACTTGCAGTGGGATGCTAGGACACCTGAAAACGTGTACCTGTAGGTGCCTGTGCCCTGGGGCTGGGTGAGACTCCTGCCTGTGCCATCCCCTGTGCCATCCCCTGCGCCATCCCCTGCAGGGCTCAACAGCACAAGAGCCTCATGTGCCCTGGGGCTGGGTGAGACTCCTGTCTGTGCCATCCCCTGTGCCATGCCCTGTGCCATCCCCTGCACCATTCCCTGTGCCATCCCCTGTGCCATCCCCTGCAGGGCTCAGCAGCACAGGAGCCTCCACTGGTGCTTGGGATGCTCTCGAGGGCACCGTGACACCCTCCAAAGGTGCTGGTGTCTCTGACAGACTCCTCCCATCATCAGGGCAGGGACACTCCGGGGTCTGGGCACCATCTGCTCCCTTTGCCTCAGTCCTGCCCACCCCGAGCCCCTCAGTCTGGGAGGGGCTCTGAAAATGCACTCAGGGAGGTTTTGCCGCCTCTCTGGGTCAGGTCAGAATCACACTCTGGGTCTTCTACATTTCCACAAAGTTCCACAACATTAATTTCCTCTCAAGCAGTTTTTCCCTTTCTGCTGATTAGTCCTTTCTGACTTCCATACCTTTCCAGGCTCTGCAGCCTCATAAAACTTCATGGGGGATGTTTCTGCTCGGTTGGCGTGGGCAGGAAATTGCTGTCATTTTTCAGGTCTCCAGTGCTTGCTGTGCCATCAGCAGCGGGCAGGGGCATCTGCCCCTTCCATACCATCCCCAGGGAGGTGGCAGAGCCACAGCCAGCACAGAGCACAGGCCAAGCTCTTTATTTGGACTGGCACTTCAGCAGCACCACATGCCCAGCTGAGCCCCCACCAGCATCCCAGAGGGCACTGAGGACTCAGAGCAGCATCCCCAGGGCTGGGCAGCAACCCAGAGGCATGTGTTGGTGGGCACAGCACAGCCTGTCCGGGCTGGGGCAGTGAGTGGGAGCACCCACAGCCCTGCAGTGCCCCCATGCTTTGACTTCTTCTGACCTGCCCTTGGGAGACGCCCCAGAATGTGCTGGAGAGCTGGGAAAGGCCTGACTGCCCTGGCTGTGCAGCAGTTCCTCACAGGGGATTCCTGTGTTTGTTCAGGACAGGCCTCAAACCTGCCTGAGGAACTGCAGCCCTCCTCTGAGGCAGGAAGGGTATGCAGTGCTCAGCTCTGCACTCCACATGGCCAGGACAGAGCCTTGGCCTTTCTTGCTTCAGTCCCCTCTCCCTGGTGTTCATGGGGTTGTTCCATCCCAGATGGCAGAGCTCACACGTGCCAGGGTTGGACTTTGGAGGGTTCCTGAGGACCAGCCCTGATGTCCAGCCCTTTGGCCACTCCCCCACCCCAGTCTGCTGCCCTCCACCAGCTTCCTGAGAGCAAACTCCATCCAGGGGATCAGGGATGACATTCCCCATCACCAGTCCCAGCACTGGTTACTGGGGGATGCCACCAGGTTCTGGGTGTCAGGTGGGCTGTGCAGCACCTGCCATAACCCTCTGGGGTGTTTGCACCAGGGCTGGGTCCTTGTGGCTCCCACCACCATGGTGAGAACCAGGCTCACACAGTAACTGCCCTCTGGGGGTTGTGGTCCCACCTCTGCTCCCAGCAGGACCCCCCCCCTCTGCCAGGGCAGGTTGCTCAGCCCTGCCTTCATCCTGCAGCTCCAGCTCAGCTTTGCTGCTAACAGAATGGGAGCTGCAGCTCTCCCTGCCTTCATTCAGAGAGCAGCAGAGCGTGCCAGGTGAGCCCTCACTGCCAGCCTGAGCTGGAGGCAGGGAAGTGCCAGCCTCATGCGCTGGGGGCAAAGCTGCTGCTCAGGCACTGGCTCAGCAATGCTGTGCCCTGTAATCCCTAAATCCTCCCCAGTGCACGTGCACACCTGTGGTAACCCAGAGCCAGGGCTGCAGGTGCTCCACGTGTGATCCTAATGGTCTCTGCAGCCTGACAGATGGATATTCCAGGAGCCATCAGGATCTCTGGAAGTTAGACAGAAAACAGGAGAACAGTCCCAGGGCTGTTCCAGTGCCTGAACTGAAGGGCAGCCCCCAAACACAGAGCCAGGGCTCAGAAGCTCCCATTCATTCACCAGGACACTTCGAAAGGATTTCATGAAGGACTGAAGTGTAGAGGACACCTTCCTCCTGACTAATTTACTGTGTCATCATTCCCTCCCTCACCTGCATCTTCTTCCACATTCAGACTTCGAGCTGATAATTCCCAGCTGTTAAACTGTCCCAGGCACCACTCCTACCTCAGACCCCACTGTTTCCCCCAGGGGAGGAGCCCCTTCCCCTTCTGTCCCTCTCTGGGCACCAGCCCCGAGGGCAGCTCAGCCCCAGCCCCGAGGGTGGCTCAGCCCCAGCCCCGAGGGCAGTTCAGCCCCAGCCCCGAGGGCGGTTCAGCCCCAGCCCTGAGGGCGGCTCAGCCCCAGCCCTGAGGGCGGCTCAGCACCAGCCCCGAGGGCAGCTCAGCCCCAGACTCGAGGGCAGCTCAGCACCAGTTCCAGGGCAGCTCAGCACCCACACCTGGGCTGTGCTGACTCCTGTCCTACCCAGGCCATGCCCCGGGCAAGGCTCAGTGCTGGCTCCTGCTTCATCCAGTCAGGCACTTTTTGGGCTCCTGTGCTGGACTTTCCTGGCAGGGAGGGAGGTGGGGGCATCCAGGAAAGAAAAGTTTCTAAATATAAACCCCAAAGCGTCCTCAGCCTCAAAAAAGTGTCAAAGAAAAAAGCACGTGCTTGACCAGAACTATTTATAAACAGATCCATTGGAAACTTGATGGAACTGACCCAAACTCCTGTTCCCAGCCCGTCCCTCTCCCCACAGCCCGTCACCTGAGCAGTGACACCAACCAGCCCTTGGCTCTGGCTGCCCCAGCGCCGGGGCTGAGCCATGGCAGGGTGCACAGAGCACAACCCTGGGATGGAAAGCTGGTTCTGGAGCCCCAGCTCTGCCTGGAGGGCAGTCCCCGACAGCTGGAGGTGTCAGAATGTGGTGCACACCAGGGGACAGCTTGGCTGTCCCTGCTGGGAGCATACCTCCTTGCAAAGGGCTCCCAGAGCCCACAGCCAGCGAGAGCCACGTGCTGCTGGTGTGGGAGAGATGCTCCAGCTCCCCTGGAGCCCTGGCAGGCTGAACCCAACCTCAACAGCTGGCTTGGCACCTGGGCTGAGGGGTGCCAGGCAGGGAGGGACCAGCACTGGGGTCAGTGCCCCCCTTTGGCCCAGCAGAGACCCCAGTTCAGCTCACCTCTCCTCAGATGAGCAGCAGCTCCTCTGCCACCCAGGAGAACCTCCAGTCCCACGTGGCTGCAGAGGAAAAGGAAGGACCCATAGGCAGGGAATGTAGAAGTCCTAGAAATGTGAATTTTTAAGACCTAAGTCTATTCTAAGTAATCAGAAATGGTCTGGGCTTGGAAGGTCTGTGCCTTCAGGTTGAGCAGGTTTCTGTTCTGTCCTTTAGGACACTTTTAAAGAGCAAACTTTGCAGGACTCTCTCACCTATGGATCCTTTCCTTGCCAAAGCCCAAATCCCTGGGGATGTTCATCAGGAAGAGCCCCATCCCCTTCCAGGTGAGCCCCAGGAGGAACGAGGGGGGCAGGCAGACACTCCTGCACACAGACACGAGCCTGGAGGGGAAGGATCTGGGTGCCTTTTGTCACACCAAAAAGCTGCCCAGGGCAGCAGGGAGGGATTGTTTCCAGGTCACCTTTCCCTGCAGAGCTCGTGGCTGCCCCTCCACGGAAGGTCCCAAAGTGCAGAAGGAAACGTTCCCAGGTTAGTTGTGGTGCTGCTGAGCTGCTCCTGCAGGTGATAATCCTGCCTTTAGCTCGTGTGCCCTCACAGGAGCCACCCAGGATGCTGCACTGCCAGGGACCAACAGATTAATGGGGTTTAAGGTGTGCAGAATTTAAAAACCACAGGGGGAAGAAAGAACAGGAACCTTTTCCCTACCCCCCCAAGTGCCCCTTTGCTGTGTGTGCTGTGAGTGCATCCATTTCTCCTCACAGGGTGGTGGATGTGCAGGAACAAGACCTTCCCCTTCTCTGCTTTGTAGGAGATGCATCTCTGGCAGCAGCAGCACCTCTGGCTCCTGCAGCCTCTGCTGGGGAACCTCAGCTGCTCTCCCACTCCTCAAACCCACTCAGAGCCCCCTCACACTCCCCCTTTGCGATGCAGAATGTTTTCCCTCCACCTCATTGGAAAACCAGCTTCAAATTCCAGTGGAGGTTTGCAAATCCCAGCTGAGACCCATCGGCTGGAGAGAGCAGTGTCTGTTTTTCTGAGGTCTCACTCCCCCGAGGGGAGGGGTGGGAGCAGCAGAGGTGCTGTCCCTGTGCCAGATGGGCATGGGGCAGTCCCAGGCCACTCACACCTCATCATAACAGTCTATTAACCAGCCTGAGCAGCAGCCCTGCTGTGTTGCAACCCTCGTGTGGACATGGAAAGATGAGGAGATACATCCCACTCCTGGAGGGAACCAGGACAGCTGAAGGCTTATCTGCTTGGGGAGTTATCATGGCTTTATCAGGGGAATTCGTTAAGATCTGTGCAGATTTTTCTTGTGCTCTTTAGAAAGTGGGGTGAGAGGCAACAGCTTAGACTCCAAAATGACACTCATGGCTTGGCCACGGGATTGTGGGTTCATCCCCTGCTCTTTAAGGAGCTCCACCTGAGAGCTGGACAGGGCAGGGGCCTCCCCCTCCCACCCCAGGTACAGGGAGGGACAAGGCACCACTCCTGGCCCTGCAAACAGCCCCACTTCAGCTCCAACAACATTCTGGCACAACTCACTAACCTGAATTTTATCTTCTAACGTTTTCAGGCCAGTACCACTGGGAATGCTGAGTTTGCTGAGCCTCACCAGCAGGAAATCCCTGGGCTGGAGGGCTCAGCTGTAATGAACTTATTGTACAGTCAAGCACTGAATGTCAATTTGGATTACACTGTCAGAAACAAGCACGGAGAGAACCCAACTGTCCCCTGGGGTCACCTGTCAGGAGCTCACTGAAGCTGCCCAGAGATGCACCAGCACAGCCCTGTCCTGGACTTGTCCCTGTGCAAATGGAACAGCTGAGGCTGAGCAAACCTCCTACAGCTCAGAGATGAGCCCCCTCAGCCTCTTCCAGCACCTTCTCCCACTCTGCACAGGGATCCCTTGGCTGGGGATGCCTCATGTGCTGGGAGCCTCAATCCCTGTCAGTGCACATCCAAACCATGGCTGGGGATGCCCCATGTGCTGAGAGCCTCAATCCCTGTCAGTGCACATCCAAACCATGGCTGGGGATGCCTCATGTGCTGGAAGCCTCAATCCCTGTCAGTGCACATCCAAACCATGGCTGGGAATGCCTCATGTGCTGGGAGCCTCAATCCCTGTCAGTGCACATCCAAACCATGGCTGGAGATGCCTCCTGTGCTGAGGGCCTCAGTCCCTGTCAGTGCACATCCAAACCATGGCTGGGGATGCCTCATGTGCTGGGAGCCTCAATCCCTGTCAGTGCACATCCAAACCATGGCTGGGGATGCCTCCTGTGCTGAGGGCCTCAGTCCCTGTCAGTGCACATCCAAACCATGGCTGGGGATGCCTCATGTGCTGGGAGCCTCAATCCCTGTCAGTGCACATCCAAACCATGGCTGGGGATGCCTCATGTGCTGGGAGCCTCAATCCCTGTCAGTGCACATCCAAACCACAGCCACTCATGCCATTCTGGGAGCCCAGAGTCCCAGGCAGGGTCAGGATTCCCATCCTCCCAGACATGCCCAGGTGAAGCCAAGATCTTGCTCCCTGGGCTAAGGGCACACAGGAATCAATCTGGAGCATGGGATGCCAGGAGAGGGGCACAGGGACAAGGGGAACAACACAGACCTTCCTCTGCAGGCACATGGCCCCAGCCCTGCCCTGCTCAGGGGTTGCTGGCAGCTCATGCCTGCGGTCTCTTCCAGCCCCTGTTCTCTGCAGGCAGAAGAAGGGGGGCTGGACTACAAAGCTGGGCACCTCCATTCGTTCCTCACACTCCATGCCCAGCACTCTTGGGGCAGAGTGGGCAGTTCTGTGCCACCCACTGCTCAGGACCCCCAGAGTAGCACCCAGGGGTGTGCAGAGCTTGCAGCACAGGCTCACCCCCACACAGGGGTCACACCATCCCACAGGGGTGAGGAAAGGCCTCCCGCCCAGGGCAGGCTCAGGGGAAGCTGAAATCCCATGTACACGCCCTGTGCTGGATTTTATAGTAATCCCAAACTAGAAAAGAAGAATCCAGTGGAAATCACAATATCCTGAGCTGGAAGGGACCCACAGTGATCAGTCCAACTCCTGGCCCTGCACAGGAATCCCACCATGTGCCTGAGAGCACTCTCCAAACACACACCTTCTCTAAACAAATGGTTCTGTCAAAGTCTCTGTTCAGTAGGTGCTGTTGTTACCCACAGCCTTGATGTTCTCCTTAATTAATGTCACATTCCCTGAGGTTTCCTCCTAAATACATCTCACAGAGACTCTACAGCCTTTTACAGTCAGCTGTGGATTTGATGACCAATAAGCCAAGGAGTTTTGGGGGCTGGAAGGACACTGTGGTTCAAAGCAGGAACACATTAAGGAAGACACACAAGTTGAGAGATACTAATCAGTTTTATTTTATAAATACAGATGAGTTTTCCCGCAATTACCAACATAGTTTAATGTGTCATTTACTGTGGGATATTCTGGTCTTGCTTATTTGAAATACCTGGTCAAGCAAGGATAAGCCAATGCTGTTGTGCTTGCTATAAAAATATAGTGGGATCTGATCTTCCAAAACTAATATTCTCAAAAATCTTAGGAATTCCTAAGTGAGGGGGAAAGATTGCAATGAAATGCTTTCTCCACTTGAAGACATTTGCAGACATTTAACAGTGTCACAGCTGTGCAGGAACTGAAAGGCCTGTGACAGCTGAAAGCACACTGTGATCTGTCATCTCACCTTCAAACCCACCGTTTGTTTCTCTCCCACTACACCATTTTCAGTGTGATTTACAGGGGGTGGAAAAAAAAATAACCACAAGAAAAGGAAAGCTCTGAGGTGGCTGCAGCCTGTACAGCCCCCCCGAGGAGCTGGTCAGTGTTCCTCAGCCCCAGGATGTGACCCACCTCACACCACCCTACATGGGAAGTGGCACAGGAGGAAGGGAAACCCGGGGACACCTGAAGGGCCACTGAGGTACAGCCACAGAAAGCCCATCCAAGTGACAGAATCAACCATAATGCCTGACACACCAACAATTACAGGGCTCAAACAGGAACACAACACAACACTGGGGAGCAAAACCAGACTTCATTTGGTTTGTGCAACCTGAGAAAATAAGCAAGTAAGGGAAAAAGAAATGAGGCAAAGACCCAATGCCACGGGGTGCCAAACAGCGCCGAGACGCTCTGCGCCCGCCTGCCAAACACAGCGACCTCACAACTACTCTTTGGGTTGCTCTGAAAGTCACCATCACACACAGGTCATGCCTTCCTGTCACACAGAACACGGGTGTGCCCCCACACAGGGCAGGGCTGCCTGCAGAGTGCCAGACTCTGTCCCACAGCTGAGCACAGCCACTGGATTTCACCTACAGAGCATAGCAAGAACAGGCACAGCACAGAGTTGTCTCTTGCCCATCACTAGTCCGTGCTGTGCTGCCAGGGGGTCACTGCTCCCTCTCCAGGCCACAGCACAGCAGTGCCCCACCCAGCCCTTGCCAATCACAACGGCAGCACTTCCTCTGGGGAAGCCTTCATGAGGCTGCAACAGGGCTAAGCTGGGGAAGAGGATACTCCTGGATGTGTCCACCTTTGCACCTGAAACCACGTGCAATGTCTCAAGGAGTCAAGTTCTCCAAGTGCCCCCATGCACTTCCATCCTGGCACAGACAAAGCCAACACCACTGCAGGGGTTCCATCCAGCCACCCAAGTGCAGACACGACTGGTAACAGCCAACAGAGGGCACGTGAAGAGCATTTGAATACAATCATTAAGGTGTTACCTGGAAAAATGCAGTGCTATTATGTGTATTGGTTCTCACACACACCCTTGTTCTGACAACAGATAGCTGAGATTACACATGTCCACATTTCTAACAAGTTAATTTAGGCTAGTCTTGCAGTGAAGTTTGGGAAAGACTAGGTCATGGGGTCAAAAGAAAGCATAAAACCAGGGAGGAAAAAAAAGCCAGGCATGATGAAGTGTTTTTTATTCTGCTATATAATTTTATATTTCAGAGCTCACAGCTGAGCCCAGATTCTGGGGGACACAATGTGGAAGGCAAGAGCAATGAAATCCAAACGGAAACAAATACCAGGAGTGGCAGAGCAGGCTCCAAATTGCTTTCCCATTAGTGCAGCTGAACACATGTGGCAGTGCTGACCTGCCCAACTGCACCTCCAGCAAAGCCCTGGAAGCTTCTTCCTTCCAAGTACAGATGGTTACAAAAGGATATGAGCTCAGATGAGCAGTGTTAAGTGCCTCCTTTCTGCAGAGGGTGGAACAATTCCACACACTTGCCCAATTCCAAAGTGCTGCCTGCATTCTCAGGGATTTTAGGAAGGTGTCTGCAGTGTCCCTGGTGTCCCCAGCAGACCCCTGGCAGGGTGGCAGCTGAACCCTCTGTGCTGGCAGGGGGTTCATCAGCTCTCTGTGACGAGGTCTGTGCCCAGCCCCAGTGGGGAAGGGTCGGGCTGAGATTGTGACACAGAACCTTAGAGGTGATTTACTCCTCAGGGCTGCTGTGGGAAGGAAGAGCAAATATGGAGGAAAGGAGGAGCAGGGAAAAACCCCAAATGCCATTTCTGATTAACCAGATGCAGGTATCACATGAGTGCTCCTTCTCTGGCAAGTCCTCACCAGCACCTGAGGACCCATCAGTGCAAACCAGCCTGCAGAGGCTCCAGAGTCCAGCCCAGAGAGGGCTGTTCAGCTGTAACAAACCCATGGCATTCCCTAACACTGACTGCATTGCTCAAGCACACACAGCAGTACACGGGAGAAGGCAAAGATGTCTTACCATAAATGTACTTTTAAATTAAAGGGTTTCTTTTTTTTTTCTTCTAAAATGATTAAAATAAATTTAACTCTAAAGAATAATTAAGAAATCACCAAATATTCATAGACGGGCCTGATCAGCACTAGAAGTTGTATTCAGAAAAGCCTTTATAAATGGATTCCAAGGCCTAATTAAAAAAAAGACAGACTTCCAACAGATTATAAATACCAGACATAAAAGGACTGGAAGCAGAATAAAACTCTACCTGGGCTGTGCACATCCCACGCTCCTGTGCTGCCGTGCTCAAGTCCACTTGTCTAACACCATAGAACAGCTTTAGCTTTTTTATTTTTATAATTAATATAAAGAATAAGTGCAATTTGATCCCCCCCCGCCCCTCACTTGTCCGAGCTCTTGCGGGGCCGCCGGAAGCTGGACACGTTCTCGTTGAGCGCGTAGATCCTGCGTGAGAACTCCTCGAACTCGCCCAGCACCTGCTCGTCGCACTCCACGGCCACGGCGTGTTCCACGGGGATGGAGCCGAAGCCCTCCAGCTGCTCTGCCGCCGTGGCCTCGGTGCCCATGATCTCCTCTGCCCGCTCCACGGCGCAGCACGGCACCGTGCCCGGCACCGCCGCCCCGTTGACGGCCCCGCAGCGGCCGCTGTCCCCGTCCAAGCTGCCGCACAAGTCCTCGCCCTTCCCCTTGGAGCTGTCCAGGGAGGTGTCCAAGGAGGAGCTGAGGGGCCCCGGGGGGTGCCCCAGCTGTCCCCCCCGGGCTGGCACCCCCACGGGCTGGGTCAGGGCAGAGGTGTAGCTGGGAGGGGGGGTTGTGTCCCGCAGTCTGTCGGTGCCAGTGCTGGCTCGTTTCCGCAGCCCCTTGTCCGGAGAGGGGAGCCCGCTGGAAAAGCCGAGGTGCAACCTGCCGAAGCTGGAGCTCTGTCTCTTTGGAACGGGGATGGCGCTGGAGGTGTGGTGGCGGTCACTGAAGGGGATAAATCACAGCTGTCAGAGCCCACGAGCACTGCAGATGTTTAACCAAAGCCTGAAGCAATTACTTTATCATCACAACCCCCGGCTCTGCCTGGCCAACGACTTGTATCCTGAAGTGCTAAACCCCCATGTGTTTAGTGCTGTAGGAACCACAGAGGACACCCCAGAGGACAACTTGAGTGAGAAATAGAGAGAGTGTGCAGGAACACTCACAAAGCCCCACGTTTGGAGAGTCAATCACCCAAGAAACCACCACATTATGTTAATTCGTACTGTTAACACCATTTTATAGGACCAAGCTGCACTTTATGAATTATTACTATTGACTGGTATTTATGAATTTAAGGCCTGTACTGGGCCATCATAAACTCTTCAAAAGTGAGCAATAATGGCTGAATCCTCCATGAGCAAAGGATCCAGCAGCAGAGCAGACCTCCCTGACAGCTGCTCAAAGGAGGAAAACCACACCAACTCTGCTGTTTGCAGAGGGTTATTCTTGCCAGATCTGCTTTTCTGTGCCAATCACTCCAAAACTTCCTGGACAATTGTCAGCCTGTTTCTTGAGGAACACAAACCAATCAAGCCTGATTTACAAGTCTGACTTCACCATTTAGTCCAGTTCCACAAACCACTGTCACGGTCTCAGAGTCTGGAATTTGGAACATCCACTTTGCATCATCTGGGCTGTGTTATGTGGATGTTCCTTACCCAGCTCAATCCTCTCCAAACATTCCCACTACCACGTATGCAAATAGGTTGCTGCACATCAACATAAGCAACCAGTCCATTTTAATTCCAAATTAAAAAAGCATAATAAAAATACAGCTATTAGAGTTATGTATGCGACTGTAAGATTGAACTGCTGTCAGTACGAGTCTCTTTCATGAGCTCCATTTAAAAGAGACTCCTGCTCAGGGTCTGTACAATTTGGGATCTGCCTTGCAGGGGATAATCTTGGAACAGCAGTTATGAGGAGTCCCCAGCGCGGATCCTTTTCCACAGGACTTTGTTTGCTTTGCTGCCCCTTGTAAACAGGAGAAAGGAGATTGAAAGAGTCCCTGTGTGAGGAGTAAGTGCCCCCATGGCAGGGCAGGGAGCAGAACCATTGCCTTTCATTTCCTCTCCCAGCTCAGCTCCTCCCAGGCTGCCCCTTAATTCCTCTGCTGGGCTTCCTTCTCTTCCATAAACCCCTCACATCACCTGAAGGAGAGGTTGTTTTACAGGATACAAGTTGCAGACAGTGGAGAGGTAAGGGCCACACATGGAGGCAGCAGCAAAAACATCACCTTTTCCTCAGATTTCAGCAACTGTTTCAGACCTTTTGAATGTGAACTCCACAAAGCATTTGTAGCTTTGTGCAATAAGCCATTTATTTGGGGAATGATTTCATATGACCAACAGAAGAATCTGAGGCAGGAAACTTGGGACCTGCACTCAGGTCACGAACACTGCAGATACTGCAGATATATTGGGGATGGTGCTTTCTGCCCTTGTTCAGAAAATAAATGAATACTCTGTCCCACTTATTTGATGAGATTCTATTTATGTTATAGTTAAATGGCAAGTTTTAGGGATTTACCCAAATTGCAAAATGTGCAAGTATTCTCCAAGCCAGGTACCATTCAAGACACTTCCCTGGTTCCAAGGACACATCATTCCATGTTTATGTGAACTGATTCCTCAGGACAAGTGATACCTGAGCACTACAGCTCACTGCTCCAGTCACAGGACACTTTGCAGCTCTGCAGATGCTGTTTTTCAGTGCAAGAGCTGTCAGGTTTTGCTGCCTGTCCCCCTGTGGACACAGCCCTGCTGCAGAGCTGAGCTCTGTCCCTCCCTCCTGGCCAGGACAGGGTGTAACGTGGGACCTGCACCTCTCTCCAGACAGATGGGGACATGCATGTCCCACCCTGGGAGACAAAGGAGGGACAAGCTGTGGCTGTGCAAGAGCTGGGCAGGAACACCTTGCTCCTCCCCTCCTCTTCACAACACTGAGCCCAAAGCACAGGCTGGGACCAGTCCTGCTGGCAAGAGGAGCCCGACTGAGGCTGGAGGAGCACAAGGAGCCTCCAGCAGGAGAGCTCCGAGCTCTTTGCAGCTCCAGAATGAGCTGTGTGTGGCATGGTCTGAAGCCTGGAGCTCTCTGACACATCAGCTGCCCAGCAGCATTCAGAAGAGCAGCCCAGGGTGCTCCAAGCTCCATCCAGCCTGCCCTTGGACACTCCCAGGGTTGGGGCAGCCACAGCTCCTCTGCCCAACCTGTGCCAGGGCCTGCCCACTCTCACAGCCAGCAATTCCCTCCCAATATCCCATCCAAACCCACTCTTTGTCAGTTTAAAGCCATTCCCCCTTGCCCTTTGAGCTTTGCAGCTCATGGAATTAGCACAAAAAGTGTATAAAAAAGGAATTCTTGTTGGAAAACAATCATCCAACTGCTCAGAACTGTGGAGCCTGTCAGGTACTGTCCCGAGTGAGGAGGTTTGGCTTGCAGGAGCACAGCCTGCACTCAAGGAGAGCCTGGACCTGAATGCCTCGGGCTGAGCCACTGCAGCTCCAGCCACAATTCCCTGGGCCCTCCCTGAGGCAGGTGTGGGGGCCTATCAACACAGAACAGACTGCAACCAGTACACAGAAAACCCCACCTGATGAGCTGCCAGCAGGCCCTGAAGAGGTTTAGTCATAAGCCTGGATGAGACTAGAACTGGTTATGTACAGGGGTGTGTGCAGTTCCCCTCAGAAAGCAGCATTTCTAAATTAAAAATAAAAAAGAGAAACCTAGGGTTTATGGGACATTCTAGATAAGAGAATGACATCACCACCAATCTCAAGGTTTCAACTGCATCCAAATCTCGAAAGCCAATTTGTAACAGTCTAACTTCAGCTGCAAGTGTTCCTGGCAGCAAAATTACAAACTAGCTATTTTCTCCCCCCTAGTATTAGTTTGCACTAATTAATGAATAGTCCATTTGGGCATTCTAAGGCACAGGGCACAGAGTCCACACTGTAAACAGGGGAGATACAGTGACTGAAGCAGGACCCAAACATTGCTGAAGTTATTTTCTGGTCAACACTTTCTGGTTGTTTGCAGTTCTGGTAACAAGTTTTTCAGTCCGATTCACTTTGATTGCTTAATCTACCTGCACAGGGCTCAGAGAGGCTGTGAAGCAGTGAGGGACAGCGCACAATTCACAGCCTCAAAGAAGGATCTTTTCCTCCCCACAAAACGTTTCCTCTGAGGAACATTACTGGATCACAGCTGGTCAAAATACTAAATCTTGATTGCCTGGCCCAAAGCCAAAATCCACAGCTCCAGCTCTTTGGTATGAGAATGCTTTTTGAAAAACCCAACAACTTAAACACCATTTGATCTTTTTTGTTGCAAACTATGACCTCATGGCAGTAAGAACACTAAATGAAGGTGTTTAAGTTGGTTTATAGCCATCTATGAAATGTTTGAAGCTCCAAGAGCAGCTCAGAGCCAATACCGTGTCAACTGTGCTAAAAAGCAATAATAGTTTCTCACCTTCTTAGAGATTACTGGTGAAATAAGGTACAACAGCAACAGGGAGGCTGCCAATAAGAGGTTAAGGTGAAATTGCATCCTTTGGCAGATAAGAAATTCTGGGAAATGCTTAAAGAATACAAAATCCTCATAAATTAAGCTACCAGAGTTTTCTGAACTCCAGAGTTTGGGGCTCCTCTTGATTCCATATATGACCCAGGATGTACCTTGAGCACACAAACTGCAGCCTTGGCACAAGAAGTTTTGAGGGAAGCCTTTAAATGCAGCTCCAAAGGGTATCTCCCTGACTACAGACAAGCCCTTCTAAAGGGGGATCCTGTATTTGCCTGCATTAGATAAGTCTGTTGTGTATTCAGCAGGAAAAAACTGCCCCCTGGACTGCTCAGGAATAACCACAAACTCTGCCCCTCATAAGTCCCACAGAGGGAAAGGAAAACAAGCTGAGAACAGGAGAGACAATGACTCAGTCTCTTGATTTAATGTACCCACAATCTGAAGAGCCTGAGCTTGTAAAAGACAAACCTGAACACACAAAAAGGAAAAAACCTGTTAAAAATGTCTGGGTTATGTGTTAAGTACAGATCTGAAAGGGGCTTCTAAAACAGAGGGAGAGTGACTTCTTACACAGGCAGAGAGTGACAGGACAAGGGGAAATGGCTTTAAAATAAAAGAGGGGAGGATTTAGATTAGAAATTAAGAAGACTCTCCCCTGTGAGAGTGGGCAGGCCCTGGCACAAGTTGGGCAGAGAAGCTGTGGCTGCCCCATCCCTGGGAGTGTCCAAGGCCAGGCTGGAGCAACCTGGGATAGTGGAAGGTAGGGGGGTGGAACTGGATGATTTTTCAGGTTTCTTCCAATCCAAACCTTTCTGTAATTTGGTCTCAAAAGCTGGAATAAACTGCATGCTCAGAGGAAAAAGAATTTCAGAGAAAAACTGCACAGGACCTTTTGCATCTGCAAAAAGCTAATCTGAAAACTGAGCTGCTTTTCTGGAAGCCAGTGAAACCCCAGGACTAAAACACTGGAGACAGAGAGAATTATTCCCAAAAGGAAACAGGAAGATTCAGGGGACCACAACTGAGACAGTTTAAATCAACAACAACTTTGGCTCCTCATCTTTCACATGAGATCTTTCACATCTTAAGATTCAACATCCAGATCTGATGTCAGGGAAGTCAGTTTTGCAGCCTCTGTAACAGAGTGTGAGGGGACCAACAGATCTGTCTTGATTCTGTCTACACACACAAAGAGTATTTTACAGTGGGGTAAGGGGGAAGCAAAGTAAACACAGCAGGATATTGGTGCCAGGAGAGAGATGAAGAGGGAAGCAGAGCCTGCAGACCTGCAGCTTGCTGCAGTAAATCACATGGAGAGGATGTGCAAACATGGAGGGATCATTTCAGCGTCACGGCTGAGAGCCAGCCCGACAGCACCCTGCCAGGGAGGGCCACAGGGCACCTGGGGCACAGGCACAGGGCTCTGGGGCTGCCCCTCAGGGACCACAGGGCACCTGGGGCACGGGCACAGGGCTCTGGGGCTGCCCCTCACAGCCCTGCCCAGGGAGGGGCCACAGGGCACCTGGGGCACAGGCACAGGGCTCTGGGGCTGCCCCTCAGGGACCACAGGGCACCTGGGGCAAGGGCACAGGGCTCTGGGGCTGCCCCTCACAGCCCTGCCCAGGGAGGGGCCACAGGGCACCTGGGGCACAGGCACAGGGCTCTGGGGCTGCCCCTCAGGGACCACAGGGCATCTGGGGCACGGGCACAGGGCTCTGGGGCTGCCCCTCACAGCCCTGCCCAGGGAGGGGCCACAGGGCACCTGAGGCACAGGCACAGGGCTCTGGGGCTGCCCCTCAGGGACCACAGGGCACCTGGGGCACAGGCACAGGGCTCTGCAGCCTCTCAGGGACCAGCCAGGACACTCTGGGCACAGGCATGGGGCTCTGCAGCCCCTCAAGGACCAGTCAGGGCACCTGGGGCACAGGCACAGGGCTCTGAGGCTGCCCCAAACTCCAGGCTGCCCAGGGCAGCTCAGGGAGGGCTGGAGCACAGGCTTTAAAGCCAAATTTGCTCTGATGTATGAAATAGTTGAGCTCTTGGGCTCTTCTACAAAAGCTGTGGAGGGTTTTATTGGTTTGTTTTTAATCTGAATCTATTATATACTTAGATTCAAACTGATGGTTATCAGTTCAGGTTAAGCTCAAAACAAGCAGGTAGTTCAGTTACACTGAATATCTGAGGGGTTCAGTTCCAGTCCTGACTGCAGAGAAATGCAGATGTCTCAAGTCAAAAGCAAAACTCAGCTCCCTGCATGGCCTGGGAGTTAAAACCAGTTGTGTTCAAAGAGAAACCAAGTCCAGTGTAAGTATTGGTTTTCACCAGTGTGATCGTGGTTTGACAGAACTGAAATTCAGCAAAACCAACAGTGATCAGAAAGGGCACTGAAGAGCAGCAACAAGACCAAACAAACCAGGCAGTGCACATGGACATGTGGGTAAGAAAATCTCACATGTTCTCATCCTGCAAGCCCAGAACAACCTGGAAATCCTTTACTGACTACAGCCTGTGGTAGAGGGGCTCAGATGACTCATCTACAGTATCCTGAAAACACAGAATTCCTCCCAGTCTTCATTTTAACAGCTGGTGGCTCTTCTGCTTGTTTCTTTGGAGCTGCTCACGGACCATCCCCAGCACTATGGGCACCTGCACTCTGCTCAGCCATGCAAGTCTAGCCAGCTTTCCCCCAGAGCCCCTCCCTGTAAAGCCTCATTTCAATTTACATTATGAGGAAGCACTAAGCAGCATTGTTTGGAATCATTAGCTTTAAAAAAAACATGAAAATGAACAACTACTCACACTAGTTCTGGAGGTGAGAAGGAAATGAGGCTTAGACACCCATGGGAGGGGAAGGGGAGAATGTGATACTCCCAGAGAACTGTGCTTAATATTCCTACATGGAATATTATTATTTGGAAATATTATCCAGCCAAAAATATCCAGCTTTGTCTTGCTAATGACTGTGCATCACCTGTAGGAAACAACAGCCCTGTATGATGGTGCCTGTTCACTTCCAGGGCTTTGTTGGCTGAGTTGAAATTCAATCAAGCAACACTTTTTACAGCCTTGCTCAAAGAGGAAGCTTTTCCTACTCCTGTATTTGTTTTCCTTTGCCAAGACTCCAAAAGATAACCCCAAGCCTGTTCTGCCCAGGCACAGTAACACCAAAGGTGCCCCTGCTCCCAACCGTTGGGTACAGTCTGGAGGCAACACTTAATTCACCTCCCGCTAGAGAAGAACACTGTTTTTCACACGGGTTTCCCCTCCTACACCAACCTCTGAGAAGGGCTGTGGGCCTTAATACAGAAGATAAGAAAACAGCAGGATATTGTGGCCATTTCCATGGTCTGTATTTTGGGAAGTTCCAGTCCCACCAAACATGCTCAGCTTGTGCAGAGGAGCTGCTTGTCTGTGACAAATCCTTACCTTCAGATTTTGTTTTTCAGCACCCACCTCTTTCTTTTTAATTACAGAAAAAGGAAAAAAATACTTACCATCTCACCATTAGCCCAATCTCCATGAAGTTTTTCAGGTTAGGAAGAGTCTGCCTTAGATCTGGAGTACTCAGCCCATGCTGATACCTAAGCTACAAGAACAGAAAAAAACCCTAAAATCAGCACAGCTTTCCAAATCCCCAAGAACAGAACACCATGGGCAATTAATTTACTAGGCTTTTAAGAAAGTGTAGGATGATTATCCAGCAGTTCCGAGACATTTATTCCTCTTAAGGAAATGTTCCATTTAATGCTCATATTAGCAAAACCCACCCAAGAACAGGGACAAAACAATCAGTCAGTTTGAGTGTCCAACCTCCTTCCATGTTCTGTCTGTAACAGGAGAGCAGCCTCACAGCTCAATAAAAACACAGCCAGGAGGGAACAGGCCAAACTTCAACACAACCTTCTATTTTTCACCAATTCCAAACCTTAATTTGTGTGCAGGGGTCACTTGTCAGGCTGAGTGTCTGCTGGGATCAGTAGGACAGCTCTTACAGAACACCAACCAGTGCAAACACACATTGTCACACAGCTGATGGAAATCTCTGCTCCTCACACACTTGGAACAACACAAACTCCTGGGATTATTCCCTAATTAAACCCAGCACTCCAATCAGATGCCACGTAGCCAAGGCTTCAAACACTGACTTACTGTAGTCCCAGGACTGACTCCTACAAGTTGCTTTTCCAAACCTCAGATTATCAAACACCCCCCACATGACACACCTGTCACTGCTGGGAATTACACACTACATGTTTAACAAGTGCCCAAATTACAAAACCTCTGAAGAAAACAGCACATGGGAAGGAAAAAGTCCCTCTTTCAAGTTTGAATCTCAAAACTTCAGGGAAACTTTGCAGAGAAATGTATCCCTTGTGTGGTTAAATTCTATTTAAAAAAAAATCCCTAAATTCCAGTATTGTTCAGGCTATTGGAATGAAGCACCACCAATTCAGGAAGGACGTCTCAGGAGGTGTTCACTCCCTCTGGAAATCCCAGTTGGCCTCCAGTGCACACACAGCAACTGCACCTATTCCATGCTGGTGGAGCTACTTGGTGAGACATAGAGAAATCCCACCTCCAGACAAATTCCTTCTGTTTAGATTTCCACACCTGTTTCTATAATTCCTGACAGTGAGGTGTAGGCAACCATCCTCTACAGTTCAAAAATGTCAGACTCCTCCCAAACAATCAAGTTTGTCACAGAAAAAGGCCCCTGAAATTGGGAATGATTTTTATGCTCATCTGAATTTTAGAAAGAAAAATTACTTTGGAAGAAAATCACCCTCAGCCCTGCTTGTACAACAGGAGGCCATTCATTACAGGTTATTATTTCCATCTGGACACAGCCAAGTCATGTGGTGGGCTTGGGTTCATATTTTCTGCTGCAGTGACAGAGCCTGGATTAAGACAACCATACAATATAAATTCCAAAACCATCACCATGTTCTGCTGATGGGATTACAGTGGATTTGGTTAACCAAAGAACTCGCCTGGAGCAAAAGGAATGAAGAATGGAAAAAAATCCCACCAAAATCAAAAACTTTACATTTGTTCCTCCTCCAACAACCAAAAGCTCACAGAATACCCTTTTTATAACCATCCTTAAATTCTAAGGTTTCAGAGCATGAACAGATTGGATTAAGGGATCTCTGTATTTCCAACAGCCAAGATCAGAGGAATGCTTGGGAGACTCCTATGAAAACACGAGCACAGCCACTGTTTCTATGAAAACACCCTTTTATACTGCTGAGAGCAGAGATGTGTGTGAAGGGGAGTTGGGGTGTTTGTGCAACCTAAAAAACCCTATGATTTAACCTTATGTACTGCATTCTATTTTGGCTTTGCAACAGCCTAAAACCCAAGCAGTAATGCCTTGTGTCTGCAGCAACACAGGGACTGGGGGCAAACCATTAATGACAGTCCCTAATGAAATGTTTTAACTGTGATTTCCTTACTAACAGTTAGCTCCTATACACAGCTGTGTTTTCAAACAACAAGCAACACTTACTCCACACAAACAAGATGTAAGAGATGAGATGCACCATACTGTATGATAGTTCAAGACAGAGGAACTTAAGGACACACTTCTGCAGGAAAATCTGAAGAAATAGGATAATAAATTTATTTCAAGGCCAACTGCACCTCTGCAGAAGACCAGTCCATCATACTAGTGGGCATTTTCTCTTATACTTGTTATTTATTCTAACACCACAGAAAACAATAGGTGTTCAAATAAGCTGCTTTAAAAACAGGGGATCTCAGAGTGAAAATTAGATTTATTCTTAAAACTTGTATTAGCTCTCTAATAACATGTTTGAATTTTCACCAAAGACCAAGACAACTGTGGTATTAGGTGAGGCAGGACAAACAAATTAACTTGTAACAAGATGGGCATAATTAGTTTAGACTCTTAATATTCAGTTTCTACCTGTATTGGCTTCTGTGCAGTGGTGTGGAGTCCTGCTGGAGGGTGTCAGCCCTCAGCACTGACCCAGCTCACTCTGAGCATCCCCAACCCACTGCTCCAGCCAAGCATCTCCTTCATCAACAGGGCTGTTACGTTAATTAAAATCATGCCAGGCACAGAAAAGCCTTCCCAGAGGCAACAATGCCACAATAAAACCTTCATTCATCAAATCTCCCAGCACAGATCCCTCATTTCTAACTAATTAAAATACAAACCTGAAGATGCTCAGTTACTCCCTGGTAAAGTTCCTCAGAAGGACCAGAACTACTCAAGTTTTTCAATAAGTTGGTTCCCAAAGAAACCACTTGGTGCTCTGTGCAGTTCTGGGTCCCTGCAGGTGGCACCAGGAGCAGAGTCAGGGCTTGGCCCTTTGCAGCCCAGCCCTGCCCACAGCCTGGTTCCTGCCCTGGTTCCTGGGCAGGGCTCAAGGGCTGCTGCTGCACAGGCTTATACAGCTGCTTTCAGCCAGAAACCACAGAGTACCTGGGCTGGGGAAATGCAGAGTGACTGCAATCCCAAACTCATCTGTTCATCATTTCCCACATTGCCTCCCCAGCCACCCTGCCCTCGCTCTGAGCCATGTGCAAGCAGTCTGACAGCTCAGAGCACGTTATTAAAGTTCAGAATAGCTGCCCCTTCAGTACATGGGATGCATAATATTGAAGTCTCTGCTGAGATCTGCTCTGGTTTTGGACTTCTCTCAGTCTCTCCGCCGGTCCTTGATGTTGCAGCCCCATCTGCACCCACACAGGAGGTGAACCCGAGCCACTCCACTGAGCAAAGCTCCTGCTCTGCTAAGGCAGTCAAGAGCAATTTGGAATTATTTTCAGCTCAATGAGGAGTTTCTCTTGATAGCATCAAGAATTTCAAAAGAACATCTGCTCCACAAATGTGGAAACCTACAAACAAAAATAGAAGCAAAAGTGTTCTTTCAATCAGCTCTGCAGAGCTGGTCACAGGCCAAGCACTTACAGAAAGGTTTTCAGACGATGTCAAACGCTAGGACAGGAATATAAAATGCAAGTTTTAATAAAATGACATAGTTAATTGTTTTACAAGATCCTGGATGACTTTTCAGAGTATGAAGGAGCACTGGCTGGGGTTCAGATGACTAAGCAGTGCAATAATGAAAACAGAAAGTGTTGCTGTAATGCCTGTTGCTATATAAACAACTGGGGCTCGCTGAAATGATGCCTGCTGCTACATAAACAGCTGTGTGTGTTTATACCTTTCGGGGGAAATTATAAAATCTTAGATTATTGAACCCTTCACGTGTTGCTTGCCTGTGTTTTCCTGAAGCTGGGGAGGTGTTCCAGCTCTGAGCATCTCTGTGGCTTTCCTGAAACACCCTTGAGCTGCAGCATCAGCCAAACACCTTGTGGCACCAAACAGCTCTTCAGACAACAGATCTCAAACCTAAACATCTAACATCGATTTTCATTTCTCACACTTGAAAAGACTGTCAGTAAACACCAATCACAGTTTGGGAGTAGTCATAACCATGGAAGGGGGGCGGGGGATTTTTTTTAAAGCTTCTTGAGGAAGTAGGAGGGGAAAAAAGCACCATGACAAGCACTGATTATAATAAGTCTTTAAATCCTCAATCTTGCTTTCAGAAGGAGCAAATACAGGATTTCCCCAGCAGTGACAGGCCTCAGCCAAGCAGGAGGAAGTGCTCAAATACAACAGCTATTTGAATGGGAATCATGACCTGCCCGCCTCCCCCTCCCAGGGTTCCACCTGAAAAGCAGATGTTGACTTTGCAACTCTTGGAAGAGTACTGAACTAACAAGCAAAACAAGTTACATTCACATCCTTGAAGAGCCATGTCCTTCACTAACCCACTGGGCACCTGCTGTGAAGTTCCCCAAGCTGGCCCAGGTGCCCAAAGCCTTCACCACAACATCTCACAGGCTCCCACCATGAGTGGGGCATGGCAATGACAAAGGAGGCACAAAAACAGCAACCAAAGCAGGAACAGGAGATGATAACTCTGGTTTACCCTCCCCCTTCAAAGGGTACCTACAGTCACCCTTATTTTCAAAGCTCTCAGTCCAAATTGGGCTGATCTGTCCTGCATTCACAGGTTGATCCTGACATTAAAAAGATACTTTGTAAGATACTGTCAGAGTGAGGCCATTCCCTTTTCCTGCCTCTCTCAGCCCATGTCCAGTGTACATGGTCAGAATGAAGCCATTCCCCTCGTCCTGCCTCTCCCACCCCATGTCCAATGTATAATGTCAGAGAGAAGCCATTCCCCTTGTCCTGCCTCTCCCACCCCATGTCCAATGTACAATGTCAGAGAGAAGCCATTTCCCTTGTCCTGCCTCTCCCAGCCCATGTCCAATGGATATGGTTAGTGAAGTCATTCCCCTTGTCCTGCCTCTCCCAGCCCATGTCCAGTGTTCCCTCTTCACTTCCATCTGAAAGGCAGGGAAATTCATGCACAAAATCCAAGTACAGAAGCGGTTCAGCAGTGCCCAGGGAAACTGTGTCCTTATCTGGTAACAGACCTAACTGCTCTTTACCTGCCTTGGTTTGCCTTAGAATTGTATTAGGCTGTTTCTTCCCCTCACATCCACCAGAACACAAGGTCTGGTGTTCATTCAGACAGCAGCAGCCTCGATGCTCAATGTTCAACAATTTGTACTGTTCTGCCAAACATTTATAGAGCAGTTTTTTTCTAATTTTGAAAGCTGAAATGTGATAATAGGCAATATTTAATACTGGATTTGGGTTTCACAGCTACAGTGTTTACTGGAGATGGACCTCAAGAAATAAGGAAATAGGAGTACGTGTCTGAGGACATGCAGAACACAATGCAGAACTAAACATTCAGAGGAGCCAAAAGCTGCGTTTCCTCCAGGACTCTCTCATGAAACCTTCCTGAGAGTGAACACAACACCCCTCCAGAGAGGTCTCCAACATCAGCCCTCCTGCTCCCAGTCTGGTGTCTCAGCAAGGACCTGGGAACCCAAAGACAGCCTGGGAGAAACAGCCCCTCATGTAAGCAAAGTATTCCTGTAAAATTCAGTGGTTAAGGGCCTTGTTATCAAACCAGCATATATGGGCCCCCTGCCCGTAAAGGTGCCATGACTGTTCCATAACAAGAACATTAAAAAAGGCAATTTAGAAGACAGAGCAGTTCTGGCCTCAGACAGCTTGCCCTGCTCCCCTGTGAAGCACTGAAATAACTAAAACCACGTTTGCTGCAGTCTTGCTGCATTTATAGCGTGATAAGATGAAACTATAGAGCATAACCTTTCCAGGTTCAGGTCAGAGCTCCCTCAGAGGGCTTGGGATCACAGAGTGATGTTTATTGGATTATAAGGCACGGGCACACTGATTTCCTATGACCTCATTCAGCCTGAGCTTTTGTGCTCAAAGTCATTACATCAGGCACGGAGCACAAGGTCAGGCGAGCAAAAGCCAAAAGGAGAAGTAACATTTCCTACCTCCATGTTAAACACAACATTTTCTGTCTATTTTAGCTCCCCAAGTGTAACTCTGCCCACCTGAAGTTTGCTTTTTACCTGTATAACCCAACTATCACCCCGTAAGTCCCAGAGAGCCATCAGGAGTGCACAGGCAGGCACAGAGAACTGGCCCACCCTGGCCTGGCTGGAAATCAGAGCAGGCAGCACATGGTGCTCCTCACTCCTCCTCCACTCTGCCCTTACCTTCACACTTTGACAAACCCCAGGTAATCCCACATGTCCAGCTCTACCTTGTGCCTTAAGGTGTTGCAGGAAAGGAGCCTGAGGAATTATTTCAGTGTGCATAAACAATGTGCTCCATCAGGTGCTGCAAACACCACTTCGTGTTATTGGGAAAATTCTCATTTTTAACGTGGGTTACACTGAGCTTGTGGCAGTTCACTCACCCAGGGGTGTGAAAGCTGCTCCTCCAGGGGAAAAGGCTCCTGCTGTGACAAAGCATTACTGCAAGAACAGTGATTAGCCCAGGCCACAGAGCCGAGATGGAGTGAGATGTGGGCACTCAGCTCCCACCCACCCCTCGTGCCTCAGCTGAGCCCCAGGCACCCAATGCTGCCTCAGTGGCAAAGGAGACTGAGGGCTAAAACAAAAGGTTAGATTGGCAATCAGATGAGAAAACCCCTCATTTGGTGAGTACAGAAGCAACAGTTTAGCCTGTGAAAGACTTGCTTTCTCTCAGGATAATTCCCTGAACTCCACGTGGCCCTGAGACTCACCAACACTGGGAATGGCTCCTCACATGAGGGACAAGATTGCACACTTGAAAGCTGAGCTCAGGGAACATTAAACAAGGACAGATCAGCACTGGTGTTCCTGAAAACATCCACTTGCATGTGCTAAATTGAAGCAGAGCTTGTTTTTTATTAATTACACAGTATGAACTTAGGAAATATTCACATGAACTACACACAGAGAGATACAATAACTCCATTAGTAATTCCAGCCTCTTGAAAAATAATACTTTAAAACTCTGGATTTTCAAACATTCTGGACTGAACAAAAAGTGAACAAGCCAATAAATATCAGACACTTTTACCCTTTTTCTTGGAGAACAACTTGCTCTGAACTTCAAGCACAGTATAGAAAAAGCCTGAAAGGCATTTATTAAGCAGCTGTCATACCCAAAGCTTTCAAAACAGGCTTTGTGCCCTGATGTGCCAAATCTTATACACAGAAGTATGAGACAAACCCTGCCCCAAGGAGGACAAAACATATATAGTAAACTACACACCAGAAGAACAAAGGATGGTGGGGGAGAAGAGAAAAGAACAGAAGCTCAGGACAAAAAAACCCAAACCCCAGAAGTCGGTTTGTTGCTGAAGAGCAGAATTTTTATGCCTTAAAGCAAGGGAAGTTTCAGGAAGATGCATTTTCCCATGAATTCTTCCCATTAAGAGTTGGCCACATGGCCATGGAAAGGGCTCTGAAGGAAGAGAGGCTCACAGAGGAGTCCTGGAATTCCACAGGTGTTAACACTTTGTACCTGAGAGTCCAGCTTTGCCTCCAGCACCCCCCCTTCTCCTTGGAAAAACTTCCACACCACAGCTTTTCCCTGCACTGACAGTTGTGCCAGGGCCTGATAGCAGACTTCCCACTTCCCTCTCTCCTTCAGTTCCATAACACAGCACTTACACACACTACAGAGCCGTTTGGGTTGGCAAATCACACGTGTTTAGGTCAGCCTAACTATATCAGGAACCCATTTGCCTTTGGATTCCTGAATTTGGGTTCTATTTTAAACACAGAGTCACTTACCTAGAGACTGAGCAGTCTGAAGAGCCAAAGTAGGGCTGCTGCCAGTGGCACAGGGCACCAGTGAGGGGACACACATGGCATGGGTGCTGCCCACAGTTCTGTGCAGGAGTGACTCCAGGCACAGCTGGTGATGCCACATCTGCAGTTCACAGCATCACACACTGGTTGGGGTTGGAAGGACTTTCAAGCTCACCCAGTCCCACCCCCTGCCATGGGCAGGGACACCTTTGACTGTCCCAGGCTGCTCCAACATGGCCTTGGACACTTCCAGGGATGGGGCAGCCACAGCTGCTCTGCCCAACCCCTGTCAGGGCCTGCCCACCCTCCCAGCCAGCAATTCCTTCCCAATATCCCATCTATCCCTGCTCTCTGGCAGTGGGAAGCCATTCCCTGTGTCCTGTCCCTCCATCCCTTGTCCCCAGTCCCTCTCCAGCTCTCCTGGAGCCCCTTCAGGCCCTGACAGGGGCTCTCAGGTGTCCCTGGAGCCTTCTCTTCCCCGGGTGAGCCCCCCCAGCTCTCCCAGCCTGTCCCTACGTGGCAAGTGCTCCATCCCCCCAATCTCCCAACCACACTGGTCATCCCACCTGAGGGGCAGGACCCTCAGCCTGGCTCAGGCTGCAGGTGCAGGGACTGGGACAGACTGAAGAGCCAAGATCTGCCCCTCCAGAGCAAGTTCCCACTGGCCTTTGCCTACAGGCAAGGACAGGCAGGCTTTGAGCTGAAGGAAAGGGGACTGCTCTTCCAGCTAATCCAGTCTCATTTCAACCATTTGATCTTGACATGGGCCATAGGAAAGGAAAAAAAGAAATCCTTTCCAACAAGTTTCCAAAAAGCATATGTAAATTCCCCAATTCTAAATGCTCTGGCTGTGTATCAGCCCACTGCTACCCTGGAGGCTTCCAGGAATGAAACCTCTCCTTAGAGCCTTTGGCTCCACACAGCTGGAGAAGGTACTTTGTGGTTTTTCAGGTGCAGTCCCTTCCTCTGGCCATTAAAATGAGTGCTTGGCACTTCCCAAGATGAGGACTCAGCTCTGGCTCCAACCTGTGCTCTTTCAAGCACACTTTTCCCTGAGCAGTTGAACTGGCCCCAGATTCAGACAGTGCATTCTTTCTGCACTGTACATTTCATGATCTCAGTTCAGGGGCCTCATAAGAGATGTAGTGAGCAGGTCACAGCCCCCTCTGCTCCCAGGCCATACCCACTGCACACACAGAACCCCTAAAGGCTCTTCTGCTCCCCACTGTTCACTGCCAAAACAAATTATAGGCCTAACATTTCTGCTGTTTAACTTCCCATGGAAAAGTTGAATAGTTTCTATTATAAAGTCAATTTTCTTCCATGTTTGATAGTCCAACAGAGCCCCAAACTGACCATCTTGCCTGTCACATTTAGGAGCTGAGACCCAGTTCTGTCTCCCACACATGGCACCCACCCCTGAGCACCCAGCTTCAGGTCCATGCAGCCACTGCACAGATGGCAGTCTGGCTGCACCTCAGACAGGGCAAGGAGTGTTTGTTGTGCTTTTCTTCTGTGCTGCTGTGCATGTTCCTCACCTCGGGCATTAGCCAAGCAACTGCAGCACGAGGCAGCATTCCCAGGAGCACAGCCCTGGCTGAGCATCTCCAGCACATTAAAGCCTCCTGCCACCATGTGGACACAGCTCTGGACACACCAGAGCAGGGCTGGACACCAGTTACTGCCTTGGATCTGCACTGCAGTGATGTGAAAACAAACATCCTTGGGGGAGCTGACAACAGAGATATTTTTTTAGTGTGAAATAGCAAAGTTCATGTGTTGCTAATGACTGTCAGATGAAAGCACAACTGTTCTTTGGCCAGGGCTGAGCAGACCATGCCAATGTCAGTCCAACACCACTCCAGAGCTGTCTGACAAAACAAATCAGGATCAGAGGAGAAGCCTTCCCTGTGAGGTGATCCTGAGCACGCACCCAGCCTGAACTGAAGGAAAAACAACCTTAACTCGTGCATGTCCCAAATCCCAGAGATTTCACACAACCTGGAGGTGATGCCTGGGAAGGTGATGCTCTGAGTGCCACCACCTGCAGAGCCCGCTGACAAACACCAGCCATGAACTCTTTACACAGGCAGAGAGGAGTAGGGCAAGGGGGACAGCTCTAAACTGAAGGTTGGGCAGAGAAGCTGTGGCTGCCCCATCCCTGGAAGTGTCCAAGACCAGGCTGGACAGGGCTTGGAGCAACCTGGAACAGTGGAAGGTGTCCCTGCCCACAGCAGGTGGGTGGAACAAGATGATCTTTAAGGTTCCTTCCAACCCAAACCAGTCTGTGATTCCATGAACTGGGCAGTGCACTGCCACATTCACTCCTTAGTTTGGCTCTAGGAAATCTAAGAGCTGCAAAACAGTCCGAATTATTTATCAACCTGTCTTGCAAGTCTGCTTTTCAAGAGCCAGTAATCTGGACAAGGACAGAACACCACCATTCCTGAGGCCACTAAACCCAGATAGAGGTGGGGACCAAGGTCACAGCAACAAGACTAAAAAGGACTCACCTCAGAGAGGATGGTCACTAAATTAGGATCATCTCTCCACAAGCAATGGAGAACCTGCAGTGAAGTCAGACCCAAACAATCCAAGCTCTGGGAATGCAGGGAAGAGGCAGCAAAGCAGGCAGTAAAGCAGCAACAGAGCTGCTTTTGTTGTTCACCTGAGCCCTGGAACTCAAAGCCACTGCACAATGAAGTAACTGAGAGGAACAGACCATTGCCCAAGGACTTGGGAGAACTCAGCTCAGCTCGGTTCATGGCTGTGCCCAGCAGGATGAGAACCCACAGAGGTGCCAGCCTTGCCCCTGCCCTGTCCTCAGCACCCACAGAAAACCTCACCACGCCTCAGGGAGATGCTGATACTCAACCACTGTAACAGGAGGCTTTCATGGTGTAATCTCAATCTCTCTGCTGTGAATACCAGGGTGAGAGTTCACTTCCTTCTCCTCCCAGAGCCTCTTCCTCAGATACTCCCCACACATCCCTCATTTAGCAGCTATGGAGTTTGTGGGATCAGCTCCCTGCTGGATTCTCTCCCACTGTCCAGAGCTGAGTAATTCACTCCCACTTTTAGCAACTGTATCACACTCCACCTTTGACAATGACGGGGAACTTTTGGTAGGTACTATCAGACATAAGTCACTGATTTCCCTCTGAAAAAAACCCCACGTTTGTTCATCAACGAGCTGAAATGTTAACTGGAAATTTATGGTCTTACCTAACGTTATCCAACTTAAAAAGCTGCTCTGTGCACTTCGTGAGGGATTCAATTTTACACACAGAAAATATGGGGATTGAAACAATTTGTGCTCAGTACAGATGGAAGTTATTACCAGCTCTGGAATTAACACACATTGTTTTGACTCCGGAATGTAACAGCAAAGCAAGTTTCCCCAAAGAAATACTCTACCAAGCTAGCACTGAGCTGCTTCTAATTCCAGCTGAATCCTCCTGAGTGCAAGATGTGGTTTCCATTGTTATTAGCCTGCTGTTTTACAAAACACTACCACTTTATCTCTGGAAGAGTTTTTATTTCAGTAATTTCACTCACTATCAACCCTGTCTCACTTCTCCCCCACTCACATTTCTCCTCTCCACCAGAACTCCAGGCAATTGTGAAAGGAAAAAGGACATTGTATAAAAATCCGTGAAACTGGGGAAACTCATACAAATCTTTTCAAGTATTTCTTTAAGTTGGTACAAGTGTTTCTGGGCTCTTTGTTTCTCACCCACAGCGATCAAGACTGGTAGGAATGATTCAAGTGAGGTGATAGAGACCCAGGCTCTTCTCTTACCACCCCAGTGCAGTCCCCAGAGCTCCTCCCAGGCACCTCCAGCCTTCCCACAGCACACAGAGGGAGTTAGGCAACTGATTCCCAATTATTCAAGAGTCATTTCCAGGACTGGCTCTCTGAATGAAGGGCAACACCTCCGGGATTGAAAAGATCCTCTCCCAGGTTGTGACAGCCTGGGGATGAGAGAGGGGCAGGTGCTCATTGTCCACTCAAACTCAGTGACTTTCACACATTCACATGAACTAAGCACATGTGGGAGCTTCTCCAAAAGCAGCCCTGAGATCTTCTAAAAGCTACTCCAATTCAGCAGTTCCAGCTTCCCAAGGAACACAAAGGCTTCCAGTAATCTCACGTGTTTAGGTTGGGTCAGCTCCTGAGCACAGGGGGTGAGGATGTTTCTCTGCAGTTATTTACCTGTTCTGCTCTGCCAGGGGAATCTCCCTTGGCAGAACCATAAAAAGCAGCAATATTTGACCAAGGTGACCAAAACAACTGTGACTACAACAGTTTATGTGGCCATCAGTAACACTTTCCTGATTAAACAAGTAAGAGAAGCCTCCCAGAAACTCTGACTTACTTTTACTATGTTTTTATATCCACCAGCAGACAATCCCAAACCTTATCAAGTGAAGCACTGGTGCTGCACAAACCACTTCAAAGTGTGGCCACCACCACTGCAGTTTGCACAGCACCAGTGACCCCATGGAAACTGGGAAACTTCTTAAAGTACAATTATGTACTTAAAGTCTTCATTTCTTTTTATGGGTTCAAACATGTGCCAGTGGTTTCAGAACCAACTGCAAGGCCTTGGAAGGCAGCACAGGTGAGTGGCCTCTGTTCAGAGACAGGACCAGGGAAAAAGCAGAATGAGAGGTTTCAGTGGGTCCAACAGGGACAAGTCAGAGGGATAAAGGGGGAAACAGGCGAGGTGGTGACAGTTCCTATAAAATGCAGCAGGCACAAGTGCCAAGTAACTCAAGTACATGCCCTGGAGCCAAGAGCAGGTGAGGAGTGGAGCACCTGATAGAGACAAGCAGCCCACAGGTTCAGGTTTGCATCACTGCATTGAAGAGCAAGATCAAAAGCAGTGCCACAGCTCCCACAGCACAGAATGCACTAATGGAGTTATGGGAGCAGAGATTAAGGCAGTCATTGATTTGATAGCAATGGAGAGGGAAAGTATCAAAGAGTATTTAATCCCCTTTTCTCACTCCTCTCCCCCCCCGGAAGGTCAGTGTGAACAGCTGGCTGCCATTACTAATGCCACCAGCAAGGAGGCACAGCCTCAGCTCCAGTAACAGCCTCGTTAAGTGAATTGCCAAGATTAGCAGGACTTGATTAACTTTGCCTTAAGATATTTTAGCCTTTAAGTGATTTCTGAGCCATTGGGGGTTATCGTCCAAAATACACTAAGCAAGGGCAAGGTACCAGAAGTCTGGAAAGTGGGAAAGGCAATCCAAGCTTAAAAAACAAACAACACAAAAAGATCCAGAAGCTTTCCTTCAATTTGGGGTAAGGAATGGCAAAAAAGTGGTGGAACAGAGAACTGGAAAAACAAACAAGTAGAAACAAAGCATAAAAAAGGATTTTTCAAGAATAAAACTGTAAGACTAATCTAATGTCAAGGCTTACAAACAGGTTAGAAACAGAAATGTCATTTTGGTTGGAATTTCAATCTCTTGGCACTTTCTGGTGTAATATGCTCTGAAGCACACTGGGGAAATGGGATCTTGATGAAGTATGAGAGAGCACAGAGCAAGGACTCTCTGGGTGTAGCAAAGAGTGCTCCTGGCTGCAAATGCAGGGGCAGGAGGAGTGGGGCTCCACTGGCTGAACAGAGCCCAGTTCTGGCCAATATCTGGATTAGCTGAGCCAGAGGTGCAGCCAGCAGAGAGCTGGGACTGAGTTCTCAACCCACACCTTGCCCCAGTTTCCTACAGCACCAAATTACAAACATGTCAAGAACAAAAAGGTGCCCCTTTGAGGAGACGTTCAAGGTGCAGCACCCAAAGCAGGACTGGGTCACCCCAGGGCCTGTTGGTTGCTGTGCAGGAGGGACCTGAGGCTGCTGGGGGCACTGAGGGAGATCCACCCTGGGGGGTGCTGGAAGCACAAACTGCAGGAGCACAGTGAACTGGAGGGACAAGGACGAGGCCTGTGTCACAGTTCTCCCAGCTCTCTGCTCAGTGCTTGGAAAGCAGCAGCTGCCCAACTGCCCCAGCCTTGGGCACTGCACTTCAGGAAAGATGGGGATTCACAAGGAGAACTGGAGACAAGAAAAATGCTCAGAAACTGAGAGATTACACTTTAAAAACACTTTAAACATGGATGGTGGCCTTTCAGTGCACAAAAGTTTGCAAAGAGGAAGATACTTAAACAAACCAGATTATTATAAGAAGCGATTACGTGATGATCTTTAAAATACATTAAAAGCAAGGAAAGGAGGGTTGATTGTTAGAGGGCCTTTTTTAAGTTAAATATAAAGTCATCCATTTGCAAGACTTCGGATTTTCCACTTGTGTTTCCTCACAAGAGTAGAATACTAGTTAAAGCAATAATGGAGCAAACTAAAGACAGTGAGAATGACATGAAGGGATCTTAAAGTACGACAGAATAAAAAAGCAGAAAACCTTTAGTTTCCAAAGCAGTGTGTACAGGCTCCTAGAATTTACTATCTGAAAAGGAAAAGGCTCACTATTTTCTGGCCAGTCCTTCTCTAAGCACCACAGCAGAAACCCTCGAGCCCAAAGCTGTAAGGCAAGACAGTGGTCTCAAGGATCTCTCTTAGTTCCCAAATGTCAGCCCAGAACAGCATCACCACACAGCACATGCACACTCAGGCCATACTGACACCAAGCAGAGAACAGACACAAATAAAGGGTAATACAGAAATACCCTCAAGTGTACCTACCTGTGCTATATTTTTGTTGAGAAGGTAAACTCCATATTCAAACTGAAGCTTCTCCCCTCCTTTTGGATATAAGGGAAATCTGATGGGAAAGAAAAAAAAGAGGGGGGAAAAAAGCATTTAAGGTGAAATAATTCAAATGCTTATGCAAACTTCAGAAAGCCCCAGACTCCTTTTCTGAGGAGGTTCAGATTTAAAAAGCTCCCTGTGCTGACTTCTCCCAGGAACCCCCTCCACAGGATGCACTTGGAAACCCTCTGCAGCTCCAGTCACTCAGCCTTTTAAAAACTGCTGTCAAAACTCAGCTGAGCAATTCCATTTTTGAAACATTTCAGGATTTTAAAAGATGTGTTATTTTGTGATTTACAGAGCACAAACCCCTTCACACAGAGAAGGTATTTGCAGGGTCACTTACAAGGGAACAGTCAGAGTAGAAGTGATTCCTTTCAGTGAACTTCACAACCCCCCAGAGGTTTAAGTCCCTTACAGCATCACAGGTCCTTGCAAATAAGCTCCCAAAGTTTACTTTTCCTATTTAATAAACACTGCTTAGCATTTCAGATGCAGCACGGCAGAACAGCGCAGCACAGCACTGCCCTGCCTGCTGTGTGAGATGGGAGAACTAAAGCTTTAGTCCCTCAAGCCCTGGAACTGTCTGGCAGCTTCTGCATTCAAACCCAGAGTTTCACACATCTGTTCTAGAAACTCAGCTCAAGGGCAGCAGCTCTTAGAGCTGCACAGGGCAGTGCTCAGGACTGTCCTCACTGCTCCCCAGCACCACAGGCTTGAGGCCATCATGGGCAAGTCAGCAACCTCAGCACAACCTAAAATTTATGGGAACCCCCCCCAGGAAAGGAGTTCCTGCCTTTCCATGAGCCACGTCCTGCAGCTCCCACCAAGATGCTGAGCATTATCTGCACAAACCCCCATTAGGGCAGGAACCAAAGGCTCTCTCAAATATAAGATAACAAATACAGGAGATCGGTATCTACTAGAAACAACACACATTCTGGAGAGGTGATTAGGCAGAGTGGATTTTATCATCCATCAGCCCCACAGTGGAGTACATTTGCAACTTTCGAGAATTATATAGTGCCATTAAAGCTAAAGGTGAGCAGGTCATGATCACAGCAGATCAAATACTGAGATGTCACCTTCAGGTTTTACGCTACTTTCAGACTCACCAGGTCACTTCGAGTTGAGGAATATAAAAATCCCTGTGAATAGTATATATCTAACTCACCTTGCTTAATAGATCTATAAATCCAACTAGTTCCCCATGCAAGAAAATGAAACCTTTCCAAATGAACACACGCTCCAAAAATTCCATTCTAAGTGTAAAATACAAAGCGTGAGGAATTCCTCTCAATATCTCCAGTTACACAGCCCGGGCAGAGCAGGGTTACACTCAAAGGATACCTTTACAATTAACAGCCTAAAGCTAACCCAAGTTTGACAATAAAAGCACCATTAGGAACACAAGCCATGGTTCACTCCAAGGTAGTATTTCATGAAGTCACTGGTAATGGGAACCATGTATTCTATTATTAGACACAGAGCTCTTCCACCCATGCAGCAGAGAGGGTAAAATCTGGTTTATGGGCTACCATCTCCCACACACAGCTTCTTTTAAGAGGGAAAATTAGGCTTTTCTGTTTATCACACTGGTCCTGCTTCTTTGCCAATAGTCACATCTCTCCCCTCTAGCTGGCACTAATTAATCCTGAAAGCCTTTAAAGCACACACATCCGCGGGTCAGCCTCCCAGATAATCACTTCCATGCAAGTCCTGAGCACTGTCAGTGGCTGTCTCTGTGTGTGCACATTGATGACTGCAGGGAGAAATCCCCCCAGCTTTCCTGTCTGTGTCTCTGTGTGCCCTCTGGGCACAGCATTGAACTCCAGGGAGGGGAACCCCAACACTTCTCACAGTGCTGCCCTGACAATAACTGAGCACACTCCAACTGCTGGCTCCTACATCCAGTTCCTCTTGCCTGCTCCATGAAAAGCAGGCTGGAAGCTCAGTCCCTCCCTCTGGCATGCTGCAGAAAGCTAAGTCTGCTCTGCAAGGTTTGAGTTATCCTGAATGTTTCTGAAAATTACTATTTCAGTACCTTTATAATCCCAAAGCCTGTAATAAAATGCAAAATGGCACCAGCCTGCCCACTGTGCTGCAAAGAGCACCTTCCCTTGTTCCATCCCTGCTCCTGATATGTCTGGAGGAAAAAAAGAATTGCTGAAGCTCCTTTAAAGCAGAACATGGACTCCCACTCTGAGATGGCAGATTTGAAGCGGTAAGTGTGGGATATTTAGTGAGAAGAAGAAACACAAGCTACAGGTTCCTGTTGTGTGAGCACCAGAAAAGATCAGCTGAGAGAAGCTGCCAAGTAGCAGGAAATCTGTTGTGAACACACTCAGAAGAGCTCTGGTCCTCCTCAGAGCAGCACTCACACACTGCAGACCAGCCCACGGAGACCATGCCCTGCCCCATGAGCAGTCAGGAACTGGGAGCTGAACAGCTCCTGCTCAGGGAGGCTCAACCTTGGGAAAACAGGCTGTTATTTGCTTACAGAATAGAACATTTCAACAGCACCCAGACTTCTTAAAACACAGCCCTAATACACCCTGATAGATGATCTACTGCCCATGAAGAGCACGACAGACAGCAGCAGTCACTTTAACAGTGACCCATAAAGAGCACTGGGTATTTCAGAACAAAGGGCTCTAACCCATCTCTTACTGACTTCTGAATGTATGGACCAACCCCGTGGTTCTGGTAAGAGCCTGGGCAGAATTTGCTACCAAAGTGTCCCCACTGCTCACTAATACTGATGTATTTTAAAAACAGCAAACTGACTCGAGAAGAGAGACCTTCTTAAGCTGCCTGCAGAAATTGGTTGTGGAAAACCAGAGTCCTGTTTCAAAGCTAAAAATACTCTAATTGTGGTGGTTTAAGCATTAGGCCACTCTTACAACTCAAAGAAATTGTGCCAAATGTTCTGCTGCAACCACCAGAAACTCCTCTTCACCACCCCACCGTTCCCAGCTGACCTTACACGAGCACTCCTGAGCCAGCAGGAGCTGCCCTAATTCCACACCCTCACTCCTCTCTGGCTGTCCCACAATCACTGCAGTGCCTGATGAACACACCAGAGAACCACAGGATTGCTGGGGCAGGCAGATGGGAACTGTTAGAGAAAGATGAAAGGATCCCTCTGCCGTACATTCACTTCAGACCTCAAGTATCTCTTACGAACTCAAGTCCAGATACATTTGCTGTTGTGTTCTGTGATTTATGAACTCTGCATTCAGAAGTATCACATATGTACCAATATACTGGTGGCCCATTTTTATTGTCTATAACAGCCTGTCTTTAATACAAACTATTTTTAAAGCTTAAGAAATTGCTTCATTTTTAACTGCCTTCACCTGCTTCTACTTTGGCATCCATATGTTTTAAATCTTTTGTTCTCTCTTCTGTTCAAACTTCTGCCATATCCCAAATTATATTAAAGTTTAATCTCTCTTTCAGAAAGCTCTTAAGAGAAGAACTTGGTAGGACAGTGATTTTTACACCTCACATCTGACTGTTTTCCCCAGGCTGAAGAGTGGCACAAATTCAACAGTTCACTACATCCCATTTGGCAAATCTGAATGAAATTCCAAATCCAATTTGGAATTGTGTTAGCCTCAATTTTCAAAGTCATGCAGAACTTCAAGGAGTAGGAATGTTTGCAGCTTTGCAAGTCAAACTAACAGCAAGGACACTTACACTCTAGGAACACTTGATTCTCATAGAAGGGTTTGGGTAGGAAAGGACCTCAAAGACCAGAATCTCAGACCAAAGCCTAAACAAAGCCAACACCACTGTATTCTCACATCCCTGTACTTACAGAATTGATACTTCCTGGCCAACTGCACCACATTTGTCAGGGAAGAAACCCAACCTGACCTTCCCTTCCCTCCCCATTTCCAAGGCCAGGGAGCAGGGTGGCTGCAGGGAGAGGGCTGTGCAGCAGACTTGGCAGAACACAGCTGGAACCCCATCACTCACTATCACACAGATAAGGAACTGATGTAAGCTCTGTCTGGGAGTCACTGGTGGGATAGCACAGCCATCCATCAGACCTAGGGAACAACTGTGCCTCACACAACACCACAAAACATGGCTCAGCTAAGGCAATGAAGAGTTTCAAACTTAAATCTATTGATGGGACACTATACAAGGATAGAACTAAACAGCCCAATCCAGATAAGATAACGACCTGAAAAAGTCACAAGTTCATGCTTGATATGTCTGAAGTATGAGGAGTCTGTAAGAAAAAGGTTTAAATATTTCCTAACTTTGAGTTATTTCAGTCTCACTCCCTTCTGGGGGTCTGCAGGGGGGGCTGGCAGGGGAGGAAGGAGGGAGAGTTTTCCCTCCAAGGCAACCACATCCTGTTTGCTCATTGTCAGGGAATGTTGGATCCAGGGGAGCAAGCCTGTGTTATTTGGAAGTGCAGGGACTCCTCTGAACCAGCAGCAGCAAACCCTGCAAGCCTTGTAAGTGAGAAGGACCACCAGTGTCCAGCCAGCTCTTGAAATCCCCAGGACACTCCCAATCAAGGATTAGGAGAAAGGTTGCACAAGCACAGGCACCAAAATCCCAGCACTTCCAACCTCTCAGCATTCCACCTGAAGAGCAAGGCACAAGGAGCTTTGGCTACACAGCTTTAAAACCTCTTTCCTTCTCAGAAAAGCTGCACCACAGCTCTGCCAGCTTCAGAGCAGAGACTGGCACAGACCTTCAGCAGAAGACCCAAAGTTAAATGAAAAGGCAGAAAAAAGGATGGCAAGTGTGCACTTTGCTTGTTGGGGACTAAGCATGAATCCCAAATCCCAAGTGAATTCAGACTGGATTAGTACATGGGTGTGAGTTCCTACTTGAGAGAGAAAGCTGCACTTGTAAAACAAAACTGATGACACGAATACAGACTGTCAAGGAGGAAAGCACACCCTCCTTCAAGCTTTGCACAACAGAGACAATGAGTTTACTGGGGAAGGAAAACATCAGCAGTTTCACTTTCTGAACTGTATTTTCAAAATGCCTGTCTGAATAGTCAGGAGGGTGATGTCTGCAGGCAGAAGCATCTCTGGGATAAGTGGAAGAGCTGTGCCCTTGCTCTTGGGCCATGCACAAATAGCTCCACTGTGGACTGACTGGAGAGAGGAAATACAGAAGCAAAGAGCCAGATTCTGAAAGTCAGGCAGTTCCTGGTAAGAGTCACCAATCTATACAGGGGGTATCATTCTCCTGCTTCAGCAAATAATGCTTTCCAGCCCCTCACAGCCCAGAGAGGAACCCAGGGACACTGGTGCCTGTTGGTAAACTGGGCATTTTAAGGATACATTTCAGGCTGGGCCCAAGGCTTGCACCATCCAGCACAAGGACCATGTGGAAGGCAGAGCACAAACCTGGCTATCAGAGCTGTAAATCTCCTGCCTCTGGAGGAGCATTTTAACGAGCAGACACTTTATACTGGGCAAGTCCCTGCCTATTTGAAACAATGAAGTCATGTTTTGAAAGAGTATCTCATCAGGAGTAGAGTGTTCCAGTGGGAGTGAATTAAGTCTAGTGTATCTTCACAGAAACATTTCTCAGCTGGACATGTCTGGGGTCAGTGGTCTCATCTACTGCAGTAAACAAAATCTGCTCTCTCAGCCCAGCCAGGAGCATGTAAAAACTTCCAGTTCCCAGAAATCATGTTAACAGCATCTAAATTTATTAAAGAACACCTGATCTAATTCCTAATCTATGCACTGCAATATTTGCTGACCCACTGAAGGCAAAAGCATTATTTTGGTAATCAAGAATAAAACGAGCCAGGATTTGAGCTAAATATCCCCAAGAATGTAGAATTGTAAAAATACAGTTCAAGATAAGTTCATGGCAACAAGCATTCTTTGAGCAATATAGCTTAACAGTTAACACACACTCCATCTAGCCCAAAGAACCAGCTCTGCTTTGACAGCTCTTCCATTTCTCAACCAAACATCTCCCTCCAGCTGATGTGGCTTTGCCAATATTTCTTCCCAAAACTGCCATTTCATTAGCTCAGCCAAAGCACCAAACATGAGTAAAGACCTCTCAGCTGAGCTGGGGGATGTTCATGCCAGTGAGAAGTTGTTCTACACTTGCTGGTGTCCCCCTTTTTCAGGTTGCTTTGCTGCAAGTGGCTCCTCCAGGCACAGAGCAGGAGCTCCCCTGGTGCTGCTGGCCCAGGTCTGCTCTGATCTTCCCAGCTGGAGTGAGGCCCCACAGTGAGGATCACTTACAGACTGTGCTCCTTCCACACATGGATCCCAAATCCTCCAAAGCCATCCACAGGCTGGTTCAGCAATACTCATTTGCACACCCAGCTTGTCACACTGCACAGAACTGCAACACAACACACTGAGAAAGGTCATTTGGCAGCAGTTCCGGAGCAGATCTGGGGAGAGATCCCACATTTACTGTGTTCAGAGGGCTGAGGAGGAACATGTTACATACCCCTGAACTGACACTGTGAGTAACTCACATCACACAGTCTGACACTGTGAACCACACACACCACCATGCAGGTTTATGCTACTTTCAGACTAACCAGGTCACTTCAAGCTGAGGAATATAAAAATCCCTGGGAATATAAAAATCACCTGGCCCAGGGCAGTGCCCACCCCTGTGCTGGGCACTGCTGAGGCACCTCCAGCCCTGGGTGGGGCTTACCCTGTCAGCAAAACTACTGCTTGAAGCCATTCTCATTTCCAAATCACCTAGTAGGGAAGTAAGAGTCCTTGGAAGTCTTTTAAAAGACATAGTATGAGTGACAAGGCAAGAACTGAACAGAAATAATTGCTCTGAATGTCTTTGTCAAGACACATGCAGGGTACTAGAAAGGTGATCAAACTCTGAAAACATCATTATTTTTCTTAGAGGACCATCTATTTCCAAGCTGTTTATATTACAAAACACTATGACAAGCAGCAACACCAACACAGGGAATTTCCCAATATGTCTCGCTCCAGACATAACAATCCTGATTTTGCCCTAAGCTGGAAGCTCCTCTGCATTAGAAACCTGGGAGCAGACTAACAGAAGCATGAAATGCAGGGCTTGACAGTCACAGTGTCAGGCCATCTCAGAAACAGTTTAATCTCAGCATTCTCACTGTGCTGATGAGGATGTGATGAAGTGTCAGGTTTCAGTTGCACCAGAACAGTGCCAAAGAATTTGGGGGTTATTCTGTCACTGCAGGGAGGAACATGTTGCTGTCCTAAGTAGCCTCAATTTGGGAGTTACAGAACCACAGAATCATTCAGGTTGTTAGATCTTCAAGAATGACCCAAACCCAGCTGTTCCCCAGCACTGCCCAGGCCACCACTAACCCTGTCCCCAGGTGCCACATCCACACAGCTGTTAAATCCCTCCAGGGATGGAGACTCCACTGCCCTGGGCAGCTGTGCCAGGGATGGGCAGCCCTTCCTGTGAAGAAATTTTTTCTAAGATCCAACCTGAAGTACCCCTGGCACAACTTGAGGCTGTTTCCTCTCATCCTGTCCCTTCTCCTGGGAGCAGAGCCCCAGCCCCAGACTGTGTCCCCTGCAAACAGACCATGGTGCATTCACCTGCCCTGACACCCTTCAGACCCCAGACGCCCTGAGGAACGGGGCTCTTTCTCCCTGCACACTCAGTGCACTCTGCAGATGCCAAAAGGGACCACTGAAGAAGTGCAGTGATGAGATATTCACTCAAAATCAGCTTCTTGCCTTACCATGGTAGTTCCAAAAGTCATAAAAGTAGATTTAATCAGAGAAAACTTAGTGTTTTAGGAGTACAAAAACTATGTTTTGAATACAAGAGGGAAACCTTTATTGACTAGACTATAAACACTAATATCTCTACAGCTCCAGGGCTGGCCATACACTGTGGAAGACACCCTACACCCTCAGTATCCACACAATCACTGAGGCTGGAAATTCCTCCAAGACCATCAAGCCCAGCCTATGACCCAACACCACCCATGTCACAGACCAGAGCACTGAGTGCCACATCCAGGCTGTCCTTAAACACCTCCAGGGATGGGAACTCCAACACCTTTCTGGGCAGCCCCTTCCAATGTTTAACCACCCCTTCTGTGAAGAAATTCCTCCTGATACCCTACCTAAACCTCCTGTGGTACTGCTCAAGATTATGTCCCTTACAGAGGCCAGACAAGTGCCAAGTTCTCACCACAGCCTCCATGGAACAGAAACTGTAGCAAACAACACTAAACAATCTCAGGGTTCTCACAGAATGACCTGGAACATCATCCAAGTAAACAAATCAGAAGCAGATGAAGCACTTCCCAAAAGCTGGTTACATTCTGAAAGCTCTCAAAATATTTAACAAGCTTAACAGGAGGGTTTAAAAAAGCTGGTAAAGAAACTTGAAAGTGTAGTAACACCTTTAAACTTCTAACTTTGAAAACAAACACATTACTTAAGAATTTGCTCTCCTGTGAAAGAACTGGGCTATTCCCCCAAAGCACAATTTTAGAAGCTCCTAATAAGGATCTTGGGGCAACCCTGCAATCAAAAAAAAAGTACAAAGCCAAGTAAAATGTTTAATATAGTCAGTAATCACGATGTATGTGTTATAGTAAAGATTAAATATAGGGATTACCTCACTGCAATTACTCAACAGTTTATGTTGGAGTTTGAAAAGCTGCTAAAGGACAGGTGACTGAAATAAAGGAATTTAAAAATGCGTATTAATTGCTGTGCTCAACACAATCAGGAGCAAGGGAGAAACATGAACCATTAGTTTAGAAAGAAAACTGCAATTTAAGACATTTGAGGTTTTCTATAGTAACCAAAGTCCTTTGAGAGATGGTGGGATTGTCTCTCCAATAGCTGGGAAGAGAAGATCTCAGGCAGGAGCTAATCCTGAAAAAATCTTGCAGAACACAGGTAAATGGCCCAACAGGGATTCATATTCTTAGCTAAACTCTCTCCTTTGCAGAAATCTGTTGTGAAATCAAGTATTAAGTCATGAGGCCTTGGAAGGCTGTAGCCTGCAGGACTAAACCCTCCAATCTGTCTCAGACAACAGGAAATTGGGTTAATCTTTATCCACCCACACACAGGCAGCTCCACTCCTCAGAAATTTGTTTTCCAGATAGAAATGTTTGAGTTTGCAACCCCTCTCCAAGTGATACACAGGAAGGAGTGTGACCATATGCTTTGAGAACTACACTGAAGCCACAGAGGTTACTGTTCTGTTAAGTTACCCAGGAAGTGTTTGGACAAGTTATTAAAATGGTATGAAAATTACTTTGTAAGACATCATGATACAGTTGTATTTTACTGTGTCAAAGCAAGAATACCTGAGTCAGTTTAACTCTTAAGGCAAATTACCTTGTCTGTCTTGCCAAAAGTCACTAAGCTTCAAAGAGAAATCAGGCCCCTCCAAGCATCCCAATCCTGTCAACTGGGCACAATAAAACCCTTCACCTTGACTTGGATTACTATGCTGAAAGACAATGATTCCAGAACAAACGAAACGCTCTTTTACTGACTATTAAGCTGATGTATAGTAGGTGGCAGCTTACTGTGCTCTTGTTCAATTGATTAAGAACCTCTGTGTTAAAGCAAGCTATTTATTTTCTGCCATTTATCAGCCCCCACTGGCAGCAGCTCCCAGGGAGGCTCCACTTGCCACCCGCAGTTTATTCCCTTTGCCAGCAGCAAAGCACAAAGGGCAGTTTTCATAACCAGCAGCCCAAACTCACCTGTAGGAAACACCAAGCTCTTCCAGCATTATTGGAAGCCAAATCAAAGGCTGTGCCAACAGAGCCACAACAACAGAGCTGAACTACTCTATTGGATCCCAAAATTCCAACATGAGAAGCTCAGACTGAAAGCAGGAACTTCAAATTCTGTGTCAGACCACCCAAAAGTGTTCAAGGTGGGGGGGCTTTCTGTGTTGATTTGTTGTTCTGAGGGAAGCACAGATTCTGTGTCAATTCAGGCTCCCCACACTGCTCAGGGTGGGGGATTTGGGTTGCTCTGAGGGAACCACAAGTTCTGTGTCAGGCTCTCCACACTGCTCAGGGTGGGGGTTTTCCTTGTTCTGAGGGAAGCACAAATTCTATGTCAGTTCAGACTCCCCACACTGCTCAGCATGGGGGATTTTGGGTTGATTTGAGGGAAGTACAGCAGTGTTCAGAGTGGGGGATTTGGTTTGCTCTGAGGGAAGCACAGGTTCTGTGTCAGGCTCTCCACACTGCTCAGGGTGGGGGGATTTGTTTTTCTCTGAGGGAAGCACAGGTTCTGTGTCAGGCTCCCCACACTGCTCAGGGTGGGGGATTTGGTTTGCTCCGAGGGAAGCACAGGTTCTGTGTCAGGCTCCCCACACTGCTCAGGGTGGGGGATTTGGTTTGCTCCGAGGGAAGCACAGGTTCTGTGTCAGGCTCCCCACACTGCTCAGGGTGGGGGATTTGGTTTGCTCCGAGGGAAGCACAGGTTCTGTGTCAGGCTCCCCACACTGCTCAGGGTGGGGGTTTTCCGAGGGAGGCCCCAGGGCACTGCCCCCATACTCACTCTCGCTCCTTCTCCGTGAGCCGGTCGTTGATGTTGTCCTTGATGGTGGAGCGGGAGCCTTTGTGGATGATGGGATACCTGAGTGGCACTTGCAGGAAGAAGGAGATCATGGACACCAGGTGGGCAGTGTAGCCCAGGGCCACGGCGATGCTGCCGTCGTCCTTCGCTGCCAAGACAAAGAGATGCCCCTGTTGGCCCCACGGAGTCCTAGGGCTCATCCACCCTCACTGCTCAGGGAACAAACACCCACAGCAGCTCCCAGAGCCAGAACCTGAGAACAACCAAGTCACTCTGGAGAGCTCTGCAATTGTTTGCACTCCCCTGTGGCTGCCCCTCATGGCAAATGGGCCATGGCCTGTTCTCCTGCCAGTTTTACATGCTCAAAGCTGAACTGCCTGGGAGGGGAGGGCAGAGGAGAGATGGGAGCAGGGAAACAAACTCCCAAGACAAAACTCAAGCTTTGTGCATTACTGGGGATGGAGCTGCTGCTATGGCAGGTCAGAGGAAGGCTGAACTCCTCCACAGCTCCATCACCAGCAGGGTCAGCAGGAGACACACCCACCCCAGGGCAGGGACTCTGCTCTGCCAGGAACTGGGAAAACTTGGATTAACCCCTTGTTTTAAAGTAGCATTTTTAATTTGGTTTCAATCTTGAAGCTTCACCTGAATACACAGGTCTTGTGATTCAAACTACACACTTTAACCAGGTCAGGGCTTTTCCTTTCCCTTTTCTCTACTTCTAACTCTTTGTAAGGGATACAAACAGCACAAGAGTCATACAAGGGCATGCCATGAAATCAACTAAACAGGACCAGCAGCAAAACTGGCTTTTTAGGGAACTTTTTGTTTTATCCTTCAGATGCCTAATTAAAAAAAAATCTGAGTCTGAGATAAGATTCATGCCAGGTTTCAAATTTAACTGCACATTTCACTAAGTGGAATGCTCACAGTACAGCAGTTCTAGAGCCTTGGATAAAGAATTAGTAATTCTTTTTTAAGGAATCAACAGCAGGAAACTGGAAGTGGGCCAGAAGATGCACACCACTGACTCCTGAAGAATTACCAAACTCAGGTCATTACCACACTTAGTGCAATGAGGAAAACAAAGAAATACTCTGGTTTTTGTCCTATTGACAAATTAATTTGTTTTACAGATTATCCCTCCAGTATTCTGCACCCAATATACATATTGTCAGTACGAGCTAATTACTATGGGATGGCTTTGAAGAGTTAGATAATTGATGGAAGTTTTTGCTCAAGAAACCAGAGCGAGCAAGTCCTGGGATCAAGAAGTTCTGCAGGGGCTGTTCCTGGAGTTGCAGTTCACAGCAGACACGTGCAGGTGAATGCATGCAGGTACCTGTAGGGCTGCTACAGACAGGCACATGAAATATTTGCCTCTGCAAGAGGATGAGGGGCAACAGTTACAGCAGCAGCTGACTTGCAAAGTACTTCACACTGTCCCAGAGGCTCCAAGTCTCATTTCTGCCAGGATTTATTTGGTAAGTTCAGCCAGTGGGGATTGCTGCCTGCGGCCCCAGCAGCACTCAGGGGCTACAGGTGGCCCCACTGGCACCTGAGGGCAGACACTGGAGATTCCCTGAGCCTGGAAGGCCCCTGGAAAAGGCTCAGAGCAGGGCAGGGGACAGCAGGCTGCCCAGGACTGTTCCAGCTGGGCTCTGAGCAGCCCCAGGGAGGACATTACCTGCTCTCTGGGTAACCTGTTCCACTGCTGCAGTCTCAGAACACACAGGGGCTTCTCTGAGAGCCAACAGGAACCTCCTTTGCACTAGCAAGGAAGTAGGAATAAAAAATTCCTGAGTTCTCTTCTAGTCTAGACCTTTCTGGTCAAGAATTTGGATCCCAAGCCATTGTTAGCCATTTACTTAGTTCCCCGCGGTTCAGAAGCAGTGTTAACTGTAACAGCTACAGGAAGAGTATCCAGCTACCTTGAAAGTCTTCAGAATTAGGAAGCTTGACTCCACAAACAAAGTAATCCTTTTGATCATTCTGTAAGTTTAAAATCAACAGTGGAAAGTGAGAATGCAACAGTAACATCCAGAAAACCAAAACCTGCATAAAATTCAATGACAACAAAGCTAAGAAAAAAAATAAAAACAAAACCTAAACATGCAATTAAACTCAGAGTGACTTTGACACAGTATTTCAATCCACATTTGACAAAATTCAGAAAACACATGCAACTTTTTTAAGGGAGAAGGAGCTTCACCTTAATCAAACCATTATATAAAAGGCTCTGAAGCTCAACTTTTTGACATCTGTTCTGTGCACTCTGTTAAGGGTGTGGCTCACCTGCTGCCAGGATTGCTTTACACCATTGTAAACAAAAGGGAAATATCCATTAAATTATAGCTACAGATATTCCACTGTTTTAGTGGAGTCCTCTCCCTGTGAAGTTTGCAACCAAATGTAAGAGAAAGCTGGAACAAGCAGGATGAGCAAAGACCAAATTTCATCACGAATAAACATGGTATTTGCTTGCAGTGTAATAAATAGGAAGCTCATTTCATCTCAAGCAGATTTTTAGGATGCTGAGAACATACCAGATCAATAGGGTAGATGTAGGACAGCTCTGACAGCAGCTGCTTGCACCGAATGGTCTGCTGGGCATTTGTCTTCAAAAGCTGTTCCCTGGGGACAGAGATCCCAAACCTGTTAGTTCCTTCCCAAGCCTTAAATAAGGGCACCAAACTCTTATATCCCTTCTGCAGCCCACCAGGCCTCCCCTACCCTCCCCAAAAGCTGGGAAACTCCACCCAAAACAGTAACACAGCAGCAAAAATTGCTGGTTTCAGATGTACCTCACATTTCAGACATTTTTTGACTGAGAATCAAGTATTGCAAAGGTGTTACCCTAAAGCAGACCTAGAAGTCCTATCAGAGCCCACACATGCAACCAAGTGTCTGTTCTCTTCTCTTCTAGACTGGCCACTGGTAATTCTCCCTTTAGAGATCTACAAATGGCAGCAGAGATGTCTCAACAGAAGTTCTGGAACCACATGAGGAAGAATTCTGTGCCACAAGTCCCATTTCCAATGGGCTCCCCTCAAGCCTGTATTTCTTTTCCAATGGCAGAGCAATCAGGGGCCCTGTTACCTCTTGGCAGTGCATTCCTTCCTGAATTCACACAGGGATTCGTTGTGCTCTCCAAGCTTCTCGTATTCAGTCCCAAATGCATTTTCTAAACAGGAGGAATCAGGAACAAAAGAACAGTATGAGGTATTTCCTCAGTTATCAGAGGCTTCAGGAACAGATGCTGACCTCAGTGCTGGCAGTGATGCTGCACTGACTCCTGACCTTTCCCATGCCATGCTCCCAGAGCAGGGAGTGCCAGCACAGTGGGAACACCTGTCTGTGTGCTCTGCACACCCTTCACCACCAAACTGCCTCTGCTTTGGTGCCTGTTCCCCATGGCTAGGAGCAGCAATGAAGCTGTGACAGCCCAACACCTGCACAGCCAGCAGGAAGCCAAGATGGAAAAAACTCATTTTTAGTAGTGACTAATTATTTTTAGACTCAGCTAAGTACTAACAACAACAAAAATCCTGCAGAAGATTTGTGTAGCTTGGCCTCGGTGAGCTCCAAAGGGGCAGGGATGCAGTATTTACTGCAGGACACCTCTCCAGTAAAGGGAAACACCAGGAAGACTGAGCATTTCACTCTGCACTGACATGACAAGCTACTGAGGGGGATTTTCTCTTCTAACATTTAGAATGGAATCCTAATCACAGGGACAGTAACTTCCCTCCTGAGACTTTAAGTCCCTTTATCAAGACACTGTTTGCTGTATTACAGTGCAGCTCTCCTGATTTTTTGCTAAAATTTTAATTAAGCACAGATTTAAGATGGCTTTAGAGAGGTCTTTAGAGACAAGACACCACAAGCTGCTGTCCAACACTCAGTACAACCCACCCAGTGAAGAAATGACATCTGCCTGCAGGTTTCAGAAAAAACACAAGCATGTGGGAACTAGAAAATAAATCAAAATCAAAAAGAAACCATGCCATTTTGGGCACCATGATCACAAACCAGGCCAAGGTTTCCACACTCACCTCTGTCAGACAAAGTACTTTTTTGCTTCTGCAACAAGGCTACTTCCTGGCCAAGGGCCTTCTTCTGCCTCTCCAGCTCATTACGTAGCACCAGGATCTTCAGCTGTAAACATTCACTCTCCTTCTTCTATTGGAATAAAAACAGATTGAAAAAAATGAAGGAAAGTTTTTCTGCACAGAAGCAGTTCCACAAAACACGTTACAAGGGGAAGGCAAAACCAGGACAAGGTTAGTGCCTGCCAGACTAAAGACTGAGCTCAAGGTATCACAGGCAGCAGATTCCCGAAGACTGTCACCATTTTCCTGCTTTGGAAAGAGCAGCCCATCTGTGTCCCACAGAGTTTGTTCCTCCTGTGGGATTCACCTCCTATACTGAGCCCAGAGCAGAAAATGAGAGGTGGAAAGAAACTTCTGGAGGACATGAAAACTGAGAGCAGAGCAGCAGGATGGGCACTCACTGCCTGGCAAAGGGCTCAGCAGCCAGGGGGAAGGGGAGCAATAAGGAGTCTGAACAAAGGAAGCAGGAGCTGGACAGAGGCTGGGTGTGTCCAAGCTGCACTGTGACATCCAATTCCCAGCTCCAGGGTGATGAGAAAAAGGAGGATACAAAGGTTGGGAGAGCTGGGGGTGTCCAGCCTGGGGAAGAGAAGGCTCCAGGGAGACCTTAGAGCCCCTTCCAACCCAAACCAGCCTAGGACTCTATGGTATAGTTTGCTCACAGGTATTTACAGAGGAAAAGCCTTTAGAAGGAAGGACAAGGATATCCACAACTGAAACGAGGATGGTTAAAAAACTTCTAACAGTCAAGGTACCAGCAGAAGGCAATGAATCTTGGGGTTGGAGAGACTCCCAGGAGATGCTGAATTGCCCCTTAAGGGACGTGAGTTCTTTGCCTCTTCATCTACAACAGAACCTCTGTAATCAGAGCAGGGGAACAAAGTCCCATTGATTCCATTTTGTCAAACCCTTAAACCAGTTTGACACTTTGGGAATTCTGCTGAGTACTCTCAACCCAGAATCTCCTTTCCAGTGATGAAGTAACCTCTCACTGCAGAGCTGTCCTCTCCTATACAAGGCACCAGCCACGTGCCAGTGAGCACCAACAGGAGGAGGTCACTACGAGCCACTTCTCTTCTGACATTGCTTTGAATGAGCTCAGCTTTGCTGGGCAGAAAGCAGAAACTATTGCCAACAGACTCTTTTGGAGAGGGGAAGAGGGCAGGCAAAACAAACTGTCAAAAGCTATTGCAAGATCTAATGTAATTCCTGCTTAAAATGAGTATGTCACTTGAGTGACAGTTTTTGCATGAATTCTGTTCATCCAAAGGGAGTTGGGGTGCAAGAAGGTACAGGCAGTAGACTCACCTCACTCTGCATCCACCACAGGTTCCTGTCAAGATTTATCTAAATCATTACAAGTTTGTTTTTTCTGAAAAGCCTCTTTTGTGCACTCTGCAATGTTTATGCTTTCATAGCATAAAGTGATTATATAAAAAGGTAAAAATAGTCTGAGTAGCACACAACTCAAGTTCATTACATTACACAGCTCTCAGGTGAGGCCCCATTGGAAATGACAGGTTTAAAGAAAGATTTTAAGTTCGAGTATGAGAAGAACCCCAAGCTGATGATGGAGCCATCAGTCAGACACCTCAGCCAGCCAAGAAACCAAGGTGTGAACAACCCCAACTTACCAGCTCGTTCCGTGTGGATGTACATTTCAGCTTTTCTTCAATCTCCCTCCCTATCCTCTGCACAGTTACCTGAGTCTGTTTGATTGCACACTGGGCTCTATGAAGCCTGCAAGGAGAACAGAAGTTACAGCTGTGATACGCTGGGGATGAGTCTTTGCTTCCACACTTCCCAGCCTGCCTCTCCCCAGAAGTCTGGAACGTTTTCTTACCGACATATAAAAGCCTTACCCAAAGCTAAAACCTTCAGGTGAAGAGTAATAACTGAGTGACATCTCCCTTTCCTCTTCACCTCCTCTTACCCAGGGAGAACATTCTCCATTTAGTCCATCAGGTGACCAAGAGACAGCTGCCCAAGTTTCCACAGCCCAGCGCTGTGGCAGCAAGGTGTGACTGCTGGGAGGTGTTTTACTCACTGAAAGGGCATTTCAGCTCCCACTGTTCTGATTTAGGCAGCTGATAAACAGTTAGAAGGGCCATTTGGCATGTGAGCTCCTCACAGTGATTTGATCAATACTCATTAACAACCTACAAGTTCTGCAGTAACTAAGCTCCCCTCCCCTTGCCCAAGGAACAAACCTCTGTTCAGGGTGACTTCTCAAAACAAACACACTGTGGAGTACTTGTTCAGCTGGGTGAATTGATATCTAAAGATACATCCCTAACCAATAAAAACTGCTGCATAAAATAATTCAGCAACCAAGTCTGGTTTTAATAAGAAATGGATTTCTTTTTAAGCCAAATGTCATCCAGTCATTTCTTGCACTATAGAAAACCCCACAGTTAAATTGGCTGCCTTGATGCCAAACAGTGCCATTGACACTGCAAGGCAGAGCATTTACTGACACTGCTTGACTCAAAATCCCAGTTTGCTCACTGCTGTTCCAAGAACTTTAAAATGTAACAGTAAGAACATGACCACATCCAAAGTTAAGTCTTCCAAGATTAAAATTTTAGGGACTCCATGTCACAAAAGCAGCAACAGAAATCTCCCTTTCCCAGCCAAAAACAGTCCCCACATGGAAATCTTTGGTCATTCAACAAGAGGAATAAAAACTAAGCCGTAGGAATGCCAGCATGGAAGTTTTGTCCATCATTTCTGCATGCACAAGACAGACCTTGGTGGAAGTAATTATGATTGCACCAGTGAATGGAGATCAGCAAGCTGAGGCCATAAATCAGGATTAAAATTCATACAGAATGGAGAGAAACTTCAACCCTGATGGACTGCATCTTGTTTCCATTTCTGGGCTGAATGCAGGTCCAGTGCTCCAGCCTAAAGTCAGGCCAAGCTGTGCTTTGGGCACAGTCCAGCTTGGTGTAGAACTGCCAGGGATGAGCCCACTGATGGCAGGACCCACGTGCCATCAGCCAGCACAGGATTCCTCCCACACTGATCACACTTTACTTTTTAATGTACTTTATTAAAATTAGCACTTCCACAGCACTTTAGAAGCTAATTGAGGGCTTCAAGAGGCTGCTGGCCTGCTCCCAGATTTCCCTGGTGGCTGGAGAGCCAGGCCAGCTCCAGCAGAGAGCCCAGCCCAGCCAGCAGTGCCGTCATGCAGGGTCTGCAGCAGCCCCAGCCCCAGGCAGCAGCAGCAGCACCCACTGGGGCTGAAGGGGACAGATTTACTGCCTGGCCCTGAGAGCTGCTGGGCAGGGCCAGCATGGGCCAGCTCCACTCTGCTGCCTGGCCCTGAGAGCTGCTGGGCAGGGCCAGCATGGGCCAGCTCCACTCTGCTGCCTGGCCCTGAGAGCTGCTGGGCAGGGCCAGCATGGGCCAGCTCCACTCTGCTGCCTGGCCCTGAGAGCTGCTGGGCAGGGCCAGCACCAGCCAGCTCCACTCTGCTGCCTGGCCCTGAGAGCTGCTGGGCAGGGACAGCTCCACTCTGCTGCCTGGCCCTGAGAGCTGCTGGGCAGGGCCAGCATGGGGCAGCTCCACTCTGCTGCCTGGGAAAGGGCTGGAAAGCAAAGCAGACAGGAAAATTCCTGCATGTCCTCACACAGGTCAGAGGGGGAGAGCCACAGGGCTGCTGCTCCACTTCCACTCCTGTCTCCTGCTTTCTGAGTGGGGGAAGGAAACACAACACTCTCCTCTCCTTTGAAGTTTAAAGACAGATTACAAACATGAGCCACACTGTAAGCTAAGCCCAACAAAAGCTGCATCCCTACTCAGTCTAGGAAGAACCAGCAGAAATCATTTCAACCTCTCTTCACTTGTAGATCACAAGATCCTGAAATATAGGCTATTTCCCCAAGACTTTTTAAGTCTGACATCAAATTGCTTCCCCTTTTCCCACAAAAATACAATAAATGTGAGCCCATAGCCCACTGTCTCCCTTGGTTGTGAGATCTGAAACAATTCCAGCATACACAGTTCTGCCAATTCAATTTGGGTACTGGCCTGGAGGGGAAAAAAATGTTGCCAGCTTCTGGGCATTACAGGATTCCTTGGCCATCAGAATCAGCAGGATCAATCCATTTCCCTGACTTCCCAGGACTGCAGAGTCACTGGTCCCACAGAGCTGGGCTTTGCAGCTCGGGAATGTGCTGCAACATCCCCCTCCCTGTCTGCAGTCTGCAGGAAGGTTCAGCTGAAGGCCTTTCCTTGGGGCACACTCACGTCCTGGTCCCTGTCACGCATCAGCCCAGTGATTTACTGCCTTACAGAGCAAGTTCACTGCTGGCTGCAGTCTGCCAAAGCCTGAAAGCTGGAGAGCAGTGAGAGTTGTGCCTATTACACTTACATATGCTTACATTTACATTAATGAAAGAGCCTCAGCCTTATTAGACATTTGATACATGATTTTGCAGTTCTATCATCCACTCCAAGTATCTCTGTGCTTCTATCAGACACATCTGGATTTCTCATGGACAGAACCTTAAGCCATAAATACATCAATTAATTACAGCAGTCACATACTACAGCTACTTCTCACAAGAGACTTAAATGCCTCTGGTCTTATTTGCCAGAACAACCTTAGTTTACAGCGAGACTAAATTTAAACTGAGAATTACTACCAGGGATTTAGAAAATAGAGTGGAACAAGTCTGGCAAGAAGTGAGATGGAGAGTCCTGGAAGTAAAGTAACCAAATCTATTATTAAAGAAAAAAATAATCTAAGGCTTTCCCATTAAATACAAAAACTGGAATGCACACGACTTAATATCAGTCCAGAAACTGGATTGTGGAGAGTGCCAGCCAGCTATAAAGTATTTTTTACATAAACCCTTAAACCATCATTTGCTACATCTGCTTTCCCACAAGAAAAATTTTTCTAATTTATAATCATATACTCCCTTTCCAATTTCCTCAGAAACCTATACCTACAATTTGTCAAAAGCAGATGTAGGGCAAGAGAAGACAGTAGGGAGTAAGAAAAGAATAAAATGCGAGTCTGACTTACTCATTTGACACTAAACCTCTCCAAAGCCAGTGCTGTAAGAAACTCCAACAAGGCAGTGCTGCTGCAGCACAGACAGCTTCCCAGCATTCTTCAAAACAGTTTGAGTCTTACAAGTGTGAGTCTTAGGCTGACATGTGAGTCCACACCTAAGCCTTACACGTGTGAGACTCAAATTAAGCTCCCCAATAACCCAGTCCACGTGGGTTTGTGCCCTGCAACAGAGGATGCTTTGAGCTACTTGGAAATGGAGAAGAAAAGGCAAAAACACGTCTATCAACTGGCAGCAGGGTAGGCCCGGGCTCCAGGGTGAGCATAGCCAAGGGGAGCAGGTGGAAACAGATCACCTTCAGTCTCCAGGGCAGCGAGGGAACAGCAGAGTCTCACTGTGCAGCTCAAACAGTTTTTCCAGAAACAAAGCCACAAAACCTGAGATGTCTCTAGTCCTCTTATTCCAACCCAGATTAACTCCAGCGCTGGGATGGATTTATGGGTTGATTTTTTAATTCAAAGAACAAATGGATTTGTGACAATAACAGAGGATGTTTCTTTTTGTTCTTTCTTTGTGGTTACAGAACCCTTGTTACCAGGGCAGACAGGATCACACACAAGACACTGCATTTAGTAAAAAGGTAAATCAGATGCAAATCTAATTTCCAAAGTGCACAAACACACCATGAGAACTCCTGCCAGAAGGACAGTGACACCACTACAATCCAGCTGCCTTTGCCAGGGTGTAGCTTGCCAACAAATCTTAACAGAAGTTTCAGTTCTCACTCTGAGACCTTGAGCGAGTCTGAGACTGGAGTTCACTGCACAACTCAGTGCGAGGAAGATGCAATAAATTCAGGTTGAGTGGGTTACAGACTCCACCCAAAAAGGGAAACAGCTGCTCTCCACTTCTTCCAGTCACAGGCCACACAAGTGAGAAGGTGCTTGTGACAACAGCACAGGGGCCTCACCCACTGGAGGGAGGAGGAGGAACAACAGCCAATATTCAGGTGACTCATGCCTGGAACCTGCAACTGCTGCACTTTTCCTGGAAGCCATTCCCAAATTCAGTGGAGTTCACTAAACCAAGTTTACCTCCAAGAGAAGCAGAATCCTGCAGCTGAAGTAGGCAGGGGACAGCTCCCAGCTGACAGGGATGGTGAAACACCCACCGAGTGTTCTGCAGCTCCTCAGACATTGGTGCATTCCCTGCCCAGCCCTGGAGTGTCCAAAGCCAGGCTGGACAGGGCTTGGAGCAGCCTGGGATAGTGGATGGTGTCCCTGCCCATGGCACAAAAGTGTCTTTAAAAGGCCCTCCCAACCCAAACTAGCCTATGATTCTATGACATGCTCGGTTTTACACATTTCTAACAGAGCCAGGAAAATGAGCAGACCAGACAGCTCTTCATAAGTTTCTTCCCTAAGATAAGCAGAGCTAGACAAAAGCAGATTTTATAAAGTGTCCCCGTGTTTTAGCCTTGTCACTTGAAGGTGGTTTTATGAACATCAACGTTTCAGACCACAGACAGATGATATCTACATTTGTATTCTTAAATAATGTCTCTTCAGTGGTAAGACACACACTCTGCCTTAAATGAACAGTTGGCAAACCCTGAAGCAAAGCCTGTCACTTGACCCAGACCCTGTCCCATGGCAGATTAACAGCTGGGACTATGATTTAATCCAATTCAGGCAGGTTAGTTACCAGCAATGTTACAGCAGCTGCCTGGGGCTGGTCTTCTGCCCATCCCAGCACTCAAACTGCACCAATATCAGATGCTGCTGTTGAAAGTCTCTATTTTTAAAACCAAAATACAACCAAAATGTTTTCAGTCTGGACCAGCTGGCTGGCTGAATACCCCAACCATGTCCTGCCACCTGCTGAAGGGATGGTTCAACCACAGAGATTCTCTGACTGCAGAGATAAAACTCCAGGAAGTCAAACTACCAAGTGGCAGATACTCACAAGCTCTTGGAGCATTGTCTCCAGGCAGAACTGGGGAGGATTTCAGGCACTCCCACACTTGCACAGGCCAACTGCTCTCTAAGTATCACAACACCCAAAAAAGCTGCTGCACAACATACTATATTCATTTTTGTATTTGAAGCAAAATTTTACTACACAGGGTTTTAAGTCCTTCTTTAGTGACATCCTCCCAACATCACTTAATACTGAAAGGTCTATTTTTCAAAGCTTAAAGAAAAGAAAGGCTAGAAAACCAAGAGAATACTAAATATAAACCTATTCCCATTAGTGCTGCAAACGTGCTGAGAACTTGATTATGGAGACACATCCAGAACATGAGCTCAGATGAATTTGGCCCTTCCTGAGGGCTGTGTGAAAGGGGAAACATGTTACTGTATAACCCATTACCACCAGCAACATAATATTTAGAAAGTCTTTAAGTGACCTCTCTTCAGCAAACCTGACAAGGGACAAACCCCTCAAAATTTGAGCTTTCCAGCTGGGGTGGTGAACTTTTTTTAGTGAGCCCTTTTAAATGGCTGGAAGAATATCAGTCCCTTCCACGTGGCTCAAACAGCTTATTAGCAACTCTCGGTGCTCTGAGGATCCTGTCCCTGCCCACCACAAGGTTGCTGGGCTGCAGAGGGGCTGAGAACTTCCCTGGGTAAAGCTGAGCTGCCTACTTCAACTTTTCCTCCTGCTTAATTAACTTGTAAATCCCTGTAATTCAGCATCTGAGCACACAGGCACCACTTCCATCCAACACACAAAGAAAGTTCTACTGTTCACACACTGTCATTCCTAATTAACTTTTTAAAATCAACATAATTTGAGCTGGGCACGTGCTTTCCATTAAGGGCTATTCACAAGTTTTAGCTATTCAGTTCTGAGGAAAACAATGACATCATTCCTTCCCCTCCAGCAGTTGTGATCCAGAGCTCAGCCACACAGGTTCTCACCGTGCAGGTTGTGAGGAGAGCTGCTCCCTCCATCCTTTGGCTCTGAGTGCCAGCACGGTGTCCCCACAGCACTTGGGATGCAGACCCAACCACCCCCAGGACCTGCTGCCTTCTGCAGGGGCTCCAATAAAGCTGCACACTCACATGCACTGGAAGAACATCAGGAAAGCACAGGTGGTGAATGTGTCCTCAGACAAACATCTCAGCCCCAGAACCAATTCAGAATGTGAGATTTCCATGGCCAGCTGCAAACCCTGGCAGTGCAGACACCTCCCTATCCCTGCACAGCCAGGGCACAGAGGGCAGCACACAGCAAGGCATCTCCTCCCACAGCACAGGAAAGCCAGTGAATCCCAACTCCAGTTATGCCCCTCTCTCTCTCCTGTTCTGAGGGGAACACACCCTTACAAACTACCTCTGCAAAGGGTCCATGGACTGGTTATTGCAGCTTGCACTCCTGGAGGGGGTGGCAAACCAGATTGCTTAGCAGGGGAAAAGGACAGCTGGCAAAAAGAGACTGGAGACTAAATACCATCTCCTTTCTTTCATATCTAGCTCAAAGGTAAGCAGCAGGCCAGAACACATACCTGTAAGAACGCAGAGTTAACATGAAAGGGAATGAAAAGAATTCTGAGCTACACAGAGGACTCTGCCTCAGTTCCTGAAGAACTTTCCTAGGAAGGAGCCAGACAACAAAAATAGCACCAAGGTATGGTCACAAATCACAGCTCTAACTTCTGCTGGGCCTGGACAATGCAATGTGAACCCCCTGACAGGGTGTGTGGAATCCACTGAGATATGATCAGCAGCAGGCCTGGAAAACACTGCTCCTTTCAGGACAAAGCAACAGGAAAGGATGTCCTGGCTCAGGGGCAGGCTCAGCAGTGCTCCAGAGGGCCAAGGGCAGGGCCAGCTGGTACAACAGGGAGTGTTTCTTCTGGAGTGTGTTCATACCATATGGAAGTGCAGGAAAAACGTGACAAACACAAGAATAAAGCAATCAGGGGGAGCTGCACCTGCTATTTAACAAAGTCTTGGTAGCACCAGAGTTCTCTTCTAATGAACTGTGCCAGAACGTAACCAGAACTTCCTGACACCCCCCTGGTTGTTTCCCACTGAAAGCACAGAAACACACACCTAGAAAGCAGCCCTCAGTTTAAATATGCTTTACAGAACCAAGAAACAGCACATTTACATTTTAAGAGAGCTTATAAAATAAAGACTTCTGAATAAGCGGCCTCGAGTTAACTTTTCCTACCACTTTCTTCAGACAGGCAACACTGACACCTACTGCCAACACTGTGGAATGGATTCATCCTGGATTAAAAAAAGTCAAATGCATTTTTCCAAGGACTTCTGAAAGCACATTAAACATTTCTCTTTCGAGGTTTCCCTTACAGCACATCTACTGCTGATACTGCAGAACCTGTCCTGTACAATTCCTTTTACACAGAGATTCCTCAAAACCAACATACTCACCAGGGTGGACCTCAATTGTATTTCTCCACAACTAACATTCTTCAACTATTAAAGCAGATCTGAACAAGGACATCTTGCTTATGTTTTTATTAAGAGTCCATGTTTTTCACCACCAGAGACATCTAAGTAACCACCCAAAATTAAAAAGCCACTGCAGCCTTTCTTATGCTACACAAGTGCTGGAGTAACTGGGGCCTGACTCTGTTCTCATTTATTTAAACAAATTTTAATGTTGTGGAGGAGAAGAGAGCAGGGGCTTTCCACAGAAGCTTTCCAACACAGAAGCTCCATGAGTGTGACATTCCCAAGGCATGTTGAGCCCCAGTCAGCCCTTGTTCAGAGCACTCAGACATCCTCAGGGCAGAAGTGCAGTGACCACCACAGCACTAAGGACAGCACGGCCCATGTCCTGCCACCAGCAGGGCACTGGCCTGACCCCAGATCTGCTTCACACACCACACCAGAGTGTGCTTTTTGTATTTGGGAAGGCTCCTTCCATGCACAAATTAAAGAAGTTGTAGTAGTTACACAGAATAACACCAAAACCTTTACCTAAGCAAAGAGAAGACATCGTAAGAGTTACGAACACAGCTCTGATCCACCTGGAGGAGACTGTTCTTCAGGGTTCCTGAGTGATCCTAGAGGCAAAGAAAGAACTGCAATTTAAGAACCAAACAATTTTCCATCTTGACCAAAAGCATGCACTTGTGGTTGAGTAAGTGATCCTGCATTTCATGTACCTTAAATGTCTAGATACAGTTTTACGTAGGGTAGGTGAAACAACTCAAGGTGGCAATAGTAACACTTACCTATAAAGGTGTGAAAGACCTATCAGTTTACCTGTGTTCTACACACAGAGGGTGCTTTCCTGAACTTCATAACCCACAACTGTCTGCACTTTAGCACAGGAACACTGAAGGAATCAGCTCACAGTGCTGCCACTCCAGCCCCACACATGCCAGAGACAGTGGCACGTTTGAAAGATCAAAGCAGTCTCAGCTCTGAGTGCCATGAACAAGTCTGTGGATTTACAAACTAAAGGTCATTCTGCAGAGCCCCAAGTGCCCGTTTTGCACAAGGGGACCAGAACAGTCACAGCCCAAGAGCACCTCCTCAGGCTGCAGAGTCAGACAGGGAGCTCTGCCAGATCAGGCACAGCCACACACGCTCCAGATCAGGCAAAGCCACAAACTCGGAACTGCTCCTGCACATGATCAGGTGAATCCTAAGCAGGTCAAAGCACCAGGCAGCCCTCTCAGAAAGTGTGTGCCCTGCAGGGAAAAGGCCTTTATTTCAGTGCATGAGCAGCCCCAGCTGTGCCAGGGCTCAGCCAGCTTTCCAGCACTGTTGCAGGTGCACTGAGCCCACACAGTCCCTGCCCACGGATCCTTCCTGCCCCAACAGGCCGTTCTGGTTCCATACAGGAGGTGTTGAAATGCAGGTGCATCTCAGCATCTCCTCCCATAACTGTGTTAACCACAGGCCACACACCAAAAACATGGTCACACCTAAATAATGACTTGTAACAATCAAGTGCCAGGATGTAACTGATAAAAAATAATTTAAAAATAATATGGATATGCTGTGTGTCAAGGCGGCCTTTTCCCTCCAGCCACAGACTCCCTGTACAAACTGTCCATACCACAGCACTGCCTCCAGCAATCTGGGATTAAAATGAACCTGTCAGATGCACTATTGACTACAGGCAAGTTTAAACTCTTCCATCACAATGAGGCAATAATCAGTGGCAGTATTGGCTGGAGAGGCACAAATACTACAGTGGGTCCGGTGGAAAACAGAACTTGGGCTGAAACAGTTGCAACACAGAGCAAAGAAATGGCTGCCCATGAAGGAGCTACAAAGTCTGGGTTTTAGACCAATAACCAAAACTTAATGTGTTTTTATATTTATCATGAGACTTAACAGTCACATCACTTCCAATATGTCCTATTTTTGAATTAAATGTCTGCCTCAAAGAATACAGTTCAAGTTTATTTTCTGTAACCAGAGGGGTTTTGGACTTAAAATGCCGCATGAAGTCTTTTCAAAACAACCCAGACATCCACACAACTGAGGCAAGATAATACTTATCTGTCATGTCAAAGAAGTATTTTTCCTCCAAATGAAGCATTTTAATGCTCTGAGCATCCAAGTGTGAAAAACGAAGCTCACAAGTTGAGTTTCAGCTTGTCACCAGTCCCAACAAGCCAGAACAAACACAAGATACCCTCACCTTCTGTTCAAATGAAGCTCCATAGTAACCATCATGGAGACCAAAAATAATCTCATTGGGGTTTCTTGCATGAATCTGTGAGAGGAGAAGGAAACAAATCAGTTCACAGCCAGACCACTGCACCTTCACACAGCAAAAAGCACAGATTGCTGCAATACTCCAAAGCAGTTTGTCATCACCTGGAATTCTGGAAGCAAAAAAACCTCAGGGAAAGATGAATTTAACCACGGAAAAGTGTTTGGGTCACAGCTTTAGCAGCAGCCACTGAGTGTTCAGCCACTCTGCCTTGAAATCACAATCACTGACCAGAGCATCTCTCCTATTTCCAGGTGACTGAAATAACTAAGAGACCTGGAAACCAGTCAGAGGAAAGGCTGCAGAGGAATCAGCTTGCACAAGACAGGGCAGGGGGTTGGACTGGGATGGGTTTTAAGGCCTCTTCCAACCCAAGCCCCTCTAGGATTCCAGGATTTAAAGCTCTGAGGCAAACTACCATGAACATCTGCAATCAAACTTTAATATTCAACCTTCAAACACATTCATTTCCTTTCTTAGCATTCTACATGTGAATTCATCCAGATGTTTTGCTTCCTGAAGTTGAGAAAAACTGTTTGCATGTTACCTGCTGGCCCAAGTACTTTAACCCGTCAAGGTTGACTTTCCATTCAATCAGAAGCTGGAAGTGCTCCTTCTTGCCTCCCCAGATCCTCACAACAAAACAAGAGACAGAGGTATCAAGTCGATCAGGCATTAATCCAAAGTCCAGACTCCTCCACGTTGGATTCTACATATTCAAGAATGGACAAAGACAATTTAAACAAGCTGAACGTAGCCCAAAAACTGACAATTCAGAAAGTAGCAAAGTCCACTCTAAGATTTAAAAAATCTTAAGACTGAGAACAGCAGCCCTTCTCTGCTGCTTCCTGAGTGTTCTCTGGAGGGAATGCCTGGTTAAAAGCTCCATCAGAAGCAGAGTGGGCTCTGCCTCCTTCCGTTACAACACACTGAAGAATTTACTCCAGAATTTACTCATTCAGTTCAGCCAAATCAGGAAATTTCAAAGTGGAAGTAACATTCCTTTGCAAGTTATAATTCAGCTTCTGGAAACCAGGGTATGGCTTAGACTGCAAAAGTTAAATGCTGATCTAGTAATGAAGTTTACAGAATTTATTGACATATTTGTTCACATTCTTCTCAGTTGTAATAAACTGTTCAGTTCCAGCCTCTACGGACCTAAACTGGAAAATTTAGACAATCTAAGATGTTTACAAGCTTCAGTTTCTTACAGCCATTGGCCCTTCAATGAATACACAGGTTTATATACCCAGGTACATGTTCCTTACTGTTCTCCTACACCACACACAGATGGTCAAAGAAATCAGCAGTTCTACTACTCCCTATTCCAACCTCATGAAAAGCACCTGAAAAGGAGGAGAACAACATGATGTTTCTAGAACTGAAGAGTGGAAAGACACATGAAACAATTACAGGATTCAGCAGAGAAATCAATATGCTGCACTAAATACACAATTTTTAAAAGAAAGGTTTTCCACATTTAAATAACTTACCAGAGAATTCTTGATCACCTCACTCTTATAAAATTCTAAAGAAAAATAAGCAAAGAAACACCTTTAGATTAGCTCAAACACCGACACAAATGTTAGTACTTGAAACAGAAAAAGCTAAAATAAGTAACACTCATGAAAGACAAATGCTGGTGGGTCCAGTCTATTAGTAACAGATTCAGGACAAAGACTTGGAAATACAGTCATGCTTTTGACTAAAATTACTCCTTTACACTTAATCATTTCAAGCATTATTTAAATTTAGCATTTCATCTTCATACCCATGATAATTCCCAAGGTATTGGTTTCCGGGGAAGGAACGTGCCCCAGTCCTTAACAACATTTGGAGGACAGTTACAAAGGTTTGTCAGACACCTCTCCCTGGGACAGGCAGCTCAGGTACAATAATTGCAGAGCTTTCCTGGAGAAAAGGTGATCTGTTCCAGAGGCCTGGAGAGGGAGCAGCTGAGTTACCTGGCACAGGTGCCAACAACCCTGTATTGAAAGGGGAATGAGCAACCTTGGCCCCCCCAGTCTAAGGGAGGGCCTAAACCCTTCAGGTAGGCAGCCCTAGAGGCTGGAATGCAGATTTTGTGCAATATCCCAGCCCACTGGAGCCAAGGATAAAGATTCCATGGAGTGCAGAACAGGCCCTACAAACAGTTACTGGCCACAGGCCAACCAACCACAAGCCCAGGGAGCAAGATCCAATTCTGTGTTCTCATCCTCCTGAAACAGCAGCCTTGGGGAAGAAATGAGGTTCAGCTACGCCAGCTGAAAATAAAAACTAGGAGAAAACAAGAATTCACCTCCAACTATTATTGATCATATCAAAAGGAGCATCAAAACATATTTCTAACAACATCTCTACACAATGCAGAACCACAGATTGCAGCAGAGAGCAAAGCATGGAGGAGATGCCAGATGTGGCACTCACACAGCCCCTGGGATGCCCCGAGCCATGGGCTCACAGTGCCACTTCTGGAGAACTGGGACAGTAACCAGTGCTGGTGTATGCTCTGGAAAATAACTGGTGTGCACAAGGGGAACACCCTCCCCACCAAAAGGCAACTGAGGCTCCAAAACGTTTGATTTTCCTGTGCCCTTGGAAGTTCCCAATTCCTTAATTATCAGTGGGGGCAGAGCAGTGACAAAGTCAGGTTGATTGAAGAGACCGCCAGACCTGGCACTGAGAGCTCCCACTGGGAGCTTTGGGGAAGGTGAGGAAACCAGAGAGCTCCTCTGCACTGTTAGTAAAGGGGATGTAACCAATGGCAGCAGGCTGGCAAGGCCAGAAGAAAGGCAGAGAATGCCCATGATAAGAACTGCAGGCTTGCCTGGTAGGAGGGCTGGCGGCAGCCTGGCCTACCTTTGTATATCCTGGTGGTGTCACAGGGGTGCAGAGTGAAGTAGGTGTCGAGGAGGCGGAAGCCGTTCCTGCTGACGATGTTGCGCGCCGCGATGCTCCGCAGGTGCCGCAGCCGGCGCTGGGGGGACACACAGTCAGGGAGCGGCAAAGGGAACCCCTTCACCTCTGTCTCAGAGCAGGCTGTGACTCCCCAAGGGCTGCTGCCACAACAAACCCCACCAGACACAGCTGGGCAGTGCAGACAGCGAGGACTCAGCAAGCAGTGAGCACCTCTGAGCTCAGATAAGCAACGCTGAGAGACAAGACGAGCATTTCTCACGTGGGTCCTTTGCATCATCTTTGTTCCACATGTCCAAACCACCCCAGCTATTCCAGCAGGCCCAAATATGCGCCACTCTCAGCACCAAGAACAGCAGCAGCAGCACCAAGATGTTGCCCATCCTGCTGGAAACACTGCCCAGCCACTTCCAACAAGCATTGGTGGACAAAGAGCTCCAACGCAAACCACCACCTGACCCAGAGCCGTAAGGAACCGGCTGAACAAAGGCTCCTGATTTCACAGGAATCCTGGAAACCACTCTAACAACCTCAGATAGAAGTCAGACACATCAAAAAGACACACTAAGATTCTGGGGGAAAAGTAAGGGCACAGTGAAATTTGAGATGTCTGTCAGGTACCACTTGCTTGGATGAGTGAGTCTTTTCTCTTGGATTGAATACACTAAAATATAACACTAAAGACTTTAGTTTAAGTGATTTCATCCAACTTCAACATTAAGTTCCTCTGCTGCAATACTGTACCTTGAATGAAAACAATCAGATTGAATCAACATCTCTCCCTCCAAGAGCCAAACAGCTTCAATAGCTGTGGCTTCAGAGCACAGCACACCCTGAGCCTTGGACAAATGTTTCACATTATTAACTTCTTGTTACATGTAACTGTAGTTAACAAAGCGGTTCTGTGGGACTGCCACTCTTCAATCAGTGCTCAGCTGTGGCTCCTACTTTAACAGCCTCCCAGGACTGCAGCACTCAGCAAAGTGCCCCTTCAGACACAGAAGGTTCTCACCAAACCCTTCAGCGCCACATTTTCCACACCAATCTCTCACCCCACCAGTCTCTCACCCACCAACCACAGGGATGTCAGCAAACGGCCCCACATCCTTTCTGCATCACCACAAACCACCTACAAGCCTCAAACAACTTGTTTAGTGCATCCTTTTACCTCACAGTTCATCTTACACACCACTTTTTTTTTCTTCTTATTCACTTGTAAATCTGAATCCACCTGAAAAGTGGGTTGACCAAAAGCAGATTTTAAATCTTCTGAAACCAAAAGACAACTTTCCTATTTGCAGTTTGTCCTAAAAGGCTTTTAACAAGAGTTGAAAGACCATAATCTGTTCTGGAATCACAGTATGACACTTTATATCATTCAGTATCATTAATTAGATTTCCTTCCTATAAATATATGAGGAATATCACATTCCTGTTCAGATGACAGACTAAAAGTCCCTGATGGATTCATTCCTGCAAAGTCCACTTGTGAGTTAGGCTAAAACCAGCCTGAGATAGGATGCCCAGGCACCTCTGGTATACACAGGAACTACGAAATTAAAAACCAACACCCAACAAACAAAAAACCCTCCTAACCTGCTTAACTGTGGGACTACATGGTCTTAATTTCTTAGAAACTGGTATCAAGAATGTGACCAAGAAGATTAAGCCTCACTTTAAAAAAGCCTCACGGACCTTGAACAGCATTTCCCATCCAAGCTGGGCAGTTTCTGTGGCTGTTCTGATGAGCAACTGAAAGAGTCCTTAGGAAAAGGCTCTGAACATGCCCTGCACTCCCTGTATGATGATTCAAGCATTGCATGTGCCATCTCTCCTTTCATTAACTCCAGCAGTGTACAAATCAATCCACATGCACATTCCACCCTTCGTTATTGGTATGATTTGTTTGAAATCCCTTACAGCCAAAGGCAGGCAACTTTCTCCAGATCTCTTTGGGACTGCACACTAATCGTGTGCCTGCTTTAAGTGGTGTTACACTGGCCAGACCTCAGGCAAAGCCAAAGGTTTCTCATCATTCACCACATCCAACCAGGTTTAAAAATGCTGCCAAGTGTCCTGCAGCTCTGGACAAGAGTGAGGCCCTTATCTCCATGGCTTGTGTCTTCTTTGCAGCCCTCAAGGTCTGGAGTTCATCCTAAAGTCTCATCTCTCCCAAACCAGCAGGAACAGGACCACTGACTCTGGGGCTGTGAGACCCAGCACAGCTCAGGACTCAGCCTGTTCCAGGGAATGCCTGGGAATCTCCAGCTTGGGCAGCACTCTCCTCCTTGTCCGCAGCTCCTCTGCTCCTCCTCTGTGCCACTGCCTGTCCGTTCAGCCTGGGAACAAACTCCCACTTACAGAGAGTTTCACCAGTCACAGGCTCCAGTGGGAGCTCTCGATGGCAGAGGGACTTGGATCCTGAAAATAAACCCTCCAGCTCACCCACTACATTGTCACAGATACTACAGTGCATTACTCAGATCTCCTCAGAACTCTCCAGAGGCAGCAGCATTAATTAACCTCTCCTGACAACAGCTAATTAGCTTTAGCCAGGAGACCATCAGCTACAAAGACATATCCAAAAGACAATTTAAATGGGCTCTGGAATTCCTCATCAAGGGTTTGCAGCTGCTATGGAACAGTAAGTAGTATTTTGAGGGAATTTGTAAACCTCTGTTAGGTGCTACCCCCTATGAATCTCACATCATTTTTTGCTGGAGATGTTGGCACAGGCCAAACAAAACCCCTACTGTGCTGTAGCTCAGCCATGACTGGCATGAACCAAACTCTGCTGGCCCCTCCGTGCTGCATCACCCTCTACACTGAGCAAAGTGGCTGCAAATAACCCAGCCCTTTCATTTCCTTCCTTCAGGTGAAGTGCTAAAGGTGGTCACTTCTCACTGCAGACAAGTTTCAGCTGTTTTGCTCCTTCTATAAAGGTATCAAATCTTCATCCAGAGGAAGGTCTCCCCCAGGACAAAATGCTCAGCAGCCAGAACAGCCATTCCAAAAAGCCCAGCTTAAAAATCAAAATACAAGTGCTAAAAACCACTCCAAGTGCTTTGGCAGCCTCGCGAGTCACAGAACTTCAAAAGGCCAGTGTGTTTGCAAGCTGATAGTGCAACATCTGCTTTCATCAGAAAAAATAAGCAAAATATGCAGATGAATAAAGAGAATTTCCACTGCTGTCTCCTCCAGCAGTTGACAGTCTACCAGCAACGCAGGACTGAAGATCCAGACACTACACCAGGCACCCACATGAGACACACCACTGCAAAGGAAGTTCTTTTTCTGGAGAGCACTGATTTAGGAAAGCTCTGACAAGCAGAACCGACACCATTAAAAGGGAGTTTAAGTTTCCCCCAGCTCTGAGCTCAGCACACACAGCCTGAACTGGCCTGTCTGGATCAGAGCTCAGCACAGCAGGTCTGACAGCCCCTCCTGGGGGGCTTGTGACACGAGTTACTGTGATTACAGTTGTCCCAGTCCTTTGCAATTCCCCAGAGAGTTAATGGAGCAGTGAAATTACACAGTAGGCCTGGTTATCATGTGCTTTAATTGCCAGACTGAGCTGCACTCCAGTAAAAGCAACTGCTGTGTAGCAACTCTGCACTGACACACATGAAAGAAATTAGTGCTCCCTTCTACCCTGGAGATAAACCACTAAAAACAAGGAGAGGAGATCCACTAATTTTCCCTTGGAAGTCCCGAGCTTGTATTTAAAACCACTGCTGGAGGTGAAGGTACCCAGGCTGTAAGCAGCCAGCCATCCCAAGGACACCCAGAGATATGCCCAGGAAAACTTCAGGAGAGGTGAAGAGCAGGTTCCACCCCTGATGCCTGCAGAGCCAGGGAAGCAGCCCCTGGAATTCCAGTGTAGCCAGACTGTCCCTGCTCCTCTCAAAACCCAGGGGGATTTTTTCTCACTCAAGAAAAGCTCTCAGTTTCCATCATCCTGAAGAACCATTTCCAGTTGTGTAATGTATCCAGAGTTCCCATTCAGGGACTTTCTGGGAACCCCTCCAGATTTGCCACGGGCCATAAACAAGTCAGACTGCCACAGAATAAAGTATTTTGATCATCAGCCTTGTTAATACTTTGCTTTTTCATCAGATGATCCCAGAACTCTACCAAGTCTTCAGTCCAAAATACCACCTAAATGCCTCAAACAGCACCTTCAGCCTCCTGCCCCTGCTCCCATCCCACACCACGTGCTTGGTGCAGTCTCAGGGTGAGGGTCAAAGAACTGGCCCAGGCACAGCTGCCAAACCCAGAAGTCAGTTCAACACCTGGCCGAGCTCCTGCAGTGCAGCTCCCCGCACTGCACAGATGTGCCCACCACAGGCAGCACAGAGCAAACTCACACTGCACATCCTTAATGGCTTAAACTGCTCCAGACACCACCCTTTGCTTCCCTCCAGCCTGAGAAACTGAAGTGACAGAGCCACTCACTGCCTTTTTGTCCAATCATCTGAAATCATTAACAAAAGTCCCTGCAGGGATGGGAGGGAGGTAAGACGAGATAATAAGTCAGACAAGGGAGAGAAGTGCACAGCTGTTAACATAAGGTCTGGACTGTTCATGGAGCCACAAGGAGAACAGGACTACCTCAAGCATCCAAGGAATTTCATAATTATTTGTTCAGGGTCACATAATGAGTAGCAAGAAAAAGCACGGAGAGTTCTGTCTCCTCTTCCATCTTAACCACTTTATTATTCTTTCACAAGAATCTGATGACCCTGGGAAAAAAATAATAATGTCACATATCCCAGCTGGATGGGAACCCAGGCCAGCAGCCCTTCTCTCTCTCCTGTATCACCCACCACTCTCACTGGCTCTGGCTCCAGGTGCCACTGGTGAAGCTCAGGCCATGAACAGGGCAGCACCAAAGCCTGCTCTGATCACACAGAGCCCATCATGCCACCAGCAGCTGGGATGATCTCATGGCTCATGCTGGGGAGGTCTGTCCCCTCTGCCCCACATCTGCCTCCCCCCCGCTCCCCTGCTCTGCCCCTTCAGCTCTGCCCCTGCAGCAAAGCTGGGCAGGAATTCCTGCTCCCAGCAGCCACTGGGACATGTTCAGTCTGAGGTTTCAGAGCATCCTGTGAACTTCAGCCCTGCAGTTCAGCTCCTTCCAGGAAGGACCATCCAGGGTGGGTCAGGCTGACAGCCCTGCCAGGTGTTGGAACAGGCTGACAGAGGGTCCTGCACCCACGGCCAAGAGCAGGCACAGACATTCTGTTCAACAGTCACAGTTTGGAAGAACTCAGTAAACAGCAAAGCACTTTCCAGACTGGAGCTTAAATTCAATTGGCCAGAAAGGAAATTATGTGGCTGGATTGGAAAAAATCTTCCCCACCCACCTTCTCATTCCTCATGACTTTTCACACAACCCATGTAAAAGCATCACAGGTTCAAGAGGCTGTTTCTAATTCCAAAAGGAGTGTGGGGAGGAAAGAATAAAAACCCACAAATTTCCTTTTGCCTGAAGTGTAAATACAAAGGCAAAACCACAGTAAAAAGGCTGGGAAAACTCCTTGTAGAAGCAAAGTTCAAATGTACATAAATTACTTAAAAAGCCCAAATTTGCCAAAAGCAAATCAGCACTCAGGGCTCTCCCAGAGAGAGGCCTGATGAGCTGAAAAGCAACCACTGTGTCTCCAGAAGATGTGTTGGACAGAACCTTCAACACTGGCCACAATTCCAGCACCAACTCCTCAGCCTGCAGTGGAGCACCCTCCCTACCAGACAGTTTTTCTCACACACCCCAGGACAGAGTTCATCTCTGGACACCATCTCTGCTCTCACTCAGACTGTTGTCCTCCTCCTGATTCTGCCAAGGGAGAATATTCCATAAGTTCTTTTCAGAACAGAATCAGTCCTGATCTCTGCAGAAGATGACACACAGTGTTTTTACCTGACGTTCCTGTGAGTTCCCAGTTTGATTCCTTGCTTTGTAACCCAGAGTAACTCTGGAAGAATCCAAGGAAAATCCTTCCAACTATTTTGGCATTAGAGCAGGAGGCAAAGATTAGTGAGCAGCACAAACATTACTATGGCAAACCCAGTGGTGCTGAACTGCCCAGCCCTGAGCCTGCACTGCCAGCCATGTGGGAGGCTGAATATTTGTCAGCATTAACTCACATTGGAACACAGGGCTCTGTGTGCTCTGTGCTCTCAGCAGGCAGGTTGGGGTGGGGGTTTTCTTGTCTTAAAAGGCACAGAAGCTCTAGCTCTAAAATAAAAAAAAAAAATCAAAAGTTAGCCCACATGAGCCTTATTTCTGACCACAGCTCTGCTCCTCACCTCGCTGTGATGCCTTCCCTCTTCTCGGGTTCTCACCAACCACTCCAACTGCTCAGGTGTGTTGGTGCTTAAAACCACAGGAAGGACAGGAAAATGTCTGTACTCCAACTTACATACTTGCCAGGAGGATTTATAAGGTTTGTAATGCAAGAGTTTTCCACAGTTCAGAGTCAAGAGACTCACCTGTGATTTCAGATCTACTTCAGAAGCAAAGCAGAAGTGTTTGACAGGCAATTTTGTGAGACAGCCCAGAAGGAACTTTTTGAATTCTATTGTAATGTCCTTCCAGCACACACTCGGAGACAGCAAGGCCCTCACAGCTACACAGACACAATCAGTGTGATTTTGTAAATTAGAATTAGAGCTAAAGAAGCCAGTGAAATTAAGCTGGTGAGAAAAACAGGTGAGTTCAATGAATCACTTGTGGTTCTCCCTGTGAATGCACCTCCTTCACCCCTCAATCTCCTCATGCCAAGTGAAGACATTCAACAGCCATTCAGGAACTCATTTCCCTTTTTAAAATCCAGCTACTTTCTGGCAAGAGCCTTTAGAAGGCTGTGCCTTCCATGAACCAGCTCTGCAGCCAACACCAGAGCAGAGGTGCAGCACAGGAACAACTGCACATCATCACACACAGGAAAACTGCACTGTTTGTAGAGCTCAAACCCAGCGAGACAACCACGACCCAAACTGATGCTCAGTGTGCACACACCTCACTGGCTTTCTGCATCCTCATCCTTATTTCCACATCCAAGATCTGTGCCCATCTCTGCAGAGAGACTAAAAAAGCCTGTTGTTTAAAACATGAGGCAGGGGCAGGTACAGAAGGCAGAGCATTCTGCCTCAGGATACAAACAGCACAGCTGGTAAGTATGACACGACAAGACTCCAGAGAGCATTAACACAAATGTTGTGGTAGCAGGAAGGGTCCAAAAGCACAACCACGAGCCCACGCAGGGACTTGGGCAGCAGAAGTTCTTTGCTGTGCATTGTTTCAGCAGCTGTGTTTGGTTCTGGGCAGTACAACATAAGGGTGACAGCCCCAGGGGCTGGCAAACACCACAGCTCCAGGAGCAGGAACTGTCAGCACACCCTAAAAAACTGCTCCAGACTGGGGTAAGAAAACGCTGCACGCTCTGCCTGCTGGCCAGACAAAGCTCCTCTGGGTGGGTGTTCATGTAGGATACAAATAACAGGGATCTAGACAGTCTTGCCATCTCTAACCCAGACCTTCAAGAAGCACCAATACCATCTCTCCTTACTGACTTTTCTCTGAGTTTGTCTGAGTGTTCACTCAAATGAAAGACCAGAACTCCAACTGCTCCTCTGACAGCGTGGGAGCTGGCCATGGGGCAGAAAAGAACATCAGGGCACAAGTCCCACCTCATAAACAACCCTGCAGCAGTTCAGAGAAGTCCTTAAGCCTCTTAACAGCACCCTGGGCAAGGGAGCATTAGTCCATCTTAGCTGTGGGAATGACCGGGGAGTACCAGTTGAGCAATGGAAAACCAGAGGATGCTCAGAAGGAAGGACACAAAAAGTACACAGGGATTTATGAAACCCAGAACATCAACAAAATCAAAGCAATGGCACCACTGACCTTACAGCAGCACTTGATTTTAAGGATGCACCAGGTTGCACCAGCAAATAACACATGCTGATTAATAACCTAAAGCATGTTAATGTTTATCATGTTGCTGGATGACAAACCAAGGGCAAACCAGTAAGTCTCTGCTCAAAAACGAGGCTTTAGTCTTCAGTTAGCAAGACCTTTTCTTCACTTGATTAAGAACATTCCCTGATGCCCCACAAATCTCCCAAGTAAAGCATCCAGGCTGATTTAGCACAGCTTTGGGACAGAACAGTCTCTAACTCAGCAGAGCTCAGAGGTCTGCACACACACCTGTGTCCCTCGGGGAAAACTGGCAGCACAGGCAGGTGGCAAAGTCCAGCTCCAGGGGAAGGAACAGCCAGCCTTTGGGGCTGCAGCTTCACAGAACTTCAGCCACTATTTCCTTCTAATTTCTCTGGAACAAACACTGAACAATCACACAGCTGGGTAAGAGCACTCCTGCTGTGCTGTCTCACTGGAGCAGCACTGCCCTCCCACTCGGTGTTTACAGACAGTGTGTCACAGAGAAGTGAAAGCAATATTCAAATACAACACTTTCCATCCGCCATTCCGACCTCCCCTCTCACCAGGAAAGGGGAAGTAAAAGATTTATGAGTCAGTCTTTGTTTTCATATTACTCAGGGCAGTATATAACTAGAGTTATGGAAAACTGTTTTAAAAAAGATACTGTTTTAGTTGAGACACTCCCTCATGTGCAGCCCCAGCCCCACAGTGATTCTCTCACTCCTCCCACTCACCAGACCCCTCAAACACATTTGCCAGCACACTCTGAATTCCCCCTTTGGGCCACGTACCCAAAATGCTCTGCATGAGTGGTGTGCACCTTTAAAGGAAGAGACCACCAAGTGACAGCCTTGTTCTAACTCACACATGCTCTTCTCATGCTGCTTTACCTCTGCTCACTTGGATCACCTCAGGTATCTGAACTTACACCCACAGGGCTGACCACACTGGATTGTCACTTCCAGCTGCTGAAAAAAATGGGTTTGTTTATTAATGGCATCCAGAAGTATCTGCCACCCAGAACTTTTTCTTTTATCCCTGGGAAGCTCTTGCCAGAGTACTGTCAACACCTAAAACCACCTTTTGCTTTAAAGTTCCCTTCACCCCCAACTTCCCTCCCTCTGCACCCTGGGATACTCAGGGCAGCACTGCAAGGTTCTGGAGCACGTACAATGTATATTAAGCTCATGTAATTCAGAGCACCCCAAAAGCTCAGACACTGTTCAAGGCTTAGTACAGACCATTTCTTTAAATGGTACTCAATGGAATGATTTCTTCTACAACAACTTTCAGAGAATGGGCAGAATCTTCACTTCAGCTGTCAGTGAGATATTCAGACCTTGTTATCAGCTTCCCATTTCTTCATGGGAAGGATCATGGAATAAGAGCTTGGAGCCAAAAAGGACAATCACAGCCTCTGAGGAGGGTGTGTGAACTGAAGGCACAGGAACTGCTGGGCTCCCTGGGCTGAGCCCACCCACAGCAGGGCACCCCTGCCCTCCCTGCCAGCACCAGGGTCACGGCGCTCCCTGTCAGCCCCTGCCCTCCCTCCCAGCACACCCCCTGCCCCAGGGGCACGGCCCTCCCTCCCAGCCCATGCCAGCCCCTGTGTCTGCAGCCCAACCCACGTGCTGTGGTGCCCCCAGACAGCCACACGTGCCTGCTCTGGCCAGCAGCTCCCACCAGATCATTTGACTGCAGCATGACTGGCTCCCCATGCTCAGGCTGCATTCCTGTCCAACCCCTTCCATGCAGGATATGGGACTCTGAGAGCTTTGGCTTCCCCAACCCTCCCACTGCCTTGAACTTCTTATAATGACAGGATTGCAGCCAGAAATCCCCAAGTTATCATGGCACTCCTGCTTTCTGGCAACCGGGAAGAGATATTCCTAAGGACTCTCTGCTTCTGAAGCGTAATTATTTATCAGTTTCAGTTCTGTCAGGCTCACTCCTCCAGCAAAAGGAATGACATTCTGGCACAATTACCAAGGGATCCAAATGGGAATTTTATGCTTAACTTGATGCATTTCTTTACAGCACCTTAAAAACGCATAATCCAACAGCTAAAGGCACTCTTCAGCCTGGTTGTCCTGCCACCAACAAACAAGTTAAAGAGGAGGACAGTCCTCCTGCCACTTGAGTCAAACTGTTTTGGACATGACTTTTCACTCCTGCACAAGTGTCACCAGCAGGAGTTTTGTTTTCTGATCAGTGTGGATGTAACTGCACTAACTAAACCCAGACCAACACATTCAGCACTTCAGCCCAGCTCAAAGTGTCACTTCAGTCACTGCAGGCACTCACCTTGAGTTCCCAGCACAGAGTTTGGTCTCTGGAGATTTACAGCCATGACTCAGACCATCCTGCTCTCATCTCAGAGGCACAAACCCAGCACTGGGTGTTCTACACAAACTGCCTACTGACACACATCCCAGAGCTGATTTCTGTGCTGGCAGGGAGCAAACAATCCCTTTGCCTTACGAAGCACCACGTGGCTCAGCTCAGCCAGATTTTGGCACTACAGAGATGGCACAGCCAACTGGGAATGATTTTTCCATCCTTTTTTATGGTTCTGCAGTAAAACAACTCCAGTGTGCTGAGCCCTCTCAGGGTATGTTGCACTTCAGTAACAACCGTTTGAGCTCAGATCCCGCAGGAAAGAGGATGCCTCGTTATCAGGGTGTTATCAGCAGTTTGGGAGCCTGTGTTTGACCGCAGGCACAGACACAGCACACAGGCCCCCAGCACTTGGGCCTGGTGCTTGCAGAGCACACAGCACGACAGTACCTGGGCCTCTGTCACAGGCCTGCACCTGCTACAATGAACATCCAGGCACCCTGGATGGCTCCAACCAAACACTTACTCAACTTGAACATTCTCTAATTGCTGCCTCAGTCTCTGCTCCCACAGACTCCCACTAAAGTTTCTGCTCCTGGGAGAAAAAGCCTGTGTTTTGGGCCCACTTTCACACAGGAATCCCAATGACTAATAATTCAGGCTTCTCCCTGCAGCGTTCACTTGGTCCTTGCACAAGCCTGAGAAAGGACAAAACCAAGAATTCAGCAGGGAGAAGGCCACAGTGGACCCCCTGGAGGAACCACAGCTTCCTGTAAGTTCCTGCAGAGCAGTGCTCGTGTTTATGTTCATTAACACAGAACAGGCCCACATTTCAGGATAAATACCTGCTTTCAAATCAGGGTCAGATGGCCAAGAGCCACCTCCATCCCCTCCCTTTGCCCCAAGAGGATGTCTGGTCAAACATGTTCATCCAGGGGCAGCTACAGCTCCACTCCAAGCTGCCACCAACTGATTTTACTCCAAGAACTCTTTATATTCCCACCTGGGCACACGTAGCTCAAGTAGCTCAGATTGTGTGTCTATCACGTACGAGTCAGTGAACCCAAACATCAAGTGCAGACTCACATCTCACAGTATTTCTGAGGCAAAGCAAGGCTTGGTTAATTATCCCCCCACACCGCTCCTGCTGCAGCTCCTGCACAGCAACAGCTGCCAGTGCCTGCCGAGGGGAAAGGGCCCCGCCTGGGGCTGAGGGGCACTGCCAAAGCCTCGGGCAGGGCTGTGTCCCCCCTGCTCCCGGTGCCGTCCCGGACCAACCCCTGGGACACTGGCCAGGAACCCGGAGCCAGCTCCCAGCAAACACCGAGCCGGGCCGAGGAAGGATGTGCTGGGCCCGGAGCACTTCAGCAGGACCCACGGCGTGTCTGACCCACCCGGGACACCGAGCGGGGGCACCCCGATCATCCCAGGACCCTCCTATTCACCCCAGCACTCCCTACACACCAGAAAGCACCCCTATTCATCCCAGGACACGCCACAGCTCAGAGAGCACCTTTAATCACTCCAGGACACCCCTATTCACCCAGGGAGCAGCCCCTTCACCCCAGGAGACCCCACAGCTCAGGGAGCATCCCCGGCATACCCCAATTCACCCCGGGACACCCCGCAGCTCAGGGAGCACCCCGGGACACTCCAATTCACCCCAAGACACTCCACGCTCAGGGACACCCCGCAGCTCAGGGAGCATCCCGTGCACGGCAGGGCAGCCCCGAGGGCGGCCCGCGGGCGCGGCCGTACCTGCTGCGAGGGCAGCTCGACGTGCAGGGCGCGGGCGGAGGGCCCGGGCGGCAGCGCGGCGGGGCCGGCCGCGCTCATGTCGACGGCGGGGCCGGTCCCGCAGGGGTTAATGGCGGCGGCGGCGCCGGCCCGGCCGCGGCTCCGGAGCCATATTACCGCAGTGCCGAGGGGCGGGCCCCGCGCCGCCGCCCGCGCCGCCATTGGCCGCTGTGCTACGGGGGCGGGGCCGCGGCCGCCAATCCGGGATGTGAATGGCTAAGGGTGACATCAATCAACGCCCCGCGCCGCCGGGCCTGTCAAACCGCCGGAACGGGCGCGGGCGCCGATTGGAGCGCCCGCTTCCGGAAGGCGGGACCGTGGGTCGAAGAGCTGACGGTGATTGGAGAAGAGGGTTTGATTGACAGCGCGACCCCCGTCACGTGTGCGGAGCTGTTGTCATCACGTGATGCGGCGGAAATGCTTGGGCGGGTGAGCGGGGGGGGGGGGGGACGGTCACCATGGCAACGGGGGGGCCGGGCCTACACCCCGTGTGTGTGTCTGTGTGTGTCTGTGTGTCTGTGTCTGTGTCTGTGTGTGTGTGTCTGTGTCTGTATGTGTGTGTCTGTGTGTCTGTGTGTGTGTGTCTATGTCTGTGTGTGTCTGTGTCTGTATGTGTGTGTCTGTGTCTGTGTCTGTGTGCCTGTGTCTGTGTCTTTGTGTGTGTGTGTGTGTGACATCAACGTTGTATGTGTGACATCGTCTCTGTGTGTGTGACACCCTGCTGTGTTTGTGCCCTCCCTGCTGTGTGCATTTCCCGAACTGGGCAGGGATTACGCCGCGTTACCACTTGGCTTTGCCCCAAAATCCCAGAATTTGGGGGTTTGTTCCCCTGTAGCTGCGGGCAGGCTCCACACGAGGGCAGCACCCGCGCCTGTTCCCAGCGCATTCCCGGTGCCTTTGGCAGGAGCGCAGCCCGGGCTGGAATAATCCACTCCCTCCCTGCTGTGTGCCCTCTCGGGCTGGGCAGGGATTGCTCGGCGTTACCACTTGGCATTGCCCCCAAATTCCGGGATTTTGGGGTCCCCTGTAGTTGCGGGCAGAATCCACACGAGGGCAGCACCTGTTCCTGTTCCCAGCGCATTCCCGGTGCTTTTGGCAGGAGCTGGAATAACCTCCTCCCTCCCTGCTGTGTTTGTGTCCTCTCTGCTGTGCCCTCCCTGCTCTGTGCCCTCCCGGGCTGGGCAGGGATTGCTCGGCATTGCCCCCAAATCCCAGGATTTTGGAGTTTCCCTGTAGTTGCGGGCAGACTCCACACGAGGGCAGCACCCGCGCCTGTTCCCAGCACATTCCGGCTGCCTTTGGCAGGAGCGCAGCCCGGCTGGAATAATCCCCTCTCTCCCTGCTCTTGAGGATGCATCGCAGGCTGGAGCTGGGCTGTGATATCAGACTCGGGGACAAAGCTCTGCCAGAGCCACCCTCTCCCAGTTCGTGCCCAGGGAGGCTTCCTGGAGCAACTCACAACCAGCTCAAGGGGGTCTGGGCAGAGCATCCATGGCTTTCCCTGCCCTGCGTTTCCAGGGGAGTTCCTGGAAAGTCAAGTGAATGTCTGCAGCAGCAAATTGACACTCAAACCAATCCTACAGGGAAAGGCAGCAACACACCAGGTTTATCCTCCCCAGCAGGAGACTCCCAAACTCCCCCGGCCAAGCCTGAAAAGGGCAGAGAGTAAGTCTGGCTTTCACCTTGAAGAGGAGCAGTGCCAGGCTGGAAGGTCAGCCAGCCCTGATGGGCACTGCCCCGGCTCACATGCCAGCCCAGACACAACAGCCCCAGCCATCCCTCTTCCCAAAAAAGCCGCTGGGAACTTCTCAGCAGTGGGGGTTATTTCTGGAGCACTCTGCACCTCCAGTGCTGGAACGCTGGGGGCTCTGACAACAATAATCTGAGACTGGTTTGGGGTGGAAGGGACCTTGAATCACACCCAGTGCCACCCTCTTCATGGGCAAGGACATCTTCCCCTATTCCAGGTTGCTCCAAGCCCTGCCCAGGCTGGCCTTGGACACTTCCAGGGATGGGGCAACCACAGCTTCTCTGGGCACCCTGTGCCAGGGCCTGCCCACCCTCCCAGCCAGGAATTCCTTCCCAATATCCCATCTAAATCTCTCTCCCAGTCTAAAACCATTGCCCTTTGTCCCTCTCACTATCCACCCACGTTAAAAAGTCACTCTTTTCCAAAAGCCCTCAGTAAGTGCTGACAGGGGTGGAAGGATTTCCTCAGCAGGGACCAGGGATGCAATTCCAGGCACCAACAAACCCCAAGTAATCTGCTGCCAGAAGCAGAAGTGCATGAGCTCTGCATCTACTCAGTACAGGAGGTGCAGAGATGGAGGCTGCCTTAGCTCCTTGTACACTCACAGGCAAAACCCCACCCTGAAACCACAAACATTTGCTTAAACTGTGCTGGGTGTCCCATGCAGGGACAGGGCAGATGGCACAATGGAACCAGAGAACACTCAAAGATGGAAAAAACCTCTGAGACCAGCCCAACCATTACCCTCACTCTGCCAGGTCCACCACTACACCATAGCCCCCAGGCACCACCTCTGCACCTTTTGTGAACACTTCCAGGGCTGCTTTGGATCAGCCCAGCCACTCCTGTGGCCATGAGAGACAAGGCAGAGCTGCAGCCACACAACACAGTGCTGTGTAACAAGCCCAGGCACACAGCACTGACACCCAAGGGACCAAGGCAGCCCACTAGTTTTGCCCAAGTTTATTTCTAGAAATTTGTACAAAAATTGATACTCTGTAATACAATAATCTATCAAATATGACAGATGAACATTTGTCTTTAGAGGCAAGATTCCAGGAATGTCAAGTACCATCCTCTTGCATGAAGGCACATTTTGGAGCTCAAGATACACTCAAGTGGACAGTTGAAAAGGCAGGTAAGATGCAAGTAGTGCAATGTTTCAGGTTTACACATGAACACCTTGTACTCTGAAGGAATCTCACTACAAGCAGTGTTAACAGCCACATAAACATGTCAAACACTTTTAAAAGTAGCTCATTTTTGAACCTAGGTGTGAAAAGGCTACTCCTTTACATTCACTGGACAGAATAGTTAAAAGCCATCTTTGGGCAGAAGTTGTTCAGCTTTCCCCAAACACTTTTGGGATCCAAAACACCTGTATGAACAGTCCCAGTGCCCTTAACCCCTGCAGGGTCTGCAACACCAGACTGCACCATCCCTCTGCTCCCAGAGCTTCCCTTGGCCATGGGCACTCCCGGATTTCTAGCTCCACGACTCTGAGAGCAGAACTTGGGACAGACCTGCCTGTGAACTGGCCTCCCAAACACAGTGGTGAAGTCACAGCCACCAAAGCACCCACCACATCCTGGACTGAGGCCCAGACCCTCCTCACCTGGGTTCTGCACCCCCTGGCAAAGGTGCCACACGAGGGGGGTTGGCACCCCCTTGTGCTTCCAGAAAGGGCTTTTCCAAAGCAGGAACACCCCCTGTGCTACCTGAGCATGTCTCACCGTGCCCCTTGTGCCACACTCCTGTAACGCTGCTCTGCTGCCCTTCAGCTTGACACCAGCACAACCCTCCTCACCCCAAACAGCCTGTGCCAGGGGGTACAGCAGCTGCAGCAATGTCTGACCCACTGCTGGGCATCCAACAGCATTACAGAGCAATCACAAAGGCAATCCTTTCCCCCATCCAAACCCTCACAGCAACTGCAAGTTGTGCTTTTTTTTTTCCTTTTTTTTGGGTAAAAAGATGTTTGTAATGGGACTTGTCTAAAAGTAAAGCCTTTCTTTATTATTTTTAAAAGTGGTCTACCAATACTTTGAATGCTTTCTTTGAAGGACACACACCCCCACAGATGCTTTCAAGTACAAGATGACAGCTTGGACTCCTGGAGAAGATGTGTTGGTTCTGAGAGGAGGTGCTGTTGAGCCACTGCCCTCAGTTGACTTCCAAGACCTCAGTCTCTGGCAGGCCAAATTTGCTCTTGTATTTGTCGAAGAGTTTGACCAGGGAGTCCACATATATGCTGTGGTAGAAGTCCACTTCTTTCTGGGATGGATTGTCGATTTTGGGGATGGTTATGGGCTCTCCAACTGGTAAGAGAAGGGAAAAATCCACACATTAGGTTGAATGTTCCTGCACAGCCTGGAGATTGGCACTGTGTGGCCACAGCCATGGCAGCTCAGCACATGCCCCCTGCATGGCACAGCTCCCCAGCACAGCAGAGGTTTGCCCAGTTCCTCCCAGTCTGAGCAGGCCCTGAGGCACAACTGTCCCACCACCAGGGCCCCCATCACCCCTGCAGCAACACCCCCTGAGCTGCACAAATGCCCCAGTCAGAGCCTGTGCTGTGCAGGGTGCCTGGGAAGTGCCACTCCTGTTTGCAGCAGGGAGAAATCCCTCCTCAGTGAACAGGAACCTGAAACCATCTCCTATGTATTCCCCTCCACACCCCACAAAAGCACAGCTGACCTTTCCCACCCCCCTCAAGGCCTTGCTGCTTTAGGTTGGATCAGATGCAAGTTTCAGGGCTGGCTTTAGGGTTCAGCCATCAGACAGCACCCACAGGCAGCCCCAGGAGTGTAGGGCCAGGCTGCTCCTGACTTTGGGCACCAAGGGCAGAGAAAGGAGCAGCTACAGCATTTCTCCCCCAAAAGAGCCCATTTTTAAAACTGTCTGGAAGCAGAACACATGACAGAAGGCTTGTAGCCTCTAGAAACCTCCAATACGGCTGACAATGAGCTAGAGGAGGTTCTATACAAAAGGGAAAGCAGCTTTACAGTCAGGACTCCAAGACCAAGCTCCAGGAGGGGTATGGCACAGACTCAGGTGTGCTGCTCCTACAGAGACACAGAACATGCCTGCACCAAAACCTTACCAACAGTGGTGATGGGCTTGGAGTACGGTAACAACCCCCAGGTGTTGGAGGAGAAGAGGCCACGGCCATGAAAGATGCATGGAGCAAAGCCAATGTGCTTCTGGAACTTCTTCTGGACCCATCTGCCCCAGGAGCCCTCCTGGAAGATCACCTGCTGGTACACCTCATTCTCCCCAAAGGAGTACACAGGAACCAGGTCCGCCCTGGAAGGACAGAGGGATGTAGGACCCCAACCCACTGCTGGGGGCTCTGCCAGCCTGCCCAGCTGCTGAGGTCACTGCCCAGAGCTGCTTTTGCAGCACAAGGCACTGACACAGGTCAGCCACTCTGTGCATGACAGAGCTGAGACACTTGTAAGGCTTGCAGGAGAACTGCACTGGGCCCATGGACCACTGTGCAGGGAACACTGGACATGTTTCCATCTATCCAGCTCCCAGTTCTGATGGGCATCCCATTGCAGACACATGGGGGGGTCACAGAGGAGCACAGGTGACACCACACGGTCCTGGCACTGCCCCTCTGTGCCCTGTGAGCTCCTGCTGCCCCAGGGATCCCCCTCCCCACCACAAAAACCAGAGGATGCTCTTGTGTCTGAGCTCTGGGCAAACATCCACACCACACAGCGAGACTGGAGGCAAGAGCATCCCTCCAAAGTATCAGCTGCTTTGGGGGACAGGATCCCAGAATGGGTTGGGGGCACCTGTAAGGGCCATCCAGAGCAATCCATGCATGAGTAGGGCCACCCTCAATCCCCAGGCTGCTCAGAGCAGAGCCCCTGTCCCTGCCCCTGCCCTTACCCGTGGCGCAGTGCCAGCCTCACAAAGCCCTTCCTGTGCCTCAGGGTCACCGAGTTCCTGCCGGGGATGCAGTTGAGGGACTCTGCTGCCCCCCCCACCACGATGACGATGGCGTTGCCGCTGCCATTCTTGGACAGGATGTAGTCGATGCTGTCGCGGTTCACAGGACAGATACCTGGGGAGGAGACACACAGGGGGTAGCTGGGACACTGAGGTGGCACTGAAGCCACCAGCCACACTTGCAGCAGAGAGTCTGTGCCGTGAGTGCAGGCTGAGCTCAAACCTCCCTGTGGTCACGAGGGTGGTGTGTGTTATCAGCAACCTGCTCCCCCCTGAATAAGCAGGTCACAGCCCTGAGCACCAGACCTGGTCATAAATTCCACCAACATCAGCTTTGAAAGGACTTCAGCAAGTGTTTGGTTGTGCACTTAGTGATGCCAAAGGTGTCTGTGTCATACATCCCCCCTGCAAACTTTACAGCAGGCTCTGGTTTACCTTTGTGGGGGAGGAAACCAGTTGTGTTACTTTGGTGGAGGAGAGTCTGAACATGAGCAACTCCTCAGCAGAATTAAGTAGTGGAATAGGTTGCCCTTTGAGACAATACTTTAGTGATAGAAAAAGAGTAAGTGGACAAGCCTTTGAGAAAGATTTATAAATTCATTTTAAAAATTATGTATTTGCCTGAAACAACATGAAGTTCTTGCATGGGAAGAATTCAATCCTTTGCTGCCCTGGAAGGAAAGGATGTGTGGGACTGAGTGCTTAGTCCCTGCTCTGAGAAGTGTCTGGGAAGGCCTTTCCCTCTATCCCACACTGCAGGAACAGGACTCCTCTGCAGCTTCGCAAAGCAACCCCTGCCCCAAAGCACCAGTCCCCACCCCAGGGAAACAAAAACCCAGTGAAAAAAGGTGCCTTTAATTTCTCACAATGCTTAGAAATTTGACACTCTGCTCTTTAAACTCCTGCTTTTACCCTGCAGTTGTTGCCAGAGCTTGCTCCTGCCTCCCATTTTCAGGGAGGACAAGCCAAGGAGGAGTGAGATGCCAACATTTACAGTCCCACCACACACCACCTGAGTGCTTCAGGTCACTGCCCTGGGAAGGACAGCCTTACACTGGCTAATTTTAGAAGCTGATTTTGCACATCTCATGGCATTTATTACTTGAAGAACAAAATGATCAACAGGCCCTGCGGAATTAGACAGGGCAAATCTGGATGCCTTCATGTCTATCTGGGCACTGAGGTCATCACCTGTCCCAGCTCCAGACAAGGGGGGAGCAGACCATGCTTGAGACAGGATGGGAAGATTGAACAGCTCAATTTTTCAATGCTCCAAGCACTTTTCCTCTGAAAGGCTCAGGCTGTGCTCACTGCTCCAGCCTCCATCCTTCTCCCACTCTCCACACTAAACACACAGCCCTGGCTACCAGGGCAGCTCCGATTCATGTCCAGCCCTTGCCCAGTTGTTAGCAAGAGATTCCCCTGCTCACAACACCAAATCCTGCCTCCAGAAAAATCAACAAGACACAGGGACAAGTGGCAACTGCTGAATTCTGCCCTTTAGCACATTTACACAGGATGGAGGATTTTCTGGCCATCTCCTCATGCCTTACAGCATCTCTGCTGCACCCTGACCTCCAGGAGGCTGTAAAATGTTGTAATAATTGTCAGCAGTTGTAAAACAACTGTGTATTGGTACAGCATTAGAATTTGTTGGAATTTCACCTGAATTGCTCATCCACAAAACAAAGGACTGAGGGAGTTAACAGTGATGTTTTAAAGCCTTTGCAGCATCACTCAAGTTCTAGTGCAGGAAAGCGAAGAAAAATTATGGCTTTCAGAAAGTCACCTTTGTCACACCTTAGTGTTGCTCAGATCCCAAGTGCAGAGGAAGCAGAACTGCCCCTGGTTTAAGCACAATGCCCAGGGACAGCCAAGGCAGCAGAGATGCTGCCCATGTCTGCTTCCACTTTCCTTCCAGAGAGAAGGAAGCAGCTCTGGCTGGCCATGAGATCTGTCTCCACTCACACTGAGCAGATGGAACATGCCTTTTTAAAGCACAGAAAGCTGATGCTGCATGGAAACTTAAGCAACACATCCCTAAGATTGGAGGAATGACAGACTGGGAAGTAGATCCAACTTTCACACATTGCTGCCTTGAGGAATTCCCAAATTACAGATTTCACAAAGCAATTTACAGGGAGGAAAAAACCAGTTTGAGATACTGCCCTTTCTAGGCAGGGACAAACCTTTTCTGCATCACCTCCAGTTAGTTTTCCCTCTGTCTCACCAATTTAAGGCAGTAATCTTGAAAACAATCCTAACAAGTCAGAGCCAGATACAGCCCCTCATTTGCTCCTCCCAGCCATGTTACTTTCTGAAGAGATCTGTTTTAAAGTCATTTATTGGTGAATCAGTTCCAGGAACAGAAAACAAGGCACTGGACTGCTCAATTCATGGTCTGTAAATGTACTCCCTTACCTCTACCTAACCTACAGGCATTCTCACTCTGGAAAGGAAGCTCAGGCCATGCAAGAACAGTTTTTAAGGTTTAAATGCTGACCATAACCTACAATCCCTCCAGCATTAAAATCCTGGAATCCACTTGAATAGACCTATTAATGTCATTCACTGCCTAATCCCTGTGACCCCTCTCTGGGAATACAAGCAGGGCAGGGGCTCTCCTGGACAGCTGGAGCCATGGAATGCCCCAGCCCCTTCACCCCTGGCAGGCACCCACAAGTGTGGCTGGGTGAGGAGGGCACAAGATGCCTTTGGCCAGGAGTATCCCTGAGGGGAGGATGAACTCAGAGGAGGGGCAGTCACTGCAGCCCAAACTGGTCACACTCATAGAATCCCAGAGAGGTTTGAGTTGGGAGGGATCAAAGATTATCCAGTTCCAGCCCCTGCCATGGGCAGGGACACCTCCCACTAGACCAGATTTCTCCCTCACAGCTTCCTCTTGGCAACTTTGTGAAAGCAACATCGGGGTGATGCCACCAGGGCAAGTGGTCCCCTGGAGGAGGGGAACCTCAGAGCCCAGGGCACGAGCAGGAGCAGCACAGTGGTCTGGCACTCACCCCCAGACATGAGGTAGTCCCTGAGGATGGGCATCCTGAAGTTGCCAGCCAGGGTGGCAAGGTAGGGCCGGATCCCAGGGAACTTCTGGCTCACCCCCGTGGCTTCTGTGCTGAAGTTGCAGAAGGCACCCAAGCCCATGATGCCATGCGGGTGGTAACCAAAGATGTAATTCCTGGTGGTCAGCAGGTTGTGGGTTTTAACCAGCTAGGAAATAAAAGAGCTCATGTGAAGATGGTAATAAATAAAAATGGGAAAAGAAAAAAGTCTTGTCATCCCCCAGGTTTTGTCTGTCCTCATCAGGGAGAGCAGCCCAGGAGCTGGGTATGGCTACCCTGGATCTCAGAGGCCACTTAGACCTCAGTTTGCCAAGCAGAGGAGCAGGATAAACAGGCTGGCCTTGGACAGAAGGCTGTCAGCCCAGCAGGAACAGGGCTGGATTGCTCAGCGTGTGCCCTTGGCTTCCCTGCTCCTCCCTAAGGAATTCCCACACACCTCTTGCCCAAACCAACCAAGTGCTCCAGTGCTGCAGCCACAGCTACACCTCCCTCCCTGCCCCAGCACAGCAGTGGCTCACACCCAGGGTGAGGGGGAAGGAACACAAAAACCACTGTCCCATCACAGAAACAACTTTGCTGAATGCCTGAAAAAGAGACTCAACCACTTAATGTGCCTCTTGGCCACTTCCCAAGTGAGAAAATGTGCAGGAGGGTGGTTTACCACTGGAAATGAGCCCTCCTTTCAGGAGGTTTAGCTCTGGCCTCCATGCCAAAGGACCAAGAGCACAGCTCAAGCCATCCACAGCCACACTGTGCTTCCTACAGGACACGCTCCAGGGGTTGGGATGATACCAGTTTGGAGTTGTGCAATGTTCCTACCACATGCTCCTCTGTTTGCACAGCATGGACACCCCACACAACATGACCCAGCCCCTGGGATGCTCCTGCCAGAGGGTGCTTTGATGCTCCAGGGAGCAGCAGCAGCCCATGTGCCAGAGCATCTTCCCCTGGTGGCACACAAGGGGCTGGGGAAGCACAGCAGGGCTCCTGCATCTCCCTGCAACAGTAGGCACCAAATTTAATTTCTTTTTCATATGTTAGAATAGTTTGGTTTGGAAGGCACCTTAAAGCTCATCCAGTGCCACCCCTGCCATGGGCAGGGACACCTCCTGCCAGCCCAGGGTGCTCCAAGCCCTGCCCAACCTGGCCTGGGACACTTCCAGGGAAGGGGCAGCCACAGCTTCTCTGGGCAGTCTGTGCAGGGCCTGCCCATCCTCCCAGCCAGGAATTCCTTCCCAACACCTCATCTAAACCTCTCCTCTTTTTAGGCTGCAATGGTGCCAGTTTTTGCCAACTGCAGCAGCTGGGGCAGGACCTTCAAATGCATCTTCAGCCTGAGGTGACAGACACCTACACCCCCCTCCAACTGTACAGCAAAGGCCACTCTGCTCCAACACCTGAAGGAAAAACTAGGATTTTCCCAGACACCACAGCAGCATTTCCCACCCCCTGCCCTGGCCAGGAGGTGTTTGGGCACTCTGAGTCCACTCTGTCAAATCCCACCACAGGGCCATTGCAACACTTGAACTGGTGTGCCTAGAAACCTGATCCCCTCCTGTCTCTGCTCCCAGAGCTGTCCCCAGAGGCCACAGCCCCTGTGCTATGCCAGACAGCCCCTGTGTCACGGGCATGACGCAGCAGCAGGGTCAGAGAGGTGACTGCTCCTCCCCACACCTCCCTCTGGCTCCAGGGTCACACAGAGCTCCCCATATCACACCAACTCATCCTTCCACCCCCTTCCCTTCTTTCCCAATGAGTAGATGACTCTGCTCTCACTCCCCAGGGCAGGAGGGCTGTCCCTTGATCAACTAGAACAAGCAGGGAGGGATTGCAGGGTACAGACAAAACAGCACACAGGAGAAAGGGGAGGGAGAGGGCAGTGACATGGAAACAGCCCCTCCAAGTGGCAGCTCTCGCTCACTCGTAGGAGAGACTCTGTACCAGGCTGCCCAGGGCAGGGGGGAGTGCCCATCCCTGGAGGGATTCAACAGTCACATGAATGTGACACTTGGGGACACGGGTTAGTGCTGGGGGAATGGTTGGACTTGATGATCTTGGAGGGCTTTTTCACCTTAAGGATTGTCTGAGGCTGTGGCTGCAGGGCTGGTGGCTACAGGCGGGGCCAGGGGCACACACTCCTCCCCAGGGCTCCTGTCAGAGCAGGGTGCTGCTTCCCAGGCCTCACCTCTCACCTGCACCAGGCACAGCTCCTTTAAAAGGAAGCTGCTGGAACACCAGTCTGTCCTTGTCCCTGAAGCACGAGCCCTCCGCGTGCTGAGCTTGGCAGAGGCACAGCCTGGCACAGGACACACTCCTGCCCAGCCCCTCCCCACATGCCAGGACACCTAGACCCCAGTGGGCTCATTGCTCAGATGCCTCCCCTGAGCCCTGGCCAAGCTGCAGCCTCAGCACCGTGTCTGCTGTCCAGGAGCTCCTGGCAGGGAGCTGTGGGGCTGGCAGTGCCCACCACAGTCACCCTCAGCACTGCAGAGCAAGGGTGTGCAGGGACCCAGCACAGCAAGGATCAGGGGAATGGAATATCTGGGCAGCAGGAGCAGGGCAAGGCTGTGCAGGAACCCAGCACAGCAAGGCACAGGGGAATATCTGGGCAGCACTAGATGCTCAGGAGGAAACAGGGATTTGCAGGGCTGGGTGTCACCCTGGTGTCCACACACGTTGCTCCCCCCAGTTTTGCCCATGTAGCCTGTCCCTGCCCCCCACCTGCCCCACAGCACAGGGGCTCACAGAGGGTGCAGCAGGTGGGGATGGTCCCTTCTCCAGGTAACAAGAGAGAGGACAGGAGTAAACAGCCTCAAGTAGCACCAGGGGAGGGTTAGATCAGGTGTTAAGGAAGAATTCTTCCCCAAAAAGGCTGTCAGCACTGGAATAGTTTGACTTGATCTCAGAGGTCTTTTCCAGCCCTCATGATTCTGTGTTTTCCTTCAGCCAAGTCAAGCCAGGGCAACCCAAGACAAGTCTGTGCCCTTCTTCAGGTCTTGGATTGCTAATGCACAAACTCAGCCCAGGGAGGGCCTGACCTACCAACACCAAAGGCAGAGCCTTCAGCTCTCCCTAAGTTTAATCCAGCAGCAGGACTTTCTGGAGTGCTGTACTCATTTATTTCTAGCCCCAAGCAAGACCAAAGATGCTTCTGCCCACGGCAGGGAGGTTGGAACCAAAATGTCTTTAAAAGGTCCCTTCCAACCATTCCATGATTCCATGACTGAAGCTTTCTTCAGGAGGCTGATCCCTCACTGCTGGTTTTCCTGCATGTTGCCCCTGGCCAAGCAAACACTGAGCTTCCCTCTCAGGCTGCCCCACACAATTTCTGTCACTGTCACTTGACAGCACTATTGCAACTCTGTTCTGAGCCTCCAACAGGATTTTATGGGGGCAAAGGTCCATCCCTCTGTGTAACAATAACAGATTTCTTCACACAGACCTAAGCCTGCCTTGCAGACGCAATAAACGAGTGCAACAGTGTAAAAAAAGATAGTGTTAATATTTGAGTGCCAGATACACCCAGAGAACCAACGTTATTTGTAGAAACAGGATGAGCAGGGGGCACATTCGGTGGTGGGGCAAGGGGACTGCAGAGCCTGCTCAGCACCCGGAGCCCCAAACAACCCAACAATTGCAGTTGGCTGCCTCACACCTAGCAGTGCTAGGGAAGAATGTCTCTCACTTCCCAGCAGTGCAGGCCAGGACCTGAACACCCCTCCAGGCTCCTGGGATCACAAACTGCATCACACATGGAATCACAGACAGACCTTAAAGCTCATCCTGTTCCAGTCCCCTGCAGGGACACCTTCCACCAGCCCAGGTGAGGACACAGCAACCAAACCTCTCCATTTCCACTCTAACTCCTGTACAACAGCTAAGGAGGAGCTTTGCCAGGAAGGCTGCCAGGCCACAGAGTACTGACAAACACTGAAAACAAAGACACTTTTTGCAGCAATTCCTGCCCTGGCCCCTGCCCACTCTCCCACCTCAGAGAGCAGAGCTCCCTGCACACCCCTGAGGTGCCCCCAGCTTGGCAGAGGTGAGCCAAAGGGCTGCAGCCCTGCTGTCTGCAGTGCTGAGGAGCAGCAGCTCTGCTCACAGGCTCAGGTGGCTGCTCTTACCTAACCAAGAGCTGTAGGTGATGGCACTGCTAGCATGGCACCCTCACACCAGCAGGACATGCTGGGGAGGCTGCTGGCACCAGTCCAGCCCCACTCACACCTGCAGAACATGCTGGGGAGGCTGCTGGCACCAGTCCAGCCCCACTCACACCTGCAGGAGCTTGGCTGTGCCCCTCAGCAGGGCAGGAGCCATCCCAGCTGCCAGCCCTCATGTGTGCCCTTGGCATCAGCCTTGCTCTGCTCCTCCTCCTCAGGGACCCTCAGGGAATCACAGCCAGAAGGGGTTCTCACAAATGGACTGTGGGAACCTGCAAGTATTTACCTACAAAACAGCTGAGGAGTTCAGCACCCAACATCACCTCTAAACCTACTTAAACAACACAACTGTTTGAGAACCTTTTCATACCCACCGTGGCTCTGACCTGCAGGGCTCATGCAGAGCAGGTGTCCATAAAGACAGGGACAAATATGCCATTAAAGGAATGGGGAAACAACAGACCCAGCACTACTGTGAGCCTCTGGAAGCAAATCCCAAGGAGAACCAAGGCCATAATAGTCCTCAGCAATCCCAAGGTTTGCTACAGCACTGAGGCCTTGGTACCAGCAGACAACACATTTGGGACCACCTTCACCAGCACAGCACACTCTGCCCTCCCTCAGCCAAGAGACCCAGGCTGTGCAGGCAAAGGGAATTTTCCATGTACCTTTGCCAAGAATTACCTGTTAACAACAGCAAGTCTCATGGCTGGACTTGCTCTTAAGAGGTCTTTTCCAATCTAAATGATTCCATGTTTCTCAGAGCACAACAAGAGGTTTGTTCACCAGCAGCACATTCAGGCACCCTGAGAGTTCAAGTGACTTTGCAAAGGAGGACTCCAGTCTAAGCTGCTTTGGCATCCTATTGGAATTGGATTCCCTGCTCCTTGCTGAGGCTGGACTGTCCTGGGGATAGGTGGCTCAAAAGCCCTGGCAAGGTCCCTCCCTCCTTCTCAGGCTGAATAAAACCTGCCCCAGCCTTACATAAGAGTCCTTTCAGCCGAGTGCCCTCGCAGAGGGATCAAGTTCCCAACCCGCTCTGCTCCCTCCCCAGCCCTGCAGCTGAGTGTGCAGTGCCAGGGAGCCCTGTGTGCCCTGCCTGCAGCCCACCCTGGGCCAGGCCCCCCCCGGGTGCCCTGCCTGCAGCCCACCCTGGGCCGGCCCCCCCCCGGGTGCCCTGCCTGCAGCCCACCCTGGGCCAGCCCCCCCCCCGGGTGCCCTGCCTGTAGCCCACCCTGGGCCAGCCCCCCCCCCGGGTGCCCTGCCTGCAGCCCACCCTGGGCCAGCCCCCCCCCCGGGTGCCCTGCCTGCAGCCCACCCTGGGCCAGCCCCCCCCCCCCGGGTGCCCTGCCTGCAGCCCCCCCCCCCCCCGGGCCAGCCACGACACAGCCATGTGCTGAGCACATCACAAGCTGCAGAGCTGCAGCCATTCCCACTGCTGCAAAACCCCTTCCCCAAAGCAAACAGACCTGAGAACAGATTCACTGCTCCCTGGGCAGGGCTGACACTTCTGATGCACAGGGGCCCAGCTGTTTTATTACACATAATTTATACCATGCCAGGGAAGCAGAGTGACCAGAGACCAAAACTGAGCTGCATTTATGAGAGGGAACAACACGGGACTCTGCTGCAGCACAGAAGTGAAGCCCAGACTGGTTTGGGTTGGAAAGGACCCTAAAGCTCAAACAATTCCCACCCCCTGCCATGGGCAGCAACACCTTCCACTGTCCCAGGCTGCTCCAACCAGACCTTGGACACTTCCAGGGATGGGGCAGCCACAGCTGCTCTGGGCAGCCTGTGCCAGCAGCTCCAGAAAGTGGAAAGGTGAACAGGGAGCCTGGTCTATCTGCTCCAGGCCACATTGCCTCAAGAGGTCTGAAAACACCATCAGAAACAGCAGCTGATGCCAAACCCCTGCCACCACTGGTGATGCATTTCACATTTTCCAGGCTCAAGCAGCAGTATGACAGTGGAACTGAGCCATGTCCTGCTCACAGCTCAGTGCCACAGACAGACCAGTGCAGGTACAAACAAGACACCAGAACAGGTAAGTCCCAAGGTACGAACTGCTACTTACTCTGATAGGAAAATAATCCCTGAAGTACCTCCATATAGCCCAGTTTCTCACCCATTGGGATCTTCTTCCCCCTGAAGAGAAAAAGGAATCATGTTTATATAGCTCTTTCCACATGGTTGCCCATCAAGAAGCCAAGAGAGTGTTTGGAGTCTCCCCAGAGGAGTCAACACTTCCATTCCTCCCAGTGGGACACCTGCACCTTCCATGCCATCAGGTGGAACCAGCCATACCTTGCACTTCAGGCTGCCAGCTAGTTAAGGCCTGGCTGCAAATCCAGGGGAGAACCTGACCTGGTAATCAGCTGTACTTGGGCAACAGACAATTCCAACTGCAAACACTCAGATTCACCCACTGGGAAAGCCCAAGATCCTGGATGAGTTTGAAGCAACAGAGAACTGTGCTAACCTGGCTTTGAAGGGAGTTTCCAGCAAAGGTTGTTGCCATTCCTGCCTCTCAGACCTGACTTGTACAGGTTTTTTTCTGAAATAAAACCTTCTGCCTATCTTGCAGCAACACTGACCCCACAGAGGAGGCAAATCTTCCAGCCACTCACAGCCTGAGCCTTGCAAGAGCTGGAGGGGACAGCAAGGTCTGAGTGTTTATGGAGATATTTCTGAAGCATAGGAAGAACCTGAGCCTTACAAACACATTGCTAAAAGCCAGCAATGGCAGGACAGCAGTGAATGTTATCTTGTGTTGCCCTCAGCATCAATAAAAGCTGCAGTCACTGCCCATGCCAAGGGCTGACATTTCAATGCTTCACTGAATAAAGCTTTTGGTCAGTGATTCAGCCAAGTCCCACCAAGAAGGGAAGTCACCCATTGTAAGGAAGTGCTTCTTTGTCTAAATACAGGGTCAGGGACACCAAGAGCAAGGATCTGTTCTTCAGTATTTACCTTTCTTTGGTGTGTTCCAGTCAAAGACCAGCCAGGCTAAATAGAGAGCAGCAATGGCCCAGCAATCTGTGCACAGGATGTACATGAGGATTAAAGTGCAAGCAATACCTGCAGAGATTCAGGAAACACAAGGAAAGGCTGCATCATGTTCTGGTCTGCATTTACCCCCCTTGCCTTGGGGCCTCCTGTGCTGGAGCCTCAGGCTGATGTCATCAATCCTGACTCAAACTGAATTCAGCTAAAAAGCCCTTTTGCAGGGCTGAGGCAGCTGCCTCTAAAGCTTTGGAGAGCCTCAGCCTCCCCTTCCTGATGTCTCATCATATTTCAGGCAGGGCAGCTGCTTCACCACCCCAAACCCACACTTGGTGCCTGCACCTTCCTCCAGTTTAATTATCAATAGATGGGGCAAAGCAGCCTGAAGGTTCACACAACCCAGAGACAAACAGGCTGTGCTGCTCTGCTGGTTTAACACAAACAGGTCTTGCCCATCTCTGGTACCTCCTGGAAGGAGGCCAAACCAGAGGAAGGCACTCCTGTTGCAGTTACTTGCATCAGTTACCAGTTCCTTCTAAGAAATCTCTGGATATTCCCATGAGTGACCCAGGTGAGAGATTTCCAGCTGCTTCAGTCTGATTTGCAGGGTAGACATAGACATGATCTGAACATCAGTGGCTCTTTCCACAGCTCCCACAATTTTCTAGAGCCAGATAAAATCATTTATTGCCAAAAATACCAAAATATGTTGCTCTGGTTTACAACGTCCACACCCCCTGCACATCCAGCAATTAATGCCCTTGTAACAGTTAACATTCTTGCTTTAAAATCCTTCCAGTATTAAAGCAAAAAAATAGCTGTGCTTTAGTGCAAAAGGTGTTGCTTACCCATGACAAGGAAAGTCAGAACCCATTGCAGCACAGAGATGATCTGGAGCTGTTTCTCTACTTTGGATTTCGACAGCCAGAACAAATCCTGCAGAGCAGAAAGAATGTTCGATCCTGTGCCTAAGGGCAAAAGAAAGAGAAGAAATAAAGTTATAGCTGCACACTGAGAAAAGGGAACAATATTTTCCTTTCAAACACAATCATAGAAGGGAAGGTCAACTCCAGCTCATAAAATAGATTTTAGATCAATGTGCAGTTTCCTTTCAGAACAAGGCTTGTTAAAGGCTGAGCCCCTGCCGCCCTCCCTCCCCCCGGAAGGGGAAAGATTGTCATCTGCAAATATCCAACCCCTGGGGGAATTCTGGAGGGGATTAATGGGTAACAGCAGCTCCCAACTGAGCAAGCCTCTCTCCACCTGACCATAAAAGCACAGAGGATGTACACACACATCCCTAACACACCACCCCCCACCCCCACCCCCCCCCCCCCCCGCCCCAAAGTACCAGTTCCTGGAAGTGGGTTTGGTAAGAGCAGAACCAGAGCTCGCTGGAGATGAAGATCAGCTGCCTCCAACCACAGCAGGCACCAGGCTGTGGGCAGAGCTGCACCCACCCCTCAGCTGCCCTCCCTGCTGCACAACCCCCAGGGCTGCTCAGGGAAAGCTCTGTGCCCCATGAGATGGCTGAGCAACACCTCAGCCCACAGCCTGAGGATCCACAGCTCCAGGGGTAAGGAAAATTCTCAGTGTCCCCAGAACAGTAAATGGGGAAGGAAGGAGCTGAAAGGCACTGCTGTAGAAGCTTGAGATATTCAAGTGGGGAGAAAACCAAGTACAAAAGCTGAAGTGAAAGACTTGCTTTCTATATGAGGAACCACCCACCGTTTTTTGCCCAAGTGCTCAATAACCTCCAGAAAGAAACACTTGCCAGTGGGTTTTCCTTCATTTCTCTCCATTACTTTATTTTACAAGCACTGTAATAACTGGCTAAACTGCAAATCAAGCTCAAACCAGTTGTAGTTACAAATTTCCCTTTCTGGTCAAGGCTCAGCCTGTTATTAGAAGGACTATGAAAGAAGCCATTACACAGAATGGGTTCAGCCTGTGGTGGGGCCACACCAAGTGCTCCCACCCAGCCAAAGGGAAGTGATGGCAACAGCTCCTTCTCCAGACAGATAAGCAGACACAGGATTTTGGGGAGTTTCTACAGAGAAATTTTCCATCCTTTAAATATGTGAAGCATCTGATTCATAGGAACAAGGGTTGATTTAGATCAGATAAGGAAGGGTTTTTACTGTGAGGGTGGTGACACAGAGGCACAGGTTGCCCAGAGAGGTGGCAGGTGCCCCATCCCTGGGGAGCCACACCAGGGCCTGCAGCCTAAACCAGAACCAGCCCACCCAGTTCAGCCCCTTAGCTCTGCTTAGCCCATGTTAGGTGAATTACAGCAGTGGATTGGGCATTAACGAAGTTTGAGGCAAGGATAGATCATATCACCACAACTGCCAGTACACTGAGACCTCCAGCACCAACCCAGGCTGAGGCAGAGCTCAAGGCAGCTCCCTACAAGACAACAATGCAGTACAAACTCTGAGGACTACCAGATACAAGTTTAAAGGAGGCTTTTAGTGTCACTGGCCATGTCTGTGTTCTGAAAATGAGCCAAAAGTTTTAGCTATTATTTGCAATCCACACTAAAAGCCCAGCCCCATGAAATCATATCCCTGCACCACCTGCACTGACACTGCCAAACATCTTTGGCTTGACAAACCCAACACTGCAGCCTTGGATCAGCTCAATCCCCTCCTCTTCCCAAGGAGAACAACTGTTTGCCCCTCCAGATGAGACTCTGTGCTGCAGCATTTTCTGGATGCTTTCACACATCACAGCCACTGCCAGCCCTGTAAATAGACAGGATTGGGTAGCACAAGTCAACTGTCAACTTGTTTGCTGAGCCACATGAAGCTTTTTGTGTCAGACCCTGTGGACAGAGGGAGGCACTGGCTTGGCTGACAGCTCTGAGCACCTGCCGTGGCCAAGTGGTGTCCTGGGTCAGTTATGTGCTGAAAGCAAAGACATCCTGCACAGAGAACAAGTTTCTCCACACCACAAGAGCCTGTGGTTACCACAAGCTGAATGGTATTAGCATTTAATTCCCAATTAAGGACATGAAGGAGGTCCAATGGCAATAGAAAAGACTGGGGGAATAGCCAGAATCACCTACCCCAAACCTGCACGCCCAGATGAACCCCATGCATCACCTGGACAACTGCAGTGTGAGCTAGCCCTGCCCAGCCAGCCCTGAGCTTGTGTCCGTCAGGTCAGACCTAACACTGTGTGCTCAAGCCTTGCCTTCCCTCCCCTCCAGCAGACAGAAGGCACTTTTGGAAAGCCCCTCCCTGCTCTGGAGAACCAGGCCAGGTACTGGGGACACAGCACAAGAGCTCTGATAAGTCCACAGAGGTGTGGGGACTTGGGCAGAGTGACCCAACACTGGCACTTATGTCCAGGTAATTCACAGAACACCTTCTGAGGTCTCCCCTGTGGGCTCACACCAAGCACCTTCCCATACTAAAACCCCAGGGCATTCTCTGTAACCCTCAAGAAACACACTGGCCCCATAACAGAGTACAACAAGGCCCAGTAGACAAAACCACCCTAACTCTGAGGCAGCAGGATACTGTATACACCACCTTCAATATTCTCATCAGCCTTTTCCCAAGGACACATTTTAAATCCCGAAGAAACCCAGAGCTGCATCTTCTGCTGCTGAAGATGCTGCCTGTCCTGTGCCTGCCACCCAGCTGCCACCTGCAGCCTTTCAGGGCAGCTCAGGGCCATCAGCCAGCTGTCCCCAACTGGGGATGGGCTCACTGCACTTTCATAGGTTTAATTCCAGCAAACAGCAAATGCTACCAAGAAGGTCCTGGAATCAGCAAGGAGTTTGACCAAGCATTTGACTCATATCTGCAACACAGACTCAGCCAGGGCAGCCCCTGCTGCTCTTCCAGCACAATCTATCCAGATAAAGGACTCAAACAACATGATTTATCTGGGCAGAGAAGCAGAATCCAAGACCCCAGGAGTGGAAGTAAGCAGGACTTCACACCTGGGCACCAGAAAAAAACAATTCACAGCATTTAATTAAAAAGCAGCTGAAGAAATTAACTGAGAGGAAGTATGAGTGTTACAGCTAAGTTAAAAATACACTGAAAGCTTGAAAAAGCCAAGGCTCATCTGCCACCTTTTCCAGACAATTAGCATGTTAATTCTTGGCCAAGAATTAAACTGCATCACACAGCTCATTCAGAGGCAATCCAAGTGGGAGCCATCACAGCATAAGGTGCAAATGGCCATTCTGAGCTGCATATTTGGCAGAGAGGCTGAAACTGGAGGCAGAACAAGACTAGCTGAGACACACAGACCAGGACCGGGGCACTCAGGAGGACACAGCCCTCCATGCTAGAGCAGGAGCCCACAGCAAATGGCTCCATCAGAGGGGACACCTGTAAAACCCCTTGGGCAACTACAGCTCCTCCGTGGCTTGGGTTTACTCTGATGCCCCAAGCACAAGAATGTTCACTAGAAAGGGAATCATTTGTTAGGCAAATAATGAGTATCAGAGTGGGGGACACTTTCCTGCCCTGTGCACACCCTTAGAGCAGTTTGCTCCTGCCCCAGGAAGCCACCCAATAATCCCATGTTACCTGCAGTGAAGAGTGTCTACAACTGGACATCAACATCATTAACAGGGACACAAAACAACAATTACATCCTAATATTTATAATACCAAGGAGCTGGGGTTCTCCAGACCAAATAAACAAATCTTGTGACATTTACCTCGTTAGTTCTACATTTACAGTACTGAACTCAGCTCTCAGTCCCCACACTCACAGCTTTTTGGGGGCTAAAGTGATGTACCCACAAAGCTCAACTGCCCCAGAGAGGGCAGTACATTTAGATTTAACTCAGCAAAAACTGACAGTTCTGGACAAGAGAAAATGATCCACCTCAGCTCATCAGTGTGTCCAGAGCACTTGGGAGCTCCAGAGGAAGGGCTCAGGAAGAGCAAGCCCAGCCCCACAGGTGCCAGGCAGCTCTGCCAGGACAATGCCCAGCAGAGCTCAGAGATGCTGTGCCCCCAGAACAGGAGCTCCCCCCACCTCCAGAGCACAATGGAGGGAGGGAGGTCTGTCAGACCTCGGGGCAGCCTAAGACCAACTCCAGGGTAAAGCTACACAAAGTCACCCTCCCCATCCCAAAGTTCTGGCAGATGGAGCACAGTTAGCAGAGACACTTCAGCACAGGACAGCCCTTCCATGCCCTGGCCACATTGGCACCCTCCCTCAGGAGAGGGAATCAGAACCTCCCTGCTGCTGTGCCAAGCACAGAGAGCTCCTGGACAGCCCAGGGCCAAAGCAGGGCAGGACAAAGAGACAGCAACCCCTCCTACCCATCCCAGGTGTGTCAGAGCATCATCCAAGCCCAGGCACTGGGCCAAGACCTGCTCTGGTTTTGCATTACGGGGTTGGTATCTGGGAAAGTTTCCCTGCACACATACAGGGGTGGATAGCGAGGCAGATACCTGCACATTGGTTTGTTTCTTTAGTTTGATGGGGTTTGTTGGTTGGTTTTTGTTTGGGTTTCTTTGCTTGTTTTTAAATAGAAACAGACTTAATTCAGACAAAGTCACAGGCACTGGGGCAAAACGACATCCCAGGAAAGCCCTAAGACTGAAGACTAAAGGACAGTGTGAGCCACTCGGACACCCCAACTCAGTCAACACTTCTTACAGCAAAATACTTGGAAAAATATTCAAGCAGGTGGTAAAAAAAAAACATCTGGTGGGCTTGTTCTAAACATCCTCTGTAGAGGGGGAGTTACCCAACATGGAGGCCCAGGAATGAACCCCAGTGCCTGTGCCAGCCTTTGGTCTGCAGGGTCCCACACACCATCCCCAAACCCCAGCTCGACTCTGAGCTCCTCTGGGGGCCCCTGGACTGTGCTTTGAAGAGCAGGCTCTGGAGCTGCTCCTGAGCTCTGCAGGCCCAGCCAGGGCTCTGTGTGTGGATGCTGCTGTTCCCAAGGCAACATCTCCCGTCTTTCCGGGCAGAAGCACAGCAAGAAACAAGTTAAAAAGCACAAATATCACTACAAGACCCCCACGAGGTGCCCCAGAGGAAAACTGACCTGAGGAGAGTTAAGACAGCTTTCCATAGCTAATCAGGATTATCTGGAGATGAGGCCAATCACTGTCCCTAAACCACACTCCATTTTGAATTATGCACGTGTCCTAGATCCATCATTAACATGCCAGTGCCAACAAGGTGGCCGCTGAGGTCCCAGGTCAGCCCTACATAATTTATAGGTCTCCTGAATTATTTATTCTCTGCACTTGGCGTGCTAGTAACTCTCAGTTTAGCAGTTCAGGTGCTGCTAATTCAAATGACCTCCCTCGACTCAAAACATCACTTGTCTTCTGCTCGTTGTGTAAGCAAGTGAAGTTATTTTAAGCAGCAGATCTGAGCACAGGAAACATGCAGGTCTTCTCTCCAGTCGGTTCACAACTGATCCTTCAGCTCCATCTCTAATATCCTTCTGGCAGAGGAGAGCACCGGCAGCTCTCCTGGCAGGACAGGGCCGGACTCGGGGCGAAGGCAACAGCTCAGGGGTTAACTCACCAGGGTCAAGTCCTTCCAGCTCTGCTAATGATTTGCTTCATCAACAAGCCATTTCACAGGTCTCTTCATCCCAGGAGGAATTAGCAGTTTGCTTCTGGAGGGCAGGAAGCCTTTCACAATGCCGAGGATCGCTCCAGGACCCTCCACAGATCTGCCTAAATCGCTGTCCGAGTGCATATTCATGCAAAGCCCAATGTTCGCAAACCCTGATATACAGGCAAGCACCCTGCGGGACCCAAAGCTCTGCTCAGCAAACACTCAAGACTTGCAGAATTTGTTCCGCTGCTGCTTTTCCAAGCACCCAAGGGAGCTCGTGCTTTGGGATCTCCTGCATTGTCTCCCAAGCCCTGACCCAACAAGTTCCAGCGTGCAGGGAAGCGCTGGGTGCCTGCAGAGCTCTGCCAACCAAGGGTGGCAGCCACCGACACCTTCCCACTGCCCTCACAAGTGACTTACCAGCACCAAGAGCTGCAAGAGCAAACTTGGAGGAACTTCTTACCATGAGCCCTTGCTGAACATCGAATCCTCAGCTCCCCATTGGAAAGCAACAACAAATAGCAACTTTTTCCCCCCCTCTCCTGTTGATGTAGGTGTGGGAACGCAGGACTACAAAACGGCTGGATTTGATGAACTTAGGCCTTTTCCAACCTAAATGATTCTGCGAAAATAAGGCTGCGACTGAATTTCACCAGCCATGGAGCGTTTAGAAAACTATCACACTTCTCTTCCTACCACCACAAAAAGGGGGGAAAAGATCTGTTTATAAGCAAGTGCCCCAGGCCCACGTTTTGCCGAGGCGCAAACTTGCCCAGACAATTCCCGCAGCCCCCGGAGCTCAGCCCGAGCCCCCCGGAGCTCGCTCAAACACCAAACCTGCGCAGAGACCTGTAATCCTCAACCCCAGGAAAGCTGCAGGCGCCTCCCCGCCATTACCCATGGCTGTCCCCGCTCTTTCCCCCCCTAACCAGCCCTCCCCGCAGCCCCGAGCAGGGCGCAGGTATCACAGAGGTGTTCGGGTGCCGCTCCAGCGCAGCGCTCGGACCGCGGGCACCGCTCCCGCCCCGCAGCATCCCCGTGCCCCCCCCCCGGTACCTCGCAGCACCCCCGAGTAGGCAGCGATGATGGTCTTCATGGCGGAGGGGCGCTCAGGATCCGGGCACGGCCATGGGATGGGGAAGGGCTGCCGGCTCCGCTCCCGTGGGCAGGCGCGAGCGGGACCAGCGCCCGCCGCGCATCCCTTTATAGCGGGAGGAGGAGGAGGAGGAGGAGGAGGGCGGGCAGGGGCGGGGCGGCAGCACGCCCGGTCCCTCGGCCCGGGACAGGAGGTGGCAGCGGAGCTCGTGACCCCTGTCGTGCTGATTTCTGCCTGGGATGGGCATTTGGGAGCAGGGGGACAGCAAGGGGATCCCCATCCCCTCTGCAGGTTTGTCAGTCCCCGGTTCAGAGAATCATGGAGCGGTGTCAGTTGGAAGGGACCTTAAATCTCGTCTGATGCCAACTCCCTGCCATGGGCAGGGGCACCTCCCACCAGCCCAGGTTGCTCCAAGCCGCATCCAGCCTGGCCTTAGACACTTGCAGGGATCCAGGGGCAGCCACAGCTGCTCTGGGCACCCTGTACCAGCAGGAATCCCCAAACCACTGACCAAGCCTCATTTTCGTCTATCTTTAAGGATCCATTCAAGTGATCCGTAAGAAACAAGGAGTTGTTCAGGTTTGAACCATGGCTTTAATGTAGCTGCATTGCCAAGAGATTTCTGTGGAATTTTTGAGGTGGGGACAGATGGGTCAGTCCAAGCTTCCATGACATTAAACCAGATTCTTTATAACAGGGTCATTTCCAGCCCAGCTGGTAAAAGGGGACTCTGCCACAGCTCTGGACAAAGGATCAGGCCACTATCCCTTCCCTAATCTCATCTTCCTCTTCTGCAATTGAGAGAAAATGAAGTAATCTGTATTTAAGGAGCACCTCAACATCCCTCGAGGAAAAGCCCATGCAAAGCAATGAGCAGGTAGAGCTCCTCACCTGTGGAGCACAGTACCAATAACCACTGAAACATTCCCAAAAATGCTCCAACTTTTCACTAGTTTTTTGGGTGGGAGCTGGATCATGCCCAGTTGAGTCAGCAGCTTTTTTTCCATCTACTTTTTGGCTCAGAGAGATGTGTCTACCAATGTGTTTCAGAAAAAAAAAAAGTCATCTTTTCTGCTGTGGTGAGCTTAAATCTGTGATTCACAGGTGAAAGAGGGATTTATTTTTCTTCTCTATCCCCTGAGGCATTCCCATCCCCATCTTTTTCAGTCAAACTGGCACCAGGACTTGTTCTCTCCCCATTTGGCCACAGGACAATGTTCCAACACTTGCAGTGGCCTGTTGAAATCTGTATAAAAATGTCAAATTGCAAGAGCCTCTGAAGAAAGGGTCTTGCCCAACAGGTCTTGGCTAGGGCCTCCAAAAGGGAGCCCAGAACACAAATAAATCACCTCTACAGTACTGAGTGAAAGGGAGATGTTCTCCTGCCTGCCGGTATCCCTTGTAGAATTAAATAGTTATCTTCAAGCAAGGGAGGGCTGAGGTATCTCTTCTTATTGTAACCGAAATAAAAACCTGCAAAAAGTCATACAGGCATGTTGTGACAGCATGAGAGGGGCAGAGAGAGAAAAGTTTCTGTGCTGGGATCACCATCTGTCCAGATCTGTCATCTTTCTATTGACCAAACACATTCTTACACATTTTGGGGTAAATTCTCTGAACCCTGACCAGAGAATCACAGAATGGTTTGAGTTTCATGGGACCTTAAATCCCATCCCATCCCACCCCTGCCATGGGCAGGGGCACCTCCCACTGTCCCAGTTGTTCCAGTCTGGCCTTGGACACTCCCAGGGATGGGGCAGCCACAGCTTCTCTGCCCAACCTGTGCCAGGGCCTGCCCACCCTCCCAGCCAGCAATTCCTTCCCAATATCCATCTATCCCTGCCCTCTGGCAGTGGGAAGCCATTCCCTGTGTCCTGTCCCTCCATCCCTTGTCCCCAGTCCCTCTCCAGCTCTCCTGGAGCCCCTGTAGGCTCTGCCAGGGGCTCTCAGGTCTCTCCAGACCCTTCTCCTTTCCAGGTGGCCCCCCCCAGCTCTCCCAGCCTGGCTCCAAAGGGGCTCCAGCCCTGGAGCGTCTCTGGGGCCTCCTCTGGACTCTCCAGCAGCTCCACGTCCTTGTGCTGTTGTTGCCCAGGGCTGGGACAGTTCTGCAGGGTGAGGGGGCTCACTTGAGGGGGCACAATCCCCCCCTCCCTCCCCTGCTGTGGGGCCAGCCCAGTGCCCGGGGGTGTCTGGGCTACTTTTCTTGCTCCATGTGCTGCAACAGCATCTCAGCCTGGAAGGATGCATTAAAAATAAATTAAAAAACTACTACTAATAAGAACCCTCAGTGGCTCCTGGAGTACCACAGCTGGCAGGAGCAAGGACACAACCAGCATCGCCCCAGGCTGAGCAGCAGCTTTTATCCCTGGCTTGCAGGTGCAAATTGTAACACCACATTTCTTGGGAGGAAAGAAAGATGAGCCCAAATGCCTGACAAGGCAATTGAGCCCCGGGACAGCCTTTGTGTTCACAGGGGCATGTAGTGACACAATGAGGGGAACACTTTTAAACTGCCAGAGGGCAGGTTTAGTTCAGGGACTGGCAAGGAATCCTTCCCTGGGAGGGTGGGCAGCCCCTGGCACAGGTTGCCCAGAGCAGCTGTGGCTGCCCCATCCCTGGAAGTGTCCAAGTCCAGGCTGGATGGGGCTTGGAGCAACCTGGGCTGGTGGAAGGTGTCCCTGCCCATGGCAGGGGGTGGAATGGGATGATCTTTAATGTCCCTTCCCACCCAAACTACTCTGGGGCTCCGAGGCTGAGCAGCACAGGGCCCTGGCTCCCAGCCAGCTCCCACCTCACTTCTTATAACAATACTGGTCCTGCAACTTTTTTTCCCCTCTCCCATTCAGCTCCTGAAAATCAGCAAACAGTCCCAAAGAACAGACTAGAAACATCTTGGCCCTGTTCTCCCAGGGATACCTTTTCCGACTGAGAGGCCACACAGCCGGTGCCAGTTCCACAGGGGGTTTGGAAGTGCCCCTGGTTTGGGTTTTTTGTCCTTGGGTTGGTGCAGGAGATACACAACCTTGTCTATAATTAACCTGTGTGTCTGGCACATCATTCTTGCACAATAACATCCTTTCAAACACTCTCCTGTTACTGCACCTGAGCTGTAAAACATGGGTTGTGGATACAGGAACATGGGCAGGAGCCAGTCCTGCAGTCTCTGCAGCCAAGAACAATCCCCAGTGGGTTCAGACTCCTTTGTTTCTGGATTTTATCAGCAGCAGAGTCTCCCAGCAAAGCAGCCATGCACCCTTACCCAGGCACACTTTTCTAGTGCTGAATTTTTCAGGCGCTGCCTATTGAATAAAGCTTTTGAGGACACATTTATTTTTCCCTTCCCACCTCTATTCAGGGACTGGAAGAACATTTGCAAGGCGTGGGGAGGATTTGCAGTACTTTGAGTCAGCAGCTGGAGTGCAGCTCTGCAGCTCTGGTTCTGCAGCCCCAAATGTCCTGTTTGCAGAGCAGTGTCTTCACTCAGGGCCAGAGCTTTGGGTGCTTGGAAGAATCATCCTGTCTTTGGCATGTCAGAACACGGGAACCTCACAGGGCTTATCTGTCCTTGTAATTCTCTGACTTAAAACTGTAGAGATTTCCCTGCCTGTGCTTAACCCTGTGCTTGTGGATTTTTAAGTTTTCTCTTTCAGGGCAATATTATTATTATTTTGAGTAGATTTTAGTTTCCAAGGTTGATATACATCTTAAAAACCAGGATTTACAGCTACCAGGGTTGTCCATTAGTCCAGCCATCTCTGCACAGACTGCAAGCACAGCACCCGCAAAGGGCCTTTTCTCCCCAGTTTCTGCTCCTGAGCCCACTGAGAAGATGATCCATCCCTGTGCCAGAGACCACAGTGTGGGTAATGGGATCAGGTCCAGCTCACTGTTTATTTTGTAGAATCACAGAACCTTTTGGGTTGGAAAAGCCCTCCAGGATCATGGAGTCCAACTGGTCCCAGTACTGCCAAGGCCACCACTGACCCCTGTCCCCAAGTGCCACCTCCACAAGGCTGTTAAATCACCCTGGGGACGGGGACTCTGCCCCTGCCCTGGGCAGTGCCAGGGCTGGACAACCCTTTTGGGGAAGAAATCCTCCCAGTATCCAATCTAACCCTGCCCTGGCCCAGCCTGAGGCCGTGCCCTCTGCTCCTGTCCCTGTTCCCTGGAGCAGAGTCCGACCCCCTGTCCCGGCTCCCCCTCCTGGCAAGGATTGCAGAGCCAGAAGGTTACCCCTGAGCCTCCATTTCTCCAGGCTGAGCCCCCCCAGCTCCCTCAGCCCCTCCTGCTGCTCCAGCCCCTTCCCAGCTCCATTCTCTGCCCTGGACATGCTCCAGCCCCTCCTCTGATGTCTGCAGAGGGATGAATTCAGATTGTAAATTAGGTCTGCCCCCTTTGCAGAGCACTTGTTGGATGGGCTTCCCCATGGAAAGGGAAAGCCCTGCATGGAGCAGGGGGACTTTGCAAGCACCCAGAGTTTGTGCTGCCGAGTCCTGCCCCACCAAAGAGCTGCCAGCAGAGCAGAGGGCCCTCCAGATCATGGCTATTGTCACCCCCACTCCTCCCTGGGCCACACTCAGCCCTCCCTGGGAGCCAGGAAAGCTGTACCCTCAGGGATGTAGCTGACAAAGCAGAGGGGAAGAGCTGGGCTTTAACCAGGAGCAGAACCCGAGGCAGCAGCCTGCAAGCGTTGCTGTGGACAAGTTGCCAAGCAGGAAGAACAGCACCAAGCCCCTTCCTCACTCCTGCAGTGGTTATTTTTCTGCCTGCCATAAATGTGACTTTGGCCATCACTGCTAACTTTGCCTTGCCTGTCACCTGCAGTGCTCTCTGCTCTCCCTCCAAGACACTGTGTCCCCTTCCTTTGCCAGGTCATTCAGCCACAGGAGGGCAGGAACTTCTCCCCTCAGCCCAAAATGCAACCTGAGCCCCCACATGCCGCTTGGGAGGGACACACAGACAGTGAAACGAGCCCCTGACCTCTGCCCCTGCCCTTGGGAAGGTCCTTCCATCACCTCTCAGAGTTTTTTTCACAGTTTGTACCGAGGGAGTAGAAAGGCAGTGGAGGGTTCACCTGTCCCTTCCTGCTTTTTGCTGCCTAGATGGGAACAGTTTGCATTGCGGGTGGTGTTTATGGCCGTGCTGTTGGCTCACAGGTCACCTGAGTGATGGGCTGGCCCTTGTGCTGGGAAGAAGAGGATGATGTGCCATCATCCCCAAACATCACCTGCCTCTCCCCAGAGCTGCAAATAAACCCAAAGGCTGTGCCAGCCCTGGGGTCAGAGAGGGACACTGAGGCACAGGCTTGCTGGGGAACTAAGTGCCATATCCTTCTGAAGGAACATGGCAGGTTCGGGTGCTTCTGGAAATTTCACGTTTGGTCCTTCACCCCTTTCCTTAGTCTTGAATTTAATGAGCTTCGAAGCTCCCCTTGGTCTCTCCTGCTTCCTGGCTGTGGCCTCTGGTGGGATCCTGCAGGTCCTGTTTGTCCTTGTGTCCCCTCAGGGTCACAGCAGTGCCAGGACTCTTTTCTGTCCCTACCTTTGAGATTGTTGGCATGTTTTTAGGAGCCCAGGTTGGTTCTTGCAATGCTCCATCACCAGAGATGCACCAGAAATCCCACCTTCCTCTGCCCACTGGTCCTGTGTCCCTTCCCAGCATGAATGAGGTGCAGTCTGGCAGCAGCACTGCAAAGCTCCATGCCCAGTTCAGACACAGCCACCAGTTTGAGGCAAAGTGTGTCCTGTTGGACTCACTGGTTAATGGCACAACCAATTCTGTGCCAAAGCTGGAATCAGCTGTTTCCAGAGCACTTGCTTTTTTGCTTCATGGAGTTAAGAGTTATTTAATATTACAGAGATTTTGAAATGTAGCTATTTCTTCTCCTTGTAAGCTGCACTGCACTTACACCTCTTTTTTTTCACAAGTGGAAGCAAAGTTCAGGCCAAAACTGCAAGAGGGACTTCACAGTGAGCTTCGTGCTGGAGGGCATTAAAACCAAAATAAAACTCAGAAATATGTGTATTTTTAAAACAGTCTCACCATCACTTTTCCCCAGCAGGCAGATAGGAAGATTTCTGCAAGTCACGGAGCAAAGCCAGGTTTTGGCTGCTGGCTGCAAGTCAGGGTAGAGCTGCCTAGCTACAGACTAAAATTAGAGCACCTAAAAATTAACTGTATGGCCAAAGAACTTTGGTCTCTGTGCTGAGTGAGCCCTGGAGAATTAGTAATAGGCAGTTAACCAGCCCCACTTCTGGTCCAGTTGCAGAGATTTTGTGAAACAAGAATTGACACATAGACATCCACCCCCCCAGAAGAAGGTGATTTTCATGTTTTTCTCAATATGTTTGGCTTTCTTCACAAAGAAGGGTATGGGGAAATGAGACGTGGGAAACTGGTTAAATATAAGAGGGAAAAAGTAGTTTTTCCATAGTGAAAGGGGGGCAGTTTCCATGCTCTTTTAGGAAGCATCATGTTAGTCTCATGTTACACTTCTCAAACAATGAGCATTTTCAGCTCTTGCCTGTGGTAAAGACTGAATTTTCCTGAAGGCTCCCCATGAGCTCCTCAAACCTCTGTGTTTGCAACCAGACAGCCCTGGGACAGAAGCAGCCTCCAGACACAGGTGGGAAACTGCAGATGTGGGAAGCACATCCGTTCTGCACCGTTTTGTTGTGCTCCTGCAGCCAGGCTGCTTCTGCAAACGCTCCCTGTGCCTCCCACAGGCCAGGAAATGCAGGAGGAGAGTGGTCCTCGCTGGTGGCAGCTCCAGGCTGAAGGACAGGAAGCTGACATGGTCACCTGAGGTTGTCTCTACTCCCTACAGCCTCTTCCATCTCATTCCATGATTCTGGAGTGTTAGAAAGGTTTATTATAGAGTCATAGAATGCTTTGGGTTGGAAGGGACTTTTAAATGTCCTCTAGTCCAAACCCCCCTTTCCACAGGCAGGGACTCCCCAGCCAGACCATGTCCCAGGGCTCTGCCTCATGAGAGATTTCTGGGCCAAAAACCTACCGGTGCTTTGAGGACCCCCAAGAACAGATGGACAGCTTTGGGGTCCAAATGGGAAGGGGGGAAATCCTCCTTCCACGGGCCATTTTCCAACAGCTCCTTATGCTGGGAGCACTTACACACTGATGGAAGTCCTGACAACCCTGTGTTGTCCAACTGCACCGGTTGAGCTGATCATCCAATACACACATGTGCAAACACCCACTCTGATGGAGACAGTTATGGGGGTTTTCTGGATCCAACTGATAAACACATTTCAGCCCTCAGAATTGTGAGTTGAGAAGGAATGACACATAAAGACATGGAAACAGATACTGTGAAGGGGTTTGTCTTCTCTTCATGCCTAGACTGGATGGGAACAAAGGCCCTGGGCCAAATTACACCCTCGAGAATGTGGGTCAGAGTTTGGGCTGGGTATAAATTCTCTGCAAAGGTTGTGGCATCTTCATCATAGAGAGTTTGAAGAACATGTTAACACCATGTCTGCCTGGTGACACATGACATGGATGGACCTGATCCTTCCTTGAGACACAGGGCACGGCCCTGCTGACCCCTTAATACCCTTCCCAGCCCTGTTCCCTGGGATTGCAGGGCTGGAATGGTGCTATCAGCTGCATTCTCACCTCCACTGCTCTAAGAGGATTTCCCCCAGGATGTCCCTTAGCTAATAGGCTTCAGAAGATCTTTGGTGAGGCCAGTTTTAGCGTGACCTGCTAGGAAGTGATCAATACCCCTTCCCTGTCCCTGCCACCAGTGAGCAGCGCTTTGGCCTGGGACTGGGTTTGGTTTCTTCTTCTGCTTCTTCTGCTCTGTGCTGACCAGTGCCAAAGAAAGTGAGGGGTGGGAGGGCTCCTTACCCAAATAAAGCTTCCAGTGAGGATCAACCTTTGCTGCTGCTCCAGCCATGCCCAGCCCTCAAGTCTGGCAAGGAGAGCCATGCCCAGTGTGGTGTGGGCTGCAGTGACCCTGAGCCCTGGGACTGATGTGCAGAGGGTGTTCTCTGTGGCATTGGCTCTTTCTGAGCAAGGGAACACATTTGATACTAAATGCCTGTCAAATCTGGTCATCACCTCTCCATTTCTCATTTTCAAGGAAGAATTTAGCCATTCTGCTTTCTTGCTTTAAAATAATTGTAATTTCAGCTTGCTTGGCCTATTTCTTCCTAGACTGATACTCTTCCTTTTCTTATTTATTTATTCATAGAAAAGAGGATCGATTTAGGTTGGATACAAGGAAGGAGTGTTTTACAGTGAGGGTGGGGAGCTATTCTATGGTTCAGGAGGAGGCTTTGGGTCTCAGCTGTGCTCCAGACTGCCTCTGAGCAGGCACAGATCACTTGGGTGTAGATGACCTGGGGATTGGGGCCACAGGGTCATGCCTGTCCTTGCTCTCTGGCCCTGTGCCGTCCCTGGTCTGGGTGCACAGCAGCCCAGCACCAACCCAGGGGTTAAGGGAGCTTCTGCTCCACCTCTCCAGGGATTAGGGATCCTATTTTCTTGTGAAGTGCTTGGCAGTTCCTGGAAGCAAGGCACGCCCTGGGATTTGCAGGTACTATCACGGGACTAACCCAAACCCCAGGGCGGAGGAGCCGTCCCCTCCCTGAGGGACATGCTGGGGCCAGGCAGGGACCAGGATGATGCCCAGAGTCTCCTGGGGAGGGAAATGGGGGCTCAGCCTTCCCAGGACATCCCACAGCTTGGAGGATCTCCTTTTCAGAAGGGGGGACAGAAGCACTTTGTAAACAGTTCTGAAAATTCAGCATCCACAGGTAATTCCTCAGGATCCACAGGGGGAGGTGAATTCCTCAGCATCCATGGATGGAGGTGGATTCCTCAGCATTCACAAGGGAAGGTGGATTCCTCGGCATCCATGGGTAATTCCTCAACATCCAGGGATGGAGGTGAACTCCTCAGCATCCACAGGGGGAGGTGAATTCCTCAGCATCCATGGATGGAGGTGGATTCCTCAGCATCCACAAGGGAAGGTGGATTCCTCGGCATCCATGGGTAATTCCTCAACATCCAGGGATGGAGGTGAACTCCTCAGCATCCACAGGGGGAGGTGAATTCCTCAGCATCCACAGGTAATTCCTCAGCATCCACAGGGGGAGGTGAATTCCTCAGCATCCATGGGTAAATTCCTCAGCATCCACAGGGGGAGGTGGATTCCTCAGCATCCGCACACACCCCCTTGTCCACAGAATGAGCACCCAAGTTCTGTCCTTGCTGGCAGGGGTGGAGATAAAAGCACTGCTTGCTGGCACCTGCTCCCCTTCAAATTTAGGGGATCAGAAAACCTTCTTCACCAAGAATTAGGCATGAATTTTTTCTTTGCATTATTTTTCTCCTGTGCATGCCCAATGTTCTGTGAGTGTGTGATATCCTGTGCATTCGTGATTTTCTGCAATAGCATTTCATAAAGCCAAGTGATGCCAAATCCTTCCCATTGTGCTTTCTGTGTGTTATTTTCAGAGCATCTTCCTCCCAGAAAGGCTGTGCCAAGAGGTGAGCTCAGGTGATGGGACAAGCAGCAGAGCAGCTCACTGGCCACAAACCACAGAACTACCCCCAAAAAGTGTCAATATCTGCAGAGAGACCTGTATTTTTAAACAGTTTTATTGAATTTTTTAAATGCAAAGTGATGGGTTTGGGATGCACTTGCAATTTTATTTCCTTTCTTGAAAGGGAAAAAAGCTCTGTGGCATGAGGGGGGATGTTTAACATACCACATTTTGGGACTTCACTGAACTCAAAGCAGCAAATCTTGTCCTGAGCAGAAAACCACACACTTTTCTAGTTGTTTTTGCTGCAACAGCAAGAAACCTTCAACTCCATTCATTCTCAGGGCGGGAAAACAACTTGGTAGAACTAGAGCTACAGAAGGGCAAAAAAAGGCATTTTTTGCTTGGCTTTCCTCCTCTTGGAGAATGAGTCCATATTTTGTATTTCTCAGTCATCAGAGGTTTTGGGCTGAGCTCAGGATCTGAACCTGCTAAGTAAGGCAAATCCAGATTAGAGCCTCTCACAACAGAAATGCAGGAGAGATCCAGAGGGAAGAGGTGGGAGGAACACACAGACAGACAGGAGGGGAATACCAAGTCACCACACTTTTATTTTCTACCTTATTTTCCAATTTGGAATCTCGATGGAAGTCCCAAAAATGGTGAAATTCTAAATTTCTGCAAGAGAGGCAGCTGAATTTGTCTCTTCTGTTTCTCCAATCAAATCCAGGCACAGGAGCTGGGAGGGGACGTGCTGGGGGGGACACAGGGTGTTGTTCCAGCTGTAAATGGTCCCTGTTCTCAGGTGGCACCTTGGAGGTCCCTCAGCCCTGTTTGCGCCTCTGCTGGGTCAGTTCCCACTGCTGAGTCCAGCCCCAAAGGTGGTTTGGTCTGACTGGCAGCTCTGGGCACTTCTCCCTTCCTAAGGCTCCTCCTGCCCTGTATGGCTTTGGAGGAGCTTTAATCCCCCAGACAGCTCTGAGGACCTGAAATAGCACAGGAGCCCTCCCAGGGTGCCACCCAGAGACAGCTCTGGCCCTTGAGATGAGACCCCTCCTCGTGCTGAGCCCCCAAAATTTCAGGCTACAAAGTTCCCCATGAATTATTATTCTTAGTGTTCTGTTTAACACAAGGCCAGGACTGCCCTCTCCTCCTGGCTATGGAGGTCCCTGAGGGATCAAAGGCATGTGCCAGTCTGTGGATAAAACTGCCCTTGAGGGAAGCCAGTTCTGCACAGCCACCCCCCTGCCCTGCCCCGTTCCCCAGCACCGTGGGCAGCCCTTGCCACCAGGTCCTGCCTCTGCCAGGCCACCCCCAGCAGCTCCAGCAGCCCCTCCCAGCCCTCCCTGTGACATTCTCCTGGCCAGTCCTTTCTGCCTTTCCCCTTGCTCAGGATGGCATGGCCAGTCAGCATGATCTGCCTGGGGGTGGATGACCAGGGAGGGCAGGGAGCCAGGAGAAAGGAGAGGGAAAAGACCCTGGAGCCAGGGGACAGCTTGGCTGGTGGTGAACACCAAAAGAAAAGGGTGGGAGAAAAAGACTTCTACTTTTCTGGTGCATAAATCTTCCTCCTGCTCAGGCACCTCTGTCCTTAATTAAGGACAATATAAAAAAATCTATTAATAGAAAGCAAGGAAGAAATCATAGCAGGTGACCTGCTTTATTTGACTGGATTAAGTGTGGGATTACAGGATGTTTAGAAATGTTGATAAGGGCTGCACCAAACTCTTCCTTGTTGCTGCTTGTTTCTTGGGAATAGGAAGAATTTGCAGTAGGTCATGCAGATTAAGAATCTGATGGGATAACTTGATCAGGGAGGGAGGAAAGGAATAAGGAAACAAAACCCAGTGATGGCCCCATATTGTCAGCTGAGACAGAGTTTTTATTTTGTTGAACAAGGAAAATTTGTTTGAAAATGCAGTTCTTGCAATTTCAAGAACAAAACTGAAGTGCAGGAGGGCTGCAGGATTTTTGGTGGCTTCTCACAGGTGGGGAATGGGATGTGGGGAAGAAAAATGGAAAGGAAGGGAGAGAGGGAGAGAGAGGAGGTGAAGGTCCCAGGGTTTTGCAAAGCTGAGCTGAGCAGGTGCCCTCCTGCCACCTGAAACTTCCCTGCTGCAAAATCCCATCAAGTGCAGAGTTTAATGAAGTTCTGGATATCAAAAGCAGAAACCATTGAAAGTCCTGAGCAGCTTCAAATGTGGCTCTCCCAAACCCCCAGGGGTATTGCCTGCCCCAATCACTTCTCCCTTCCCTCCTGTCCTGGCTGTGCTCCCCTCTCCTCAGGCAATGGTCTCATCTGTAAAACAAAACACACTGTGCCCCCCTGCAACAGCTGCCCTTCCCATGCAGGGCTGTCTGGGACTCCAAGATTCCAATTAGGAGCAGGACTCCTGGAGCCCAGTGATGCTGAGCCCTCTGGATGAGCCCCTGACCTTTATAAACTGAATTCTAATTGATATTTCTAATGTAACTGCTAAATAACCTGCAGAGCCAGCTGCAGACTGAGCTCTGGGGGGCCAGAGCCAGAGGCAAGAGGCTGTGAAGTGCCCACCCCTTGCACAGCAAAGGGCACAGGGACCTGTGGCACAGACCCCCAGGGCCACCACTGGAGCCCAGGCCCCAGCTGGAAGAGCCCATGCTTCCTCACCCTTTCCTTCTGGGAGCATGAGCTTCCTGCTGAACTGTGCAACAGCCCAGAGCAGGGACAGGCATGAAGAGCACCCAGCAAACCTGTGTGTTTGTTGATCCAGGTGAATTATATTTTAAAAAACCATAGCATTCAGTAGAAATTGTGGCTCATCATCCCATTTCAGAATGAAAACAATGCAAAGGAGACTTTCAGTAATTCAGGTCTGACTGGAAATATCTGGAAAAACTGTCATCCAAGCCAGAATGGGAGTGTGCTGGGGAGTTATAACAGTGCTGTCCTCAGATGGGATTTTTTCTTCTCCTTCTTTATATCTTCTCTGTGTCCTACATGGAGAAGAAATGCAAAATGTGGCTCTCCACCCCTGCAAATGCTGGGAAACCAAGTCCTCTGTACACTTCATGGACCATGTTAACTGTGACTATGCTGAGGTTAAGAAATAGTTCCAGAGGAAGGACAAACTTGGAGTTGATCTCCATGGTTTCACCTTGCTGGAGGCACTCTATATAAACTCCAGGTGGCTGTCTTGGGGGACATTGTATTTAGCTTTGTGCTCCTCAAAGAGCTTGGACAACTCATTCAGGTATTTCTCATGGACTTCATTTACTTCTTGCTCGGAGGGTTTGTGCTTCTTCTGCACTGGAATTGGCTTCCCAACTGGAAAAGAAGCACAGGCATTAGGAGGAGCCAGTGCCAGGCCATCCAAACACACTGCAAGTGGAGTTGCTTCCACTTCACTTAAATTAAAGTTTTTGTGAAATATCTGGTCTTTAGTACAAACCAAGTTCTTTAGAAAATCATTATTTATCTGAGGTAAAACTAATTATTTTGATTCCTACCACCAGAATGAGCACCTTCCCATCTCCCAGAGCCAGCAGGAGCAGGACCAGGTGACTTCAAGGGACAGGGGGGTCCATGGGGTTCCTCCCTTGCTCTGGTCTCTTACTCAGATTGTGTTTGTCAAGGGACTGAAGGTTTCAATATCGTGTCACACAATCCCTCGCCCAACTAATGAAGAGCCTGGTGACACTGCCCAGCTCATAAAACCATTGAGCCAATCCAACAGGCTGTAATACCATTAGAAGTAATTGCTGGCTGTCAAACTGCATCAGTGGGGTGAGCTCCAGCCTTTCCCAACGGTGGCTGTGATTGCATCAATTCACAGACCATCAGCCACACTGTGGGCCAGGAGTGGGATTGTTCAAACCAGGCACAGCTGGCTCAAATCCAAGGATTTTCTCAAGCTGTGGTGTCCCACGGGCACAGTGCCAGCCCTGCCAGCCCGAGGTGTGCATAGTGCCAGCCCTGCCAGCCCGAGGTGTGCATAGTGCCAGCTCTGCCAGTCTGAGGTGTGCACAGAGCCAGCCCTGCCAGCCCGAGGTGTACCAGTGACTCACCCACGGTGCAGATGGGGCGCCGGTAGGGGATGACCCCGAAGCTGTACTGGAAGATGCCTCGGGCGTGGAACAGGGGCAGGGAGATGCCCATGACCTGCTGGAGCCGGTGCTGGACCCATCTCAGCCAGGAGCCCTTGGGGTTCCTCACCTGGTCAAAGAGGTCGTTCTCGCCGAAGGAAAAGGCAGGGACCAGTGGGGTGCTGTAGGAGGGGAGCATGAGGTGGGGTGTGAGGGGCAGCAGAGCCCACCCCACAGCCTTGCCCCTGCCCCACAGCCCCTGCCAGTGCCCCTGAGCCCCTGCCCCTGCCCCAGAGCCCCTACCTGTGCCTCAGAGCCTCTGCCCTTGCCACAGAGCCCCTGCCCCTGCCCAGCCTCCCCTGTGCCCATGCCCAGCTTCCCCCGTGCCCCTGCCCAGCCTCCCCCATGCCCATGCCCAGCCTCTCTCTGCCCAGCCTCCCCTGTGCCCATGCCCAGCCTCCCCCGTGTACCTGCCCAGCCCCCCCTGTGCCCATGCCCAGCCTTCCCCGTCCCCATGCCCAGCATCCCCCCACACAGCCTCACCCGTGCTGGATGGCCAGGCGCACGAAGCCCTTCCTGTGGCGCAGCAGCAGCGTGCAGGAGCCCGGCCGGGCATCCAGCGCCTCCTGTGCCCCTCCCACGATGATGGCCAGCAGGTTGCCCCCCTCGGGCCGCTGCAGTACGTGGGAGGCACTCTCCTTGTCAGAGGGCACCAGGCCTGGGGGGCACGGGGGAGGCAATAACGAGCATCTGCCAAACCCACCCCTCTGGTGTGACCTGGATGATTTTTATGCCCGTTATCCAGCCCTGGAGGGAGGCCAGACTCTTCATTTTCAAAGTCTTCCTGCTCTTTGACAGCTCAGCTGCCCTGAAAGGTGCTGGGTTTGCCCACAGCTCTGCTGGTGAACACACAATTATCCCTTTGCTGTCTGGCTCAGAAGTGAGAAATGGGGGGGGGGGGAATAGGAAAAAAATTAAGCTGAGAACTAGCTGTGCTTAAGCCCCAGGGAAAATCTGCTTCAGTTTGTTGGCAAGTGAAACCATATCCAATCTTGAACCATTCTAAAGTCAGGGAAACATTTGCTTTAGGTCAAAACATGAGTTTCAGTGGATGCTGCTAATTTAGAGTGGAATGTAATGCAGGATTTGGTCCCTTGATGTTGTTTACTTGCAAAAGTTAGAAATCTTTAATTCAGAAATGGCAAAGCAACATTGTTTTGATTATTTAAAAAATATAAACCCCTTGTTTCAGGGGCTGAAATGATTTGCAAATTAAAACCTCTTTGAGAAATGGATTTAATCGGCCTGAAAATGAGCTGTGCACGCAGCTCCCACATCACAGTGATTAAAGCCTCCTTTGCCTGGGCCAGAACTCTCCTATCTCACTGTTTTCATTCCTCAGCATCCATGTAAATATTTTTCAGCAGCAGGAGCCAGAGTTTCTGTGGAAAACAGGGTGATGGATGCCCTGGGGTCCATCAGATGGAACTCCATGCCTGTGTTTAGCCTGTTCAATTTGCCCACATACAGCTGGAGAAGTGGCCATGCCCAAGGCCACTGGTGAGGGGTGGAGGTCATCCTGCCAGTCCCCAGAAATCTCTCAAAACTCCCTTTCTCCTCTCTTCGTTTAATTTTTGCCTATTCCATTTCCTATTCCTTTTTGCTGCTTCCTCTCCTGCCATGTCATTTTGTAGCAGCATGAGCTGCTATTTTCATCCTCACCCTGGATGTTCCTCCCTGCAAGCAGAAGATACTTCAGAAAGGAGGTTTTTTCCTCCTTCTTTCAGTGACAACAAGAATTTCAAGCCTGAATATTAATTTTATGGAAAGAACGAAATCCAGGCCCACCCTGCCCTGCTGCTCTCAGCATTTCTGCTCACCATTTGCTCTGTATTTTGTTGTTACTCAGCACCTGGCACAGCCACGCCCTGAGCACAGAGACCATCTGTGACATTGAATTATGGCAACAACAACTAGGAGGGCAGCTTTTAACTTCAGAGAGTTTCTGGGGTGCCACCTGCAGTAGCTCTGTCCATGCATGGGGTCCAATAGGACACAGATGGGGGAAAACCAGCCCCTTGACTTCTTTCTCCCTGCTGCCTTCCCTCTGTGTTCCCCAGAAAGGCCCCCAGCCCTGCCAGCCACGCTCCTCACCTCCACTCATCAGGTAGTCCCTGAGGAAGGGGACCCGGAACCACAGGGACAGCATCATCAGGTGGGGGGTGATGCCCGGGAAGAGCGAGGAGAAGCCCGTGGCCTCCGTGCAGAAGTTGAGGAAGGCTCCTGCTGCCAGCACCCCGTGGGGGTGAAAGCCCAGCAGGTAGTTCTGCCTGGGGTCCAGCTCCGCGGTCTTCACCAGCTGGACACGGGGATGAAGCCAAGAAGGGGCCATGAGTCAGTGCTGTCACCTCTGGGGTGGAGCATTTGGCATGGGGAGCAGGTGAGGCACTCCTGGAGGGGTGTCCTGGCACTCCCCATGCCTTCTGCTGGAAAAGATCCACTGAACAACTCCATCCTTTTTCACTGAGCTGTGTTTTGTTGCCTGTATTTCCATCTCCTCCCACCCATCAGCCCAAAATCACTTTTCCAAAGGCCAGACCCTCTCGTTGCCTTGAGCTGGTCCAGATGCTGTTGTGAACTGACTTTGTGCAAAATGTCCCCCAAGACATTTTCTAATATGGGGGGGAAAAAGCTAAAGAGTTGGGGAACCACCAGCCCTGCAAGTGTTCAAACCCCATGCAGAAGTGGCACGTGGGGATGTGGTTTGGTGACAGGGGGACAGTTGGACTCGATGGGTTCAGAGGGCTTTGCCAGCCTAAACAATTCCATGATTCTGTGATCATGGAACCACCACAAAGTTCCAAGGACACTTGTGCACCAAACTCTGTGCAGTTCAGAGTGTCCCCCTGAGGCTTCTGGTCCCACCTGCCCTTGGGGCACAGTTGATGGTGTGTGCTCTCCTGGGAGCAGCCAGAGCTGCAGGTTCCTTGTGGGGGTGGCACTCCCTGTCCCCCATCCCAAGGGATGCCCTGCCCTGCCCTCTGTCCCAGGGGTGCCTTTCCCTGCCCTCCATCCTGGGAGTTCCTTTCCCTGCCCTCCATCCCGGGGGTGGCACTCCCTGTCCCCCATCCCAAGGGGTGCCTTTCCCTGCCCTCCATCCCAGGGGTGCCCTGCCCTGCCTTCCATCCCAGGGGTGCCTTTCCCTGCCTTCCATGCCAGAGGTGCCCTGCCCTGCCCCTCTGCCCAGGGGTGCCTGTCCCTGCCCCCAGCATGGCTCATTGCCCCGCTGTCCCAAGCACTGTTGACTGTTCACATGTGCCCATTCAAGCGCTGCCCCTAATGAGGGGATGGACAAACAAGGTCCCGCCGTGCCCGGGGCAGGGTGTGCAGGCAGGACAGGAGCAGGTGGCTGTCACTGAGTGCCCAGGGCCCCTGCCATCATTTGCTCTTCCTTTGAGTGCTCTCAGCTTGCGTCACAGTTTCCTGCATCCACCTGCAGCTCCCAAACAGCCTTTGGTCTCCAGGAGATGTATAAGCGGCGAGGAAAGGCACTCAGTGTGCTGGAAACTGCTGCATTTCAGCGTCTGTGTTGCCCTGGGGAAAGAAGGTCCCCATTTTGTCCCAGTGTCTGCTCACATCTGGATGATCTGGACAGGACTCACAGAGAAACCAGGGAGCTTGTACAGGACTGAGAGGGAAATGTGCAGCACAGAGACTTGAGCAAACTCTCTTACACCACAGGTCAGGCCCCTGGACTCTGAACCACCCTCTGCTTCTGGAAACTGTCACACAGACACTCCATCCTCCTTCTGGGTTGTTCTGCCCATTCCCTCCTTCCCTCTCCACCTGCCAGAGGTCAGTCTCCACTCCCAAACTGCTGGGGAAGCTGATCCCTGACTGCACAGCCCCTCTCCTGCTGTCCAGCCCCAGAGCAGAGCTGGGGTTGGGGTGACAAGGGGTGAGACTCTCCTCCCTCCTGCCTCAGATGGACTGTCATTTCCACACCCTCTGGGTGGCCTTGCTGCTCTGCTCTGGTCTTTGTGAGTGAATTGAACACTTAATAATTGTCAAAGGACTTCAGTGTCCAGCCAGGCCAGTCTTACTTGTGTGAGCACCTGTCTGACCCAAATGCTTGACCCAAGGTTTTCCTGGTAAGACAGGAGCAGTTTCCCATCTCAGAGGTGCCTGGGGAAGGCCAAGTTAATGTCTGAAGACAAAGAGCTGCAGCAGCTCAGGGTTGTGCTCTCCAGACTGAGCCGTGGGTGTGCTGACCCCCTCAGCTGCCCCTTGGCATGGTCATGGTGCTGGCTGGTGTCCTGGCTGCTGGCAGCAGTAAGGATCCCTTCCAAAGGTGTTATGAAGCCTTCTGGATCCCAGATGGGAGTGAGCATGGCCTTCCTAATAAATGATAATCATTCAGGTTGGAAAAGCCCTCTAAGATCATCCAACCATTCCCCTGCACTGGCAATGCCACCACTGACCCCGTCCCCAAGTGCCACATCCACACACCTCTTTAATCCCTGCAGGGTTGGGGACTCCACCACTGCCCTGGAAAGCCTGTGCCAGGGCTGAACAAACCTTTCAGTGAAAAATTTACTGAATTTAAATTTGTGTTTTGACAGATGAGATCTATTTTATGCTTCATCATGGAGAAATACATTGATAGCTACAGGTTTTCAGGCTTGCAGTGATTACTTTGTAACAGAAAACTCTCTCTATTCTCTGCTCAAATCTGGGTCCAAGACATGGTGAAACCTGCCCCTGTTGCTCCAGCTCCTGGAGAGACATGGTGAGACCTGCTCCATGCAGTGCCAGCTGTGCCAGGGAAATGCATATGCCAACCTCCAGGAGCTCTGATAAGAGCCCAGGTACTGGTGAGGATCTTGAGCAAATTAATCCAAATTAATTTTTAACTGGATTAGTTAAATAGCTTTAACATCCCAAGCAGACGCTTTAAGATGGATTTAAAGTGCCCTTCATTTAGTATTTGTTTTGGTTTGGTTTTAATTCATTTTGGAGGGGAATTAAGCTAATTGGAGTTAGGGCTTCTGATTGACTTTACCAGCCCAGGAGTTCAGCACTGATTTTACCAGCCTGATTTATTTCACCCTCAGCATGTGGCTGGGTTTCCCAATGGACTGGACTGGACTGTCCTGCCCCAGACCATGGCAAGATTGAGAACAGGCAATTCCCTGGGTGAGGCTGTGCAGTAATGCACAAGGAGAGGCTGGGCAGACCCTGGCACAGGTTGGGCAGAGAAGCTGTGGCTGCCCCATCCCTGCGAGTGTCCCAGGCCAGGTTGGACAGGGCTTGGAGTGACCTGGGCTGGTGGGAGGTGTCCCTGTCTGTGGCAGGGGATGGAATGAGATTGGCTTTTAGGGCCCTTCCAACCCACACTGTTCTGTGACTCTCAGCCCACAGCAGGCATCACTGGTTATCTGTTCCATCCTAGTCTGGCCCAAACAGATCAATTTTAAACCTTTTGGTGTATTTTACACAGCCTTATAGTGCAACTGAGCTCAGCCATGTTTTGGAATCAGAGAATCACAGAATAATTAAGGTTGGAAGAGCCCTCTAAGATCATCGAGTCCAGCCATTCCTCCAGCTCTGCCAAGGCCACCACAGACCCATGTCCCCAGGGGCCACACCTACACAGCTTTAAAACAATTCCAGGCCAATTGCTGACCTATCATGAGGGTATATTTAAAAAAACAGGTACCAGAGCAGGGTTAAAATGCAGGGGAATGAAGCAGAAATAACTCTCCTGGGCAATGCACTGGACCCTGACTTGGTTTCTCCCTGCTTTTTTCTCATCCACTTAAAAACACCCCAACTCACTCAGTGCCCGAGCCTTTGACTCCCAAACCATAAACTAAAAAATTATAGAAGGGGAACAATCCCAGTAGCAGAGTGGTCCTTGTGCAGGGGTGTGATGAGCAGAGGGAGCTCCCTGCACACAGCACAGAGGCACAGCCCACACTCTGTGCCCAGGGCTCACCCCTCTGCCTGCTCCCTGCACAGCAGACATGCCCAGGCATCCCTCAGTGCAGGGATTAAAGCTGCTGCCCAAAATAAAGCAGCAGGCAGCTCCTGCTGCCCCCAAACACTGCTGCCTGGCCATGCTCAGGTTGCCCCTGGGATTGGGGACGATTAGGAGCTGTGGTTAATCTTCCCAGAACGTCTAATTCCCCAGGGCTGAGTAAACTGTGTACACACAAATCCAGCCCAGGGTGCTGGGGCAACCTGCTCTGTGTACCTGCACCCCACTGTCCCTGCTCTGTGTCCCTGCACCCCACTGCCCCTGCTCTGTGTCCCTGCACCCCACTGTGCCCCTGATCTGTGTCCCTGCTCTGTGTCCCTGCACCCCACTGTGCCCCTGCTCTGTGTCCCTGCTCTGTGTCCCTGCACCCCACTGTGCCCCTGATCTGTGTCCCTGCTCTGTGTCCCTGCACCCCACTGTGCCCCTGCTCTGTGTCCCTGCTCTGTGTCCCTGCACCCCACTGCCCCTGCACTGTGTCCCTGCACCCCACTGTCCCTGCTCTGTGTCCCTGCACCCCACTGCCCCTGCTCTGTGTCCCTGCACCCCACTGTGCCTGCTCTGTGTCCCTGCACCCCACTGTCCCTGCTCTGTGTCCCTGCATCCCACTGCCCCTGCTCCATGTCCCTGCTCTGTGTCCCTGCACCCCACTGTGCCCCTGAGCTGGTGGGGGCTTTGGGAAGTGAGGGTATCCAGCCTGGGGAAGAGAAGACTCTGGGAGACCTGAGAGCCCCTGCCAGTGCTTAAAGGGGGTCCAGGAGAGCTGGAGAGGGACTTGTGACATGGATTGGAGGGACAGGACACAGGGAATGGCTTCCCACTGCCAGAGGGCAGGGATAGATGGGATACTGGGAAAGAATTCCTGGTTGGGAGGGTGGGCAGGCCCTGGCACAGGTTGGGCAGAGAAGCTGTGGCTGCCCTATCCCTGGGAGTGTCCAAGGCCAGGCTGGAGCAACCTGGGATAGAGGGAGGTGTCCCTGCCCATGGCAGGGGCATTGTAAATAGATGCTCTTTAAGGCCCCTTCCAACCAAACCATTTATGATTCCATGATTATGTGACTGAGAAAATATTCTGGGGAAATAGCATTATGTGATTCCTTGGTTATAATGACCTTTTCATTATAGGGATTTTTTTTTCTGCTGTTCTTTTGTGGACCCCTCTCAGTTTTCTCCCAGACCAATGGGCAGAAAGACTCCATCGAGCCCTCCCTGCCTTCACCCAGCGAGCTGCAGCCAAACCCAGTCCTGTGCTCCCTCTACCGGTCTGTACTGGTCCTCCTGCCAAGGCCACCAGTCCTTACAAAGGGACAGGAGAAGCGCCACCGCTGGGCTGAGCTGGCGGCGAAATTTTAGCGAAGAGGTTGGTCCAACCCTGCACAAGTGCACAAACAACGTACAGAATATATATTGAATGTAGTTATTGCAGTCATATATATCCAGAATCACTGTATGGTTTGGCTTGGAAAGGACCTTAGAGCTGTTCTGATGCATTGCTCAGTCTTGCGCCAGCCTGTGGTGGCTCTGGGGCAGGACCTGGTGCTGCTCCATCATCCATGTATCCAAGGGGATCCCAGGTAAAGAGTAAAGGCACGGGCCAGCCACAGGCATGAAAGTAAAATGCGGGAATGTCCCAGAAGTCCTCTCAAGAGAACAGCAGCTCTGTGAGACTGCCCAGAGTGTGCCCAGCTTCACCCATCCACCCCTTCCCCAGCAGAAGGGGGTGCTGACATGGCAGGACCTCTTGGATTTTGGTCAAAACTTGGCCCTGTGCCCCCTGTGTAAATGCTGAGCAACCTGAAGGGCAGGAATGAGGCAGTATAGACACGGAGAGCAGGGAAGGGAAGATTTCCCCAACTGCAGCAAGGTTAAATCACTGCAAAAAAAGCAGATGGTTGAAGGATGAGGTGTTGAAAATGGTGGTCTGCATTTTTTTGGTGTGGGTCTTCCAGTAAAGTGGGAGCTGGGAAGGCTCTCCTTCACCACCAGCTGCCAGCAGCCCAAGCCACGAGTGCTGTGCTCAGCCTGCCAGGGCAGAGCTGGTCCCTGCGGTGGCACTTACCGTGACAGGGAAATAGTCCCTCATGTGCCTCCAGACGGCGCAGCCCCGCAGCGCTCGGCTCCGCCGGCCCCCCCTGCCGGGGGTCTCCCTGTCTACCACCCACCACACGGCGTAGAGGGCACTGAGCAGCCAGAAGCGGGTGAAGAGGAGGGCGATGAAGGCGACTGTGCAGCACTGCGCTGAAAGAGAAGCCAGCAGTGACTCGGCAGCTGGGGCAGCTGGGCCTGGGGAGAGGGATGGTCTCTGGGAGAGGCTCTTCTGTCCTGCATGGAGCCCAAGTCCCCACTGGGCTTCCTGCTGGGTTACTTTGGCAGTGTGAAGGCACCTCTGAGGCAGAGGTGGTTTCTTTTCTGTCTGCCTCGGGAATGTGAGGAGGAACCAACCACCAAGCTCTCCAAGGCCACCATGTCCCCCTCTTCGCAAAAGACTGATGGGCCTCACTGCATCCAGAAGGTCCTCATGGACCAGCTCTCTATCCCTTTGCTGTCTGTCTTTTCTCTGGATTCTTTTCTCTTTTCCCTGATCTCTGCAATGATAATGGCCTTGTTTTACCCCAAAATTCCTGTTAATACTCCTTGACAATACCTGACATTTTGCAATGGCAGCAAAATGGCTTTATCCTGAGCTAATGATTCCCCATTTTAATTGTGCCCTTGATTTACACCCACATTTAAGATTTTACTCTTTATTGAGTTTCTTCGTATTGATTTTGGACCCTTTTCTCCACTTCTCAGGTTCTCTCTCTGCTCTAATTTTGGTCTCCAGAGGATTTTCAATTCTTTCAACTCGGTGTCATCACAAATTTTGTAAGAATGCTCTATTTCATTCTCTAAGACATTAATGACTTGGGACTTTCCCAAGTCATTAAAGACTTCTCTGAGCTGCTTCCAGTCAGAGCTCAGCTTTGACCTCCACCACCTACCCCCCTCATACCCTGTATTTTGGCATGGGAACAAGAGAAGAAAAGTCTGTGTGCAAAGAAGCATCACTTGGTACATGAAATCCCACCCAGGCCCAACACTGTCTGTCAGCAGAGACTGGGAAATGGTGATGGGCACAAAGCTGCCACCTGGTAAAGCAGATGCCCTACAATGTGCCTGGGAAGAGCTTTGTCCTCTCCATCTGTCCCTGTGGAAGCCCTGATACTGCTTGGGAAGGAGAAGACTGAGCTAAAATAAAAGCCAAAACACCCATTTGCCCAAGTCCTTTGCCTTCCCCAGCTCATGGGTTACATCATGTGTTGTGTACTTTGTTCTTCTTTGGGTCTCAGCAAAGATCCAGCCCCAGGGCTGAAGAACATGAGGATGGAGATGCCCTACTCAGCTTCAGCTTCAGCTTCAGCTGGGAGATGGGCGCATCCACCCCCTCATCCTCTCAGACCTGGATTTTGATTTTTGGAAGTTACCTGGCACCTGTTCTCTCCAGCTCGTCTCAGCTAAGGCCTGTCAGAGGAGTGGAATGGGATGCTCTCATTTAAGACCTTTCTGTACCTCCTGTTTGCTTTTACTTGAGGATAAATAAGTAGATCCAGTTTGTAGTCAGGGTTTTTTGTGGCAAGTCCCCCAGAGCTTTGTGTGGAAAAGCAGTGGGGTTCTTTGGAGCATCTCTGTGGTCTCCTCTGGTCCTGCTCTGAGTGTGATGAGAGCAGAGCAAAGCGGGGGAATTCCCTCCCTCAACCTGCTGCTCCCACTTCTTTTTCAAGTATCACAGACACAGACTTTGCAACCCTTGAGGGGAATTGCACAGAGCATGACCTGCAGCTCCAGGGTCCACATGGCAGAGAAACACAACAGAGGTTGCAATTTCCCTGCACCTTCGGGAGCCAGGTCATCAGGTCTGCTGCAAAACTGCCATGCCTAGTTCTCTTTTTATCATACTGTGCAAAGCTCAAAGTACATTCTGCAAAATGAAGGAGTTGTTCTGGTCCAAATCCACACACTTATCATCCAAGAGAGACTTTATCTTGCAATGATATAATTATTAATTTCTCCTAAGATTTATTTCCAATTCAACCCTTTTTTTTCTTTTTTGCAGAGCAGGATTTGCACACAGTGACCTTCACTCAAGACTAGTTTTTGCTGTGTCCTTTACGACTTTCTGGTGCTCTGTGGGAAAGGAGCCCATTCCTGTCCCATGCCATGGGCACACCTTCCACTAGACCAGGTTGTTCAGAGCCCCATCCAGCCTGGCCTGGAACACTTTCAAGGCACACATTGCTGAGGTCCCCAGTGCCAGCCTGGAGTCCCTGGCAGTCACCACCTGCACAGATGCTGCACCCCATGGCACAGCCAAGCCTAGTCAGGTTGCCCCAGGCTGTGGACTACGCTCAGTTGCCAAGGAATCGCTGATCACTCTGGCACGGTGTGGCCTTTGAGCTAACCCTGGTGACTCAAAGGGTTCAAAGGCTGGATTTGGTGTGCCGGGTCTGCACTGGGTTTGTTTGCATAGGCTCAGCCCTGCACTCAAGGCTCTGCATGGTGTGCCTGGATGGATGTCTGTGCCAGGATGTCTGTGCCAGGATGGATGTCCATGCCCGTGGAGAGTGGGAAGGAGGGAGGCAGCAGTGCAGCAGGCATGGGCACCAGCCGGCTGATTCCAGCTCCTTGCAGAAGCCTGGCTGCTCTGCATGAGGAGGGGGCACTGGGCAGTGCTGGGACCTAGTGAGGTCCCCACTCCATGCCCCTCACCCCACCCTTGGCCCACACACCGTCCTTCCGGCAGCTGCCAGCATCTCAAACAAGTGGCACCTCTTGTGCATCCTCAGGAAAGCGCGGACAGTGCCCGCGGGCGGGAGGGATGCGAAGAGGGGACCGGGCTGCTGCCTCATCCCGCCTCCCGCGGGGCTGGATGAATGGATGAGCCCCGAGCCCCGCACTTCGCTCCCCCGGGCTGCAATCGCACAGCGGGAACAGCGGGAACAGCGCCGCGGGGAGCTCTGCCCGGGGCTGTGCCACTGCCTGGCAGCGCCCAAACCGGGCTGCGGGAGCCCTTTCCTGGCGGCAGGAACACAAATCCCAGACAGAGCAGCAGCCGCAGCTGAATCCTGCCCACGGCGGGTCCGAGCGCTGTGCCCGAGCGTCAGAGTGGTGCTGGGCAGCTCAGGGGACAGAATTAAGGGCATCCCTCGGCATCGAGCTTTGGCAGTTGTTAAACTGAGAAATTTTAGGTGGAAAGCTCCAGGCTTGAAAAATCTTTGTAAAATGAAACAAAGCAGCTGGAATCACTTCATAAGATTTGGTTACCACCTTTCTAATGCATTTCTTAACTGCTTTTGTTTCAGACTGTATCACAAAGGAGCAGCCCAAAATCAAATTGCATTGTTCCAGGGAAAGATAATAAACCCTGGAAGATCAGCCGTGGAGGAGGAGCAGGTTTGGGTCTCATCCTCATTCATAGCAAGCAGCATTTCCCTGCAGGAAGTAGAGCTTTTGTTCCAAGTAATTCCACATTAACCTACAGCCCTGGAAGATTCCTCCCCCCTGGCCATTCGCTGTCCCTCTGCTGGCTCCAGAAGTCATTTCCATCACTGGAAAGTCAAGTGCCAGCTTGCTCCCAATACCAAGAAGGGAAGAACCTCAAGTACAAATTGTTTTACTGGAATACACTGTTAGAGCTCCCCAGGCCCCAGCTGCATCCATGCTGGGAATGAGGATGTGTTATTGTATCCCGGCCACATCTCCACTGCATCCCATCCCATCCAGGCACCATGGAGGGAAATGTGGGTGCGGGGACAGAGAGGGAATTGCCGAGCATCCCAGAATGTCCCAGTCAGTACAGCTGGGTCCAAGGCTGAGTGGCTCTGGAGGTGTCTGTGTGCCAGGACACAGGTACACCAAGATTTGTGTGTTGGGGCTGGTCAACAACTGCCTTGCCACGGTGAGGGAGGAGCTTTACACAAATCCCATCCAAAATTCCGAATTAGCAAAACAAAGGGAAACTCTGGGATGTCACCTTCCAGCCTGGCTCCTGAGGGCTGTAAATGGCCCCAGAGCTTGCACTCCCTGATAACCTGTCTCTGATACTCCCATTTCTTTATTTCCCTAACAATAGGAAATTCCGACATGTCTCCTTCCTCTCTTTGATAACCTGCCTCTGGGTTTCCCATCTCTTTTTTTCCGGGTTCATCCTATCCAGCACTGCTCGAGTCTCCTTTCCATCGGTACCTGATGCCCTCCAGGCAGCAGCGGGTTTGGCTGGGTCTGTTTGCTGTGTGTCTCTTCCCTAAACCTGCTTGGGTTGTCTTGGAGGAATGTTCTTTAGGGATGTGCAGGGGGGTCTCTATGCAGGGAAGTGCCTGTTCCCACCACTGCAAAGCTGAGTCCCCGCTGCTCTTTCCATCGTGCCACTCCTCGAGCACGGCAATGCTGTTTCCACACCTAACGCCGAGAGGGCAGCACCTTAGACGGGGAAAACACTAAACCTGAAGAGCAGGAGAAGCTGAAAACCCCACCGTGGTTTAGATGCTCCCTAAGACCTTTAGACATTCCCATTCACAGCAGGCAGCCAGAGACTTCCCTGGTGCCACCGTGCACTGAGCAGATGGTGAGAAGGAACCAAAAATACTGGCAGAGGTTACCCAGGGAAGCTGTCGCTGGCCCATCCCTAGAAGTGTCCCAGGCCAGATTGGATGGGGCTTGAAGCAATCTGGGCTGGTGGAAGGTGTCCCTGCCCCTGGCAGGAGGTGGGAGTGGAGGATCTTTCATGTCCCTTCCGACCCAAACTATTCTCGGATTCCATGCAAAGCTTCTCTGGCTTGTCAGAGAAGGAAAGGGAGATGTGTCTTACCCAGCCCCAGGAAGCTGAAGACCCACTGGACCACGGCTGCCGTCTGGAGCCTCCTCTGCAGCGGGACGGAGCGCGGCGCGAACTCGACCTTCATCTTGGGCTCTGCACGAGCGTCCCGGAGCAGGAGGAGGAGAAGGAGGAGGAAGAGAGTGGAGAATGCAAAGTGCAAAGTCGCCCGTCAGTGTTTGCTGAGTGTTACTGTACAAGGGATTGTGCAAGGTACAGTGCGGCCGTGGCTGTGCCCGGGGAGGAGGGCACGGGCACTGCCGGGAGGTGTCACCAGCTTTACACCAAAGTGACTCACCGCGCTGTCGGACCGCGATGGGCTCATCCTTCTACCGCCCACAGGGGAAGCAAATGCGACTCAGGACACAGTCCCGCGTTCAAGTTTCCCGTTTCTTTCAAATGTTGCAATATTTGATGCTGGCAGGGAGGATGAGGCATCCGTGCCTGTGAGCCAGGCTTTATTTCCCCTCTGCCCCTGCAAACCCCACGGTGACCCTGAGTGCCCCGGGATCTACCGGGCTTTGCCCAGCAGGAGGGGACAGGCAGAAGGGGCAGGCACTGGCAGGTCACTTTTATTTGCAAGTGTTGGGATGTGGGTGGGTTTCAGCCTCAGCCGAGGAAGTGGGGAGAGGACAGAAGGATTTCCGTGCTGAGCACTGGGTACATGGGCAACCTCAATGCCTCTGCCAGGACATGGATGGATGGATGGAGGATGGATGGATGGATGGATGGATGGATGGATGGATGGATGGATGGATGGATGGATGGATGGGGCAGACAAGTGCCCATATGTATCCTTGCACGCACTTATGTGAGTGTAGAGAGAGGAAATCCTCCCTCTCTTTTGCATTTCCAGCCCCAAGCAGGTGCAGGATCTGAGCCTCTGCCTAAGTGCAAAGAGCTGCAATTTATTGCACGGGGAAAAAACACGAACAAACACAGAAATTTGGGAGAAAAAAATCCTTGGGGAACTGACAGGCCACTCAGGTAAACAAAGAAATCATCTTGTGAGAGGCCTGAGAAAACCAAGGGTCTCGTTGTAACCAGGATACAGATTAATACCGTGAACAGGCTGCGCTGAACAATGAGCCGATGAACTGCCAAAGCACCGGCACAAAAGGCGTCTCGCTTGTCTAAGGGGCGTTTCAAATCCCCAAGGTCACCGCGGCCAAGAATTACAGAACAAAACTAAAATCAGCCTTTGGCAGAAGCAAATCAGAGATGGTAGCTGAACAAATAATCCCTCCCCTTTGTCAGGCCCACGGCAGACGTCGGGGTACGAGGGATTTATATCTGCTAAACCCCATTTCCCCCAATCACTCAAAAAACAGGGCTCTGGTGAAACCCCAAAGGATCTTTTCCTAAAGACACCGGTTTCTTTAAATGAGTTGAAACTGGTTTAGGTTTCCCTTGAATCTCTCCCCATCCTTTGTGTTCTGCTGCAAGTGTCAGAACCCTGCCTGCTTTGAGAAAGCAAAGGAGGTTTTTAACTCTTTCAGCGCCGTTGCCTGGAGACAGGATATTTCCTGGTGGGAAAGCAGCAGTGATTTCCCAAATGCTGTGCAGAGATCTGCGGGTCCAGGGCTCCTGGTCTTCCCAGGCTCTGCAACCCCTTCACAGTCAGGGAGGTGCAAGGTGGGACCAAGGAGGAGTTAGGGTGGTTATCCGGGAAAATTCCTTCCCCAGAGGGGCTGTCCAGCCCTGGCACAGCTGCCCAGGGTAGTGCTGCAGTCATCATCCCTGAAGGGATTTAAAAGCCATGTAGATGTGGCACTTGGGGACATGGTTCACTGGTGGCCTTGGCAGTGCTGGAGGAATGGTTGGACTCGGTGGCTTGAGAGGGCTTTTCCAACCTTACCAATTCTCTGATTCTATGAAAAGTCCTTGCAGGGACATCTCTGGTTCAGTGATGTTTCGAGGTGTTTTCCACCCATCAGTCCTGTCCTTGTTGGAGCCCAGCCATGCCAAGGAGCTCTTTTGGTGTTTGCAAGTGAAAAGGGTCACGCCTGTGCCTTGGGGACACCCAGACACGCAGGAAACATTTTCTACTCCCCAGAATTTCAGACTAAGCCCTAGAGCAGTTGTATTGCTTATTCTCAGAGCAGTTGGATTGCAGAGTCTCAACCCTTTTCTTGTGGCTGATTCTGACAAGCAAAGCCCCATGCTCTGGATTCATCATTAACGAGGCGGCTCCTTGGAAGGGCTGACCAAGGAGTGCAGCAAAGATCAGCTGGGTAATAAATATTTATGTCCTGCCCTGCTGTGGTTATGTCATTTGCTTTTTGTCTGTCTACTTTCTTAAATCAGGAGAGAAAAACACCTACTAATGGAGGGCTTAAGTTAGAGAGGGATCACAGATTTCCAGACAGTCAGGAGGAGCTGGGAGAGATGCATCTCGCTGCTAAGTGTAGATAAAATACAATTTGTGACTTAGAATCATAGAATCACAGAATCATTTAGGTTGGAAAAGCCCTCTGAGATGAGTCAAACTGCTGTCCCAGCACTGCCAAGGCCACCACTAACCCATGTCCCCAAGTGCCACATCCACACAGCTGTTAAGTCCCTCCAGGGATGGGAACTCCAGCACTGCTCTGGGCAGCTGTGCCAGGGCTGGACAACCCTTTGGGGGAAGAAATATTTCCTAATTTCCAATCTAAACCTCTCTTGGCAGAACTTGAGGCTGTTTTCTCATCCTGTCCCTTGTTCTCTGGGGACAGAGCCCGACCTCCCCCTGGCTCCCCTCTCCTGTCAGGGAGCTGCAGAGAGTGAGAAGGTCCCTCTGAGCCTTCTTTTCCTGTTTTAGGGAAGAGCAGTCTTGTTCCTGAAGTACTGAGCTAGCTAAGCAGTAGGTGCCATGCCCCAGCAGTGAGCTCTGGTCTCTGTATCCCATATCCTGATTCCTCACACAGCCTCATTTTCTGACACACTCAGCCACTCACACACGTATGGGCTCCAGCTACATTCCCCTTGGCTCTCCCTTCTTAGTTATTTATAGTCATTTATCCATCTCCTATGGCTTGCATTTAGTCTGGGAACATTAAGTTCCTCTAATCCCTCAATAAGTCATCCCCTGTAATCCCTTTATCAGTGCCCCCTGTGACTCCATCGAGCAATGTCCACCCCGGAGCTCAGCAGGAACCCATAACCCTGAGTCAGAGCTGGAGGCTTTGCAAGCCCCCAGGCTTTGCAGATCAGCACGGGGGGATGTGCCCAGGAGCCTGCCCAGGTTGCACAAGGAGAGCTGGCCAGGCTCCAGGGTGAGGGCTGGGAGCCCAACGCAGAGGATGCGCAGGAGGCAGTGCAGGGAGCAGAGCAGAGGCACGTACAGGGTGCCAGGACAGTGCCCAGCTGCCACGACAGTGCCCAGCTGCCAGGGCAGCTGCTCATGGCTCCTTCAAAGTCCCCTGAGGAAGCCCCAGCACATGCACACCCTGTGGGACTTGCTGTCCCAGCAGCAGAGCTATAAGCACTTCTCAGTCCACTGCTCCTCTCTTCCAGTCACAGATAACCTTTGATTTACCCTAAAGTCTCTCAGTGATTCCAACATACTCCTAGAGCTTCCCAGCAAACCAATTACCCTCCAAACTATCAGAATTGTCAAAATTACCAGAAGAAAACTGAAGGTATCTTATTAAGAGTTGTCCAGTGGTTTCCCTGAGTTCCATTCCTTCCTGACCTATCACTCCCCCAGCAGTGCCTCCCCTGCAAGGTCCTCCTTCTCCCCATCACCCCAAACCTACACGATACCATTGCACCAAGCTTGGTCTTGGCCCCTCCCCAGCTCTGAGGGAGGGTGTGGGTATAACAGAAGCCCCCTTCTGCCTGCTGGATTTTTGGGTTTGGTTTGTTTTTTTAATACAAATTCTTTCAAAATACAGTACTTCAGATTTTACTCCCTGTTCTACCTGTTACAAAATCACTTCCTCGGAAAACTGTCTCTGTTACACCAGTGGTTTTCATTAAAGAATTTCGTGTCCTTTAGAGCACTTGAATTATTGGTCAAATTATTCTTTTCATGTACTTCAATTATTCCCTTTATGCAGCACTCTGATATGGATTTGCTTTGGCTCCTGTCCCATTTGGCCTTGAAACACTCTCCCAACATATATGAATCATAAGCAAAGTTGACAAGGAAAACAAGAACACCACAGGCAGAACCTCATTACCAGAAGTTGTGTGAGATTACAAAATGATTTAAGAAGAGAGAGACCACTAAAAATCCTCTCTAAATTGTCCCCCGCAGTGTTGTCATGTTTTCCTGTCCCTGGAGATTGATGCTGGGGTCAGAAGCAATTCAGAGAAGCATCACCACGCAGGGACATCTCCTGCAGAGAAGAAGGAGTGTGTGGGACAGCCCTGCCATGGCAGGGCACAAAGGCAGCAGTGCTGTTGAAGAGAAATATGGGTGAATAGAGCTTTCCTTCACCTCCCTGGGTGATGTGGAGGTTCTTCACCCTCCACAGAGGGGCTGAAGGTGTGGTCTGGGTCTGGCTTTGGAGCTGGAGTCTCATCTGCCTTTAGCCCACGTTGCTGCTGCCCAGAGCCCCTCTGTGGTGGAGGAGAAGGCTCCCAAGGAGATGTGGGATTGCTGCCAGTCCCAGTGGTGAGCCAGGTGCCTCCCTTTGAGGTGGCTACCACTGCAGGGAGGTTTTTCCTTAAATAAACCCACCTTCCACTCCGGCAAGGTCTTCCCCTGAGCTTTGCCACGTCATTTGGGCAGGATTCTGGTACAGTCATGCTGTGATGTCCTTGGCCACCTCAAGACCAACGTCCCACTGTGTGGCATCACACGGCCTTTCCCAGAAGAGGCTGGAAAAGGAGAAGGCAATTCCTGCTTCCTGCCATGGTGGCTGCAATTTAGAAACAGAGACATTTTTATTTATTTGGCTCCCATCTCTCTGAGAGAGGTTTGCAGCCAGCACATCAATTCCGCTGATTAGAGCTAATGGATTTTGCCTGCTGATGCTTTTCCATAGCAGATTCCTGAAAGTGAAAGAGCAGCCATGCTTCCAGATATATAAATACAACCACAGATCTCACTGCAGGAGACACTAAGCAATTTTTTTCCATTCTGCAGCTTCTAACACCACCCAGGTCTGCCTGCTCTCTGCAGAGCAGCAAAGCCTCCTGATGCTGCAAACCCTCACAAGGCAGCTCTGCCCATGCCCTTTCCCACAAAAAGGGGAAGGATGGCCAGTGCATGACTGAGCATTTTCGTGTGAGGGGACTCCAGACTGGCTGCACATGAGGGATGCCAAAAAAAGGCTCAAATCCCTTCATGCACATTCCAATGCCCAGTCCCCAGAGGGGTGCCAGGCACTGTGCACACCCCTGTGTGATGGCACTGCTGGACACAGAGCTGGGACACACCTGAGCCCCAGCGAGGGAGCTGCTGTAAAGGATTCATATGGGCTTGGAACACACTGATATCCCAGAATCACAGAAACAGAGAATGGTTTGGGTTGGAAGAGACAATAAAGCTCATCTTTTTCCAATCCCCTGACATGGGCAGGGACACCTCCCTCTATCCCAGGTTGCTCCAGTCTGGCCTTGGACACTCCCAGGGATGGGGCAGCCACAGCTTCTCTGCTCAACCTGTGCCAGGGCCTGCCCACCCTCCCAGCCAGCAATTCCTTCCCAATATCCCATCTATCCCTGCCCTCTTGCTGTGGAAAGCCATTCCCCGTGTCCTGTCCCTCCATGCCTTGTCTCCAGTCCCTCTCCAGCTCTCCTGGACCCCCTTTAGGCTCTGGCAGAGGCTCTCAGGTCTCCCTGGAGCCTTCTCTTCTCCAGGTGAGCCCCCCAGCTCTCCCAGCCTGGCTCCAGCCCAGAGGGGCTCCAGCCCTGGAGCATCTCTGTGGCCTTCTCTGGACTCTCCAGCAGCTCCATATCCTTCTTACCACAGAACTTCCTGGGCAATTAATTTCACTAATGGCTCTTTGTGCAGCAAACCCTGAAACAGCAGTGCAGATTGAATTCAAAAATGTTTCCTGCAGGAAAGTCCACAAACAGGTGTGGGGCCTCTGTGGGCTGCACGTCTCAGACCGAGGTCTATATCCAGCCTGGGAGATACTGAGGAGCTTTCTAAATCTTTAATTATAATCCCCACTTTTAAATGCACGGGGTGTAACAGCAGGGCTGATACAATCCCAGAAGACAAAGCAATGTCTGTGTATGGACACCTCTAGCTGCTGTTCATTTATTCTCTTTCCAAAGGCAGCTCTTTGATCCATCCATCCCCAGCAGTGAGGGCCCCAATCCCATCCATAAAATGAGTTTCCACAATTTGCCCACAGGTAAGAATGAAATTAAGCAAATCCAAGCAAGGACAGGAAAAAAAACCCCAACAAACCCAAACCCCTCAGGGCCCAAGGGGATGCAAAGCGTTGTATTAAAGGAACAATCCCAGCAGGAATAATCCTGCCTTTCAGTGCACTCCTGGCAGCTGCAGCCACTGATGGGGGGGAATTGTTTTTCTCTTGTTGCAATCCAGCGTTTGAGTGTGTGGGTTTCACTGGGAGTCCTGCCTTTACTGGAGTTCTGCTCCCAGTGGAAATGCTGGCAGAGCAGGGAGGCTGATAAAGACCTGAGAGCTTTGAGTGTGGGGTGTCTGCACAGGGTTAGATCCGGAGGGAAAGGTGATTCGGGTGCAAATGGACTTTATTGGCATCAGGGAATAAAGAGAAAGATGCAGGGAGGAACAGGGGGATGAAGGAAGAGATGGAGGGACATGGGGAGAGTAGAATACTGGCATGACGGGATGGAGAGATAGAGACAGGGAGAGATGGAGGCATGAAAGAAGGTATGGAAAGATGGAGGCATGGTGGGGTGAAGGGATGAAGAAATGGAGCAAGGGAGATATAGAGGGAAGGATGGACTGATGGCAGGATGGAGAGATGAATGGAGGGAGAGATGGAGGGAGGGAGGGTGGGATGGGGAGAAGGTGGAGCAAGGTTAGAGAGGAGTGCAGAGTGGGATTTGGGGTTGTGAATCCAGCCTGGGAATGTGAGTCTGGAGGCAGCCATCAGCCAATCTCGCTGCAGGAGTGGGTTGGGGGCTGTTTGGGTTTGTAGCTGCAAGTCTGCAATGAAATGGGAAAGAAACAGGCAAAAGGAAAGAATAAAGTGTGTGTGTGTGTGTGTGTGTGGCTGCACACACATGTGCACACATGTTTGGCTTTATCCATAAACCCTGTCTCAGGGAGGAGAAACTGGAGCAGCAGCTGGTGCTGAAACAGCTCCTGAAAGATCTGGGTGTGCATTTGCACATACGTGTGCAGGTGTGTGTGTCTGTGCAGGTGTTACACATACGTGTGCAGGGGTGTGTGTCTGTGCAGGTGTGTCTCACACACACACACACACGGCCATGTCTCACACATACGTGTGCAGGTGTCTGTGCAGGTGTGTCACACACACACACGGCCGTGTCTCACACATACGTGTGCAGGTGTGTCACACACGGCCTCCCTCCCCGGGGTGCGTGTGCAAGCCCCGCCCCGAGCCCCGCCCCTGCAGGTCCCGCCCGGTCCGATGCCCCGCCCTGCCCGGTGCGGGGCGGAGCGGATCCCGGTGCGGGTGCCGGCGATCCCGGTGATCCCAGTGCGGATCCCGGTGCTGGTCCCGGCGATCCCGGTGCGGGTCCCGGCGCGGGTCCCGGCGCGGGGCCGCCATGGCGTGGCCCTGCATCACCCGCGCCTGCTGCATCGCCCGCTTCTGGAACCAGCTGGACAAGGCGGACATCGCCGTCCCGCTCGTCTTCACCAAATACTCGGAGGCCACCGAGCATCCCCCCGCGGCCCCGCCGCGCCCCGCGGCGCCCATCGAGACCCAGCCGGGCGGGGAGGGCGCGGCGGGCGCTGCGGGGGCTGAGCCCGCACCCGGTGCCGCCCGGCCCGGCCCGGCCCCGCACGCCTCGCCCCCGGCGGACTCGGTGATGCGGCACGACTACAAGCCCTGGAAGGTGCAGCGGCCCGAGCCGAGCTGCAAGCCCAAGAGCGAGTACCAGCCCTCGGACACTCCATTCGAGAAGGAGACGCAGTACCAGAAGGATTTCCGTGCCTGGCCCATCCCCAAGCGGGGCGACCACCCCTGGATCCCCAAGCCGGGCCCTTCACCCGTGCTGGCCCTGGACCGCGCTTCCCCGGAGAAACCGGCCCAGGAGAAGCGGCGCAAGGTGCACCTCGCCCCCGAGAAGAAGGAGGAAGACCCGGAGGTGGAGGATGAGCATCCCAAAGCGGTGCGGGCCGTGGACGGGCGAGAGAAGGGTCGGAAGAAGGCGGAGGAGGCGGGCGGGCAGCCGGCGGAGCCGGGCAGGGGCCGGGCGGCCGCCGATGCTCTCAACAGGCAGATCAAGGAGGAGGTGGCGGCGGGGGTCAGCTCGTCTTACAGGTGAGACATCCCCTCGTCGAGACCGCCGACCTGCCGACCCCTCGCCGGCCCTTCTCCGGTCCCCCCTGCACGTCCCCGGCAGGAGCATCCCACCCTGGGAGTGAGGCTGTGAAACATTCCGGGGAGAGGGTTGTAGATCCCCTGCCGGAAGAGTGACCGTAAATAGCCCACCTCTCCGGGGGTCGGTGATGGGCAGTAGATGTGCGGGTAGTGAATACATGGTTACTTTCTGTCGGGTGGATTGCTAGCGGCTTTGAGTGCCTTTGTGTGTGTGTGGTCCCTCCCCCCGCATCCCAAAATTCAGAGGCACACACTACCTTGGATTTCCACAGGGGGAATGTCTGGGGTCACCTCCCCGGGACGTGCGAGTCGCCCCTGGTCCTTTCCAAGTGCATCCCTGGATGTCGTGCTGCGGCCAGCCCAGAGGAGCAGCATCCCAGGGCCCCGCGCACCAGTGGGGTACCCCACGCGCCCGAGGGTCCCAGGGAGCATCCCTGATTGTCACCCCCGAGACAAAGCACCCCGGGGCCGCAGGACACGCATCCCAGGCCGCCTGGGTGGGGCAGCGCTGGGATGCTGCCGTGTTCAACGCAGCGCGGCGGGGGAGGGCACATCCCCCTGCCCCCCCCCCCCCAGCCAGAAATGGGTGCCCTTATTTCACCTCCGCAAGGGACCTTGTTTGGGATTCGGGGCGCGAAACTCCTCGCCGCGAGCCGCTGTTGTTGTTCCCCTCCGGGTGAAGGGACTGGATGTGTTGGGAATGCAAAACAAAAGTGATGGAGTGGCTGCCCTGCACGTACGTTTGCAAGGAGGGTTTGCTGCGGTTGTGTGTTCCAGAGCTTTCTGTGGCAGAGCCCACCGCACCGAGACCGGGGCGGAGGTGGCAGGGAGCAAACACGGGGGTTGTGCCGACAAAAGTGGCATCGCAGGCTTTTTGCTTCTCCCTGTAGCCGTCTGAGTGCGGAGGTGTTTATGTCTTTGAACGGGAGATTTTCCTCCTTGGGCAGATTTTAAGGTGACACCCAGCCATCAAACAGGTAGTACAGTCTTGCAGATTGGAGATGCAGCTGGGTTTTGACCCCCCAGTCCCACCGATGAGTGTGTGGCACAGCAGAGCTGACACTCGGCTCCTTTCCCACATCCCTGCGTGGTTCAGGCAGTGAGACTTTGATGTTTGCTGCTGCTCAGCATCAGCTCTGGCTCTCCCTGGGGATGTGGGTGATGCTGAAGGCTCGGGGGCACCCAGGTGTGATGGTGGTGCTTCGCTGAGACACCAGAAAATGGGCAGGGATTTTTGGGGGCTCTGTTTTGCAGGGGTGGAGTGTGGGGAAAGAGTTTTCCAGGAGTGACACAGCCCTTTAATCTGCCGTGGCCAGCTGGGATCTGAGACTCTTTTTGTCTGCTCACCTTGCTAGGGCTGGGCTTGTGCTGGGGATCGCAGGGCTAAGGCAGAAAGCTCTCCTGGAGCTGAGGAGCTGTTGTGTCGCTTCTCTCCCACATCTGCAAAGGATAATTAGACCTATTTACTTGTGTGTTTAAATGCAGGCTGCTCACCTTCCCATCCCTCCAGTCTGCTCCAGCAAATTCCTACGGCAGCTGGGTTGGGATTCCTTCCCTAAGGAAAGGGGTTGGGTCGGCTGGGATTTTAAATCTAAGAAGAACTAGAAGGATTCAGCTCTCCTTGTGTTGCTCCTTGGCTTTCAGGACACTGTTAGGGCTTCTCTTTCCTCTTGGGTCCTCATCTGCCCTCCCACTCCCATGTTTTCCTTCCTTGCAGCATATTGCAGGAGAAGTGTTTGCTCTGATGCTCAGCCCTGGAACATAAGCATCTCTTCATTAATGCATAAGTGATGTTGTGGCTAATTGTTCTCATTTTCTGTTCAAATTAGGCATCTCCAAAGTGTTGTTTATTGTTTGGGTTCTTCTTAAAAGCCAAATTCTCCAAATCTTTATTCCTGCCCAGAGCCTGGCTCCTTGTACTGGGTGGATATTGAACATCTCCAAGGGTGGAGATTCCACAGCCTATTAGGGCAACCCTGTGGGCCAATAGTAGCCAAAACCATCTCCTGATGAGCTGGAGAGGGGCAAGGATGGCTCACATGGGGTTTGTCCCCCATGGCCTTTGCTGGCCTGTGCATGGCTGGGGGCTCCCCATGGGAGCAGCAGGGAGCAGGGGAGGTGTCCTTACAGTCCTCTGCCTCTGCTGCGCATCAGCGTAATGTGATGCTCCAAGGCTGGCACACAATCCCTTGGTGCAACCAAAGAGCACACCACGAGTGGTTTTTCATCTCTCTCTGTCCCCCTGGGCATTATTTCCATGTCAGGAATAGCCGAGGGCATGGAACAGGGTAAGCAAGTAGCCCAAGGTCATGGGGGAAGTCCATGCACAAGGGAAGAACTCCCTTTTTTAAGCTCAGTGTACCAAGACAGATGAATATTGCAGAGCCCTGGTGAGCTCCTCCCAGGTCTGCCCAGAGGTGCAGAGCAGAGGTGTGCCTGGTGGTGATGGCCATGGAGGATGGAGGCTCCTCCCAGCCAGGATGAGTGATTTGTTTGCCTTTGAGCCCAGCAGCCTTTGGGGAGGCCAGAGCAGCAGTGGGTGTCTGCTGGAGACTGCCTGAGCTCAGGGATCCTACAGCATGAATAGAATTGAGTTATATGATTTAGTATTTATTTATGCTATTAGTAGCATTTCTATTGTTTATGTATATATATTTATTTGCTCATCAATTATAATTTGGCCACCCCTGTGGAAAGCTGTTGCTGGCGGATGGAACCTTTTCTTGTTCAGTTCTCTGATGTCCCATAGAAAGATCTGGTGGCATCACTGAGGGCTTTATTTGTACTGGGCACAGAGGTGACCCTGGTGACCCCAGTTCTGGAGTGCTTGGGAGGGGATTTTTCCCCCTGAAGGAAGGAATAGGCAGAGCTCTTCTCCCTGCTAGGATTGACCCTGGGGATCTGAGAGAACAGGTGACAAAATATGGAGACAGTGGCATTTGCTGGGGGATGTGGAACAATTAGAAGCACATTTGGCAGAAATGCAAGAAGGAATAAATGCTTTGTATTTTATGTCTGGAAAATGTGAGAAAATGCCATAATTAGGTGTTTCTTGGGTGTTTTTTCCCCCTGCATCTTTGTCTTGCATTTTTCACCTCTTGTTATCTTTATTCTCTGAAGACAAAAGATGTAAAAGGGAAAGGAAATATTTCACCCCCTTTGCAGGGTATCAAAATGAGTACTAAGGGCATGATTTTCCCCCAGAGAAGTAATACTGCAAAAACTGCATTTCCAGTTCTTTACCAAAGCAATTATTTTTTTCTCCCCCATCAATTTCCTTTCCTGGCAGAGGAAACAAAACAATGAAGGCTTCAGTGGAAAATTTTGGACTGCCTCTAGTATTAATGAATTGCCTGTTGCTAAGGTTCTGTCATTCAGCTCGGGCCCTGGAGGTACAGGAGATGTGGAGCAAATGAGAATTTGTAGTAGCTGTAGAGATGAATGAGTCAGCACTGGAGGCTTGCTGAGTGTTTGTGGGAGATGCAGAGATCATTTCGGGAGGGATGTCCATCCACACAGCGAGGCTGGAGCAGGATCCATGTGGGATTTGGGCTCCACCATTATGGTTGTGGACATGGAGGGCTGGAAGGACCTCCCAGGGCCATCTGGTCTACATCCCATTGCAGGGGAGGGGGATGATATATGGAGAGCACACCAGGCTGAAGCCTGAGATGACCCAGCAGGGTGTGCTGGCAGCCCTGAAACCCCCTGAAATGCCCGAGACTCTGCCACAGAAATGGGGGACTTTAAGTTGTGCGATTCCAGCAGGAAGGGTGTGCCAAGGCCTCAGTCCCTGGGGCTTTGCAACTCATTTCCAGTCTGGGCCAATGGGCAGGTTGTCATTTGCTGTTTTATTTGGCTTCCTTATTTCCCTCTTCCCTTTTGTAGTTTTCTGGTTTAATTGGTTTATTTCTTTCTGGTTTGTTTGTTGTTTTATTGGGTTGCTCAGAGTCTTTCTCCTGCCCAGGTGTCCCTGCTCAGTGTCACCAGGTACAGTCACATCGTTTGGCTCCGTAGGTCGTGAGTCCAAATATTTGTGATCTCCTGTTCACTCCTGGGGTTGTTTTGGCTTTAGGCCTCAGTTGGGCCTCAGTTCTGCAGGCCCAAAGGATGTGACAGAGACCAGAAGGGACAAGCATCACCTGACTTAAGCAACCAAAGAGGTATTTCATATCATCTGACACCATCAAGAAGTGTCAAGAAATCTCTTTTGGGTTTTGTCTCAGGTTGGTGAGGCTGCCCTGCCCTCCTGAGATCAGGCCTTGCCGCCATCCCCGCTCTGTTATCCAGGGAAGTGAACATTTTCTTGTTAATTTTCTCCTCTCTTTCTGGGAGGTTTCTCTGGAAGAGTTTTTGGGAGTTTTTGTGGGGTTTGGGTGGTTGGAATCTGTATTATTTGGTTGGCATTTCTTTTGTTCTTCTTGGCAAGAAGAAATCCAAGTATTTCATGGGTCAGGAGTATTAACTTTTCCCATAGACATGGTCTAACTGTAGCCTCAAAGCTTTGCCTTTTAGGTTATTTTATTTAGGTATTTTCTTGTGATGAAACTATTTAAATGAGTCTGGAGAAGAAGAGGCTCTGGGGATGGTTAATTGTGGCCTTCCAGTACCTGAAGAAGCTACAAGAAAGATGGAGAGGGACAATTTACAAGGGCCTGGAGGGCCAGGGCAAGGAGGAATGGCTTCAAAGCCAAAGAGAGTAGATACAGATTAGATATTAGGGAAAAAATATTGACTGTGAGGGTGGTGAGGCACTGAGAAAGGTATTGTTGTTAGTCTGGTTTTCTTTTTCTCACTTTTGTAAATATATGTATTATATAATATTCTGATTTTAATTGTCTTTCTTTTGTATAAGAAGTTTGCTACTTCAGGTTTTGGGTTTTTTCTCTTTCCCCTTTTGCCTTGGTTGGAGGGGGACCCTTTTTCTCTGTGCTGGGCAGTTGGCATTTTGCCAGCTCAACCCAACACAACTCCCTGTATCAACCTTTTCTCTCCAGCTCTTCCCTGATGAAATCTGTGTAGTAAACAGATGCAGACTGTTGGAGATGAGTCCCCATTTCTGCTGAGACTCACCAGTCATGTTTGTGGCATCCCAGACTCATTGAGAGTCCCTGATCTACCTTTGAGAAACCAGGATGTCCATGTTCTTCCCCTTCTTACACCCTTGGAGCTCCCATCCCATCCCATCCCAAGCCATCCTGGTGCTTAGCCCAAGCCTGGAGTTCAGCACTGGTGGTTTCCATCCCGTTCTGAACGCAGCGTCAAGGTCAGTCCCTTCTTCCTCCCTCTTGCCTTCCTCATCCCGCCCCGCTCTGGTGCTGCTGTACCACGTTGTGTCATCAGGAGGTCTCATTAGTGCTGCCCTACATTTTTTGTGCCAAAGTCAACCTTAAAAATGTTACACACTGCTAACCTGCTTCCAGGCTGCAGCTCAGCCCTCCAGCACTGCCCATTCCCCTCACCCAGTTCCTGTTCTGCTGATGCTCATCCTCACCAGCTTAATTAATAATTTCCCACAGGGCCCTGGATAAAAATGCTTCACTGAAACCTGGTAGATTCTCACTTTCTTTTGTCTGCTAAGTCAGTTGTATGGAAAGACATGTCAAACCTCTCTCCTCTCCCCCAGCTGCCCTGTCTGCTGAGCCCACCAGCACATCCCACGCCCACTGGTGGCTTCCAGCTGGAACACAAACAGCAAACAAACAGAAGAGGAGAGGGCTCAGCTCTTTCAGACTCCCTGTCCTTTCTCTTCCAAAGAAATCACAGAGAGCAGTAGTAAATTTGACTTCTCTCACATTCAGAGCGTGACCTTTGCTGTTCCTGCCTCCTCGGGCTGCACAAGGCGGTGCTTTCGGAGTTCTCTGTACTCCAACCCACACCAATCCTGCTGCTCCTTGCTCTGAGCTGATTGTACTCATACATACATATACATATATATATATATACACATATATTTGTATGATATCTTCAGCTACGCCTTGCCCCATCAGGGCAGGAGCACGGATGCTCTCCTGCTACCACCATGGTCCAAAGGGCCATTTTAGGGAAGTTGTATAGGATGGAAGTTTTATTTCTCTTGATTTATAACTCAGTATTCTGGATATCCTTCCAAGGTCCTCTATATTGTATATTTATATTTATATTTATATTTTATATATTTTTATGTTTGGATTTTTTGTACTTACATATTATTAATTTTATCTTTATAGATTAATGTATTTTATATAGTCATATTTTATATATTTTACATTATATATATTTTTATATATTGCAATAATAATAATGCACACAAACTGGGCTCTTCCCCAAGGTACTCCTTTAACCTCCAACTCATTCTCCTCCCCAGCCCCAGCACTGCAGGTCTTCTGTACCAAACACATTTGCTTCCTATTAATAACTACTTCATTTCCATGAATAGCTCATTACAAAGGGAACACATTTTTCTCTCTACTAATACTTGTTTTCTGCTCAAATGATGCCTCCACCTGAGGGGCCCCTGCAGCACTTTGCACACTCAGAGTGCACAGAGACACTCCTGCTGCTCTGTGGCTGCTGCAGGCTGTGCTGCTGGGACCTCAGGGCAGGAGCTTTGGGGCTGGAGGGTGGGGAGACTGGTACTTTTTCTTAAAAAAAAATAAAAATTTAAGTTTAAAAAAGAATTCTTAAAAATTTAATTTTTAATATTTAACTTTTAATGTTATTTTTAATTTTAGTTATTTTTTAATGTTTGGAGTGGTGTTTTTTGTTTGGGTTAAAGGGTTTTTTTGGTTTGATTTTTGAGGGATTTGTTTTGTTTGTTTTGGTTTTTGAGGGGTTTGTTTTGTTTGTTTGGATTTTGGGGGGTGTTGGTTCTTGGTTTCATTTGCGTTTGGTTTGTTTGGGTGTTTTTGTTGGAGGTGCATTTCAGGCTGGAGAAGAGAAGGTTGTGTGAGACCTCCCAGCCCCTTCCAGGAGCTGAGGGGCTGCAGGGAACCCAGCGAGGGACTGTTCCTGAGGAGCTGCAGGGACAGGAGAGGGCAGTGTGGGCAGGATGGAAGAGGGGAAATTTGGGTGAGGTGTCAGGAGGGAATTCCTGGCTGGGAGGGTGGGCAGGCCCTGGCACAGGGTGCCCAGAGAAACTGTGGCTGCCTCATCCCTGGGGGTGTCCAAGGCCAGGCTGGAGCAACCTGGTCTATGGAAGGTGTCCCTGCATATGGCAGGGGTGGCACTGGATGGGCTTTGAGGTCCCTTCCAACCCAAACCATTCCATGTGTGATCTCCACTGGATGGGGAAGGAAATCCAGGTTGCTGTGGGAATCCTGTGGGTGGCTGCTGTCCCACATCCCTCCCCAGGGCTCCTGCCTGGCAACACTCTCCCCGTGTCACTGAGTTGCTGCAGGGTGTTTGTCCACCCAGCCTTGCAAGTGCCTTCCTGGAAAGCAGCCAGAGATTCCCCTCTGGAATACTTTGCCAGGTCGCTGATCCCCAGCTGATGGTGCCTGGCTGCTGCTTTGCTTTTCCTGTTCCTTCAAAGGGTTGTGCAGGTGCTTTGCTGCTTATCTAACTCAGAAAGAGGAAAAAAATAGAAGGTGGTGATTTTTAAAGAACCCAGTGCCCTTCTGGAGTGGATCTATATATTAATTAATCAGATTAGTTAATGCCAGAGTGGCTTGGATTGGGAGGGACCTTACAGTTCATCTCATTCCACCCCCCCTGCCATGGACAGAGGCACCTTCCACTATCCCAGGTTACCCCAAGCCCTGTCCAGCCCTTTCCTGAGCACTTCCAGGGATGGGGCAGCAGCAGCTGCTTGGATCATCTGACCTCAGGTGTCCTTCTCCCAGTCCTGCTCCCCTTGCACAGAGTCTGATCAATATGCTTCTTTTGGGCCTCCTGTGTGTAGGGACCAGCTGTGAATTAAATGATGATTATGTGAAATTAATTCCTAAAACTAGGGGGAATTATTACTGCCATGGTCTGTGTTTGTGCATTGATGGGGCTGCAGATGAGGACTCTGACCACGCTTTGTGCTCCTGTGATTTGGGTATCAATGGATGTGCAGAAGGTCTGAGATGGGGGAGGAGAGGGGGGATTGGAGGCTGCCCATGCAAGTTCCTCGAGGGTATGGAAGCCCCGGGCTGGGTTTGCAGGGGGACTATCCCCAGCCAGGGACTCCGCACATCCAGGGGGGGCAGCACCGGGCTCAGGTCTCAGCCAAGCAGCAGAGCTTGTCCCAGTGTCAGCCAGTAGCTATGGCAACCCACAGGAAGGATTCCCAGAGAGGGATGTGTTGGCAAGCAGCCCAGTGGAGGGAGGACAGAGGAAAAACCACGTGTTCCCTCCGGGGAGCTGGGATGGGTTTCAGGAGCACCACCATCCTGCGGAGAGCAGGGGAGATGCTGGTGCTGGAAGTTGCACTGGTTGTGTCTCCAGCAGTGGGTAAAAGCCTCTGGTGGCACAGCAGTGTTGGAATAAAGCTTGGAGCAGGCTCAGAGAACCACAGAATGGCTTGGGTGGGAAGGGACCTCAAAGCTCATCCAGTTCCAGTCTCTGCGAAGGGTGTGAATTGAACATGTGCTTGAGGTTCTCCCCAGCTCCATTGCCATGATCCCCCTTCGTGCTGGTTCTAGGACTGCGACTGATGTCTGACCCCTGTACAGGGAGGATTTTCACCCTCCCAAGGGAGATGTCTCTTTTGTGACCAGTTGCAATTTGTCCCCCTGGCCTCACAGCACCCTCCCAGGGAAGAATTCCCTCCCAGTACCCCATCTAACCCCCCCTCTGGCAGTGGGAAGCTCATTCCCCCTTGTCCTATCGCTCCAGACCCTTATCCAAAGTCACTCTCCAGCTCTATTAGAGCCCCTTTAGGGACAGGATGCCTCAAATATCCCACAGGCAATTTTAATGTACAGCACTGCTTTCCCCCCATGGTTCTGAGTGGTGCCTTTTTGCAGGTAAGAGATTGTTCAGGGCAGAATGTGGCATTGGGACCATCCCAGCTCTGTGCTGTATTTCATCCATGTAATCTCATGCTGAGTCCTCCACTTGTGCTTGGCTAAATCATTTTGCATGAATTGGGATTCAAAGAGATCTTGACATATTGGAGAAATAGCCTGAAATAAAGCAGGAGTTCAGGAGAGGACACAGAGGTGGGGATGGGCAGCACTGCTGGTGCAGGTGGGAACAGCAGGGGCAGTTCTGCAGGGAATCACAAATCACGTCAGTAAGCTTATTTATTACTCAAAAGTAATAAATTAACAACAAAATCACTCAAAAATACATACTTTTGAGCAAGTAACGTGTTGAGGTGTATGGAGAGGATGGTCATCCTTCCACAGTAGTCAAGCTTCATGTGGGCTCTTTTATTCAGGTGTTGGTTTTGTACTTCAGCAGTCACAGACCAGACAAAGTCCTGAGGACACCCATTAGAGGTCAGGAGTGCAATAGATATGGTTGTTGCAGGAAGCTGGAAAGTGTGGAATGTTTTTGGAATGCAGAAGTAGATTGTTGCCTTTGCATCTCTGAAGTGTGACAGTGGAGTGGGACACTCAAACCTTCTCTTGTCACACCCAGGAGGAGCCAGACTTGGATGTCAAATGCAAAGATGTATTAAGTGCTTTGCTGGAGCAAATCCAGGGAATACTGTGCATCTATGGAGCTGCCAGCAGGATATCTCCACAGTCCCTCTCTGGATCTAGGAAAAAAATAAGTCATTGCCATTCATCATGCACATTGATTTTCTGTCTGCAGTGACCTTGGTGCTGCTCCCTTTTCTTTCTGCTCCCCAGGGCACAGGGTGGATCAAGCAATTACAGTTTTAATAAAAGCTGCCTGGCTGTCTGTGTGGGGACATTGGATTTATATTATCTTGGTGGATTCTGCTGGTCATCAGACATTGCCCCCTGCCCTCTCTCATCCCTGCCATACTCCTGGTCCTTTATCCCATGCTGGGGTCCAGCTGGTGGAGTCTGAGCCCACACTGGACCTTGTGTGTCTTTGCAGCCCAGGCCAGACCACCTGTCAGTGGGCTCACGGCCCCCTCACGTTCGTGCCTTGAGATCATTTGGCACCAGAGGCTGATGTGGCACCACTGCAGCTGCCCTGCCTGTGTGGAAAGCACCACGTGGTGCTCAGGAAATGTGTGGATGTGGCACTTGGGGACAGGAACCAGTGGTGGCCTTGGCAGTGCCGGGTTAATGGTTGGATTCATGTTCTCAGGGCTTTTCCAGTATAAATGATTCTGTGATTCTATGGCTCAAAAGCAGAATATCCCTGTGGATATTGCAGAGATCAATGGAAAGCCCCTTATCATTTGGGGCAGGAGCAGGATTGGATTGACCAGAGCAGAGCACAGCCAAGGATGACCCCATTTAGCTGCTTTAGCAGAGCAAACCCAACGCAACAGCTTCCAAACAGTCCTTTCCCCCGCCCTCCTTTGGGCTGATTGTTCTCTTGGCTGGCATGTTAGTTTTGGGTTTTTTTGCAATGCAATATTTAATTATTACTTAATATAAACATTTTATGAACTGCTACAGGAGGTGAATTATTTATTGGAGTGGGAGGAGAGCTTTTTCTGAGTCTTTCTGCTCTGCCACTTGCAATAAATATCAACCTGGGAGTGTGTTTAAAGCTTGCATACTCTGCCTGGGAGACAGCAATGCTGCCTTCTCCCATCAGCTCCTCTCTCAATTAAGTACCTGCTTAATACATTTGTCCCCAGCATGTTTTATTTCTCCATTAAGCTTGGAACAGCTCCAAAGAAATAAGGATTTCCAAATGGTCTCCTTTCTAAATGAGACAAACATTATTTACTCAGCAGGTACAAGTGACTGGGAGAGCCTGTAAACATTTGCTGTCCCCACAAAGTGCTGTGGGAGAGCAAACCTCCCCCTTTGCAGAAGATTTGTAAAAGTGGTGCTTTTGATTATTAGTCCCCAGACTTTCTGCCTGGGAGCATTTTTGCTTTAGGGAGGGATGGCTGGGCACACTTGGGTGTGCTGGCAGTGGGTTTGGGGGCTGGCAGTGGGGCTGGGTGTGTGGTGCTTGCAGGGAGCATGCAGTGAGGAATGTTCAGCCCTGTGCTAATGATCCCTTTCTTGGGGAGTGGCTTTCCATCATCCAGACATATTTTTGAGGCTGTTTACAGCCACATTACGGTGGCAGCATCCTCTACACCGAATGTCTCTGGCCACATGAGCGTTGGAGCAGCTCTGCCTCAGAGCAGGTGGCTCATTTGCAACCTCCTCCAGATGTTTCAGGCTGGGTCTGGAGGTGCCAGACCCTCGGCTTCCCAAGCCGTGTCAATGCAAGGTGTTCCCCAAAATGGGAACAGGCTCTGGGTGTCTTGGGTATTTCTGGGGTTTTGTCCCAGCCTGTGGAGCTCTCTGGGCTTTGTACCCTGCTCACAGCGTTTCTAAATCCCCTTGGCTGGCACAGGCAGCTGAGCACAGCTCCTGGGATTTTCTTTCTCGTGGGTGTGTCTCCCTGACTGTTTCCGTGTGCTTGGGGTGATGCTTCTGCTGGAGCTCAGTGAGGGACTTGTGAGCACTGGAGAGGCCCTTGTAAACAACCACTTAGAAAACAACTTTCCTCCAGAGCATGTTTACATTTCCCATACAAAGCTTGCTGAGCTTTCTCCTTACCCTTAGTTCATGATGGCTTTGGTGTGGACACCGTGGGACCTGCAGTGACCACTAATTGCTTCATTTGCTCATACTGGCCCTTGTTTTTAACTAATTAGGGGAAGATTTCACAATAGAGCCATCTGCTCCAGTGCCTTCTGCTGTCTCTTGCCCAGACTCCCCCGAGGCAGCTCTGATGGCCCCAGTATTACCATTTTGATCCCATGGGACCAGCCCAGCTGTTGGGAAGCCAAAGGGAGCAAGTTCTCCCCATCAGAACATCAGTGATGGACAAGGAGTGCTGGTGGTTTCCCAAGCCTGGGGTGGGAGAATGGGGAGCATTTTCTTCACTAGTTTTCTGATTTCCCACAATTCATCTCATTTTATGCCTCCCCCTGGCAGGGACAGCTTCTAAACAAAGATGGGTTAACTGGGAGTGGATGGGCTGAGTATTACACTGTTAGAGGGACTTTAATGGACCTAATTCTGCTCCCTGTTATACCCTGATGACTTGTGGTGCTGTGTTTATGGTTTCCTAAAAAGATTCATGGGCATCTTAAGCTTTGTCCTGTCCCCAGAGAAGCTTTCCCACCTCCCACTTTCCCCAGGCTTTGAGTTTAAAGCCATTTCACCATGTCTCTCTTGCTTTTAGAAACAACTTCCCACAGCATCCAGGCAATTTTAATGGAATTTTCATGTGTTTCCTTTCCAGTAATTCCACATATGTCGTGCAAGGAGCTCTGCACCTTCCTGTCTACAGTGCAAATCAATTTTAGAACTGGATGTTGCAACCCTTGCAATAACACAGCATTAAGGGTAAAGATGGGAGGGGAAAATCCGGCTCAGCCTTTCATTGCGCTCTCTTAGCTCGGTAATCCTTTATCTTAAGATCTTTGCTCAATCCTCAGCTTTCTTCTTTCATCTGCTAAATTCCCACCCAGCTCTGAGATGATTTTTCCAGTTAAAAAGAATTACAACCTCTTAATTTCAGCTGCAGAAACGTTCAATGGGTGCGTTGCACAGGAAAGTAAAAATTGGCAGAGTTCAGCCCTCTGTCCAAGGGACTGGCTTGGCACTTTTTTGTGCTGAAAGTACTTTAGATTCATAATATTTATATAGAATCTTGGGAAGAAATGGGACAAGCTCAAATACACGCAGACATAGGCATGGCAAAGGTGGGTGGTGGGACCAAATGTGGGTCAGTCCTCGTGTGTGTTGCATTATTCAAGGCTGTGCTGTTGTCACAGTGCCTGTGCCATGTGTGGCACATCTCCCTGTCCCTGGGCTGTGCCACACCTGGGACATGCTGGGAATGCAGCTCTTTAACTGCAGAGCTTTTGCTGTGAAATATTCTTTGTGTTGGCTCTGGAACCCCAGGGATGGATCCAAGAGATTTCTGCCTGCAAAAAGTACCTGCACCAGTGTTTTTATTATTAGGCATTTTATACAGTATGTGTGTTCTATCTTTCTGTATTTTATTAGTATTATACATTTTTTATTTTTTCATCTGTATTTATCCCCACAAACCATGACCTGAGCTGAACTGCAATAAAGCATTTTTAGTTCATCTCCTGTTGGTGTCTTCAGACACTGGAAATGAGGTGCTGCAAACATCTCTCCCCCAAGAATCCCACTGGAGCCAGAGGCGCCCAAGGCCACTAGTCAAGGGCTGTCCAGCCCTGGCACAGCTGCCCAGGGCAGTGGGGGTGGCCCCATCCCTGTGGCACTTGGGGACAGGGTTAGTGCTGAGGAAGGGTTGGACTCGATGATCTTACAGGGCTTTTCCAACCTAAAAGGTTCAGTGACTCACTGTGCCCTTCCTTTTGCATGGGGATGGGCAGGGACAGGCAGCTCCTGGTTTCTCTGTATCCAGCTGGATATTTGAAGGAGTTCATTGCACTCACCAGGAATTGCACAAAAAGCATCTTCACACTTGAAGAGCAGAAGAATTTGCAGTGCTGTGCTGTCTTTGCAATTTCTTCCACCTTCCCTAATATGCAGGTTTCCTCTCGAGGGGTTTTGTGCCTGAGGCCGTGAGGGATAAACCTCCTCAGTTCACGTGGCCATATTTCTGTGCATTGCGTGTATTGTCTTGCAAGTGGAGGCAGATCCCTGATGCTCTTTGGCCCAGCAAACCCCCAGAGAAGCACTTTGGCTCTGCCCACACTGTTTGGGTTCCTGCAGCCCATCCTGCTCTGCCTGGGGCAGGGCTGTCCCCAGTCCTGATGGGGCTGCAGTGCCCTGTCCATAAAGATGCTGTTGTGTCAGAGCTCCTGCCATGGAGCTGCTTTGTTTGTTTAACCTTGTGGCAAATTTTACACTCCTGTGCCCTTTTGGAGGGCAGGGGCCTTGAGATGCTGCTCTCACACCAACCCACTGGAGAACAGACACACAGGCTTTTAAATGGGATGGTGTTGGCAGAGCTTTGACCTGATGCTGACCCATTTTCCAGGGGTGAACATGACATTTACAGATGGGTTATTTCTGCAAGTGAGCACAGAAATGTCAGGCTGTGATCACCCTGAGAGCTTGACATGGACTGGCTTCCTTGGAGACACCAGCACTGAGTTCACCATCTCTGCAGGCTGGAGCTTGTCCAGAGACAGCATGGGAATCTCTGTATGGAATGACCGACATGTGTCCTTTCCTCAGCAGGACCCAGGAGCTTAGAACAGGAAGGGAAATGCAGAGAGGTATGAACTGGCAAATCTCCCCAGGGCTGTGGGTCACACCAGGAGGTCTCACTATCACTGGGTTTAACCCCAGATCTCCAGAGGGACCTTTCCCTGGTTTCTGGGATTTCTGCTGTGGGATCTCCCAGAGTTATACTCCCCAGAGGCTTTTCCCTTGGGTGGGTGTTCAGCTGCCAAGATTAGGGGTGGCTTTGGGCCTTGGGGCAGTTGTGAGTGCAGAGGGATGTCCTGGATCAGGCTCAGACTGTGCTGTCCCCATGGCTGGGGAGCACAGGGACCTGGGGAGATGCTCCAGGCTGAGCCCAGCTCAGGTGAGGGCAGCAGTGGAAGGAAGGAGATGGTCACGAGGCTGCTGCTGTTTACCCTGAGGTCCACGAAGTCGACTTTGTGTGCCAAAGCTGCCCAGTCATGCCCCTTAGTCTGAGTGTGGGGATTATCTCACCCTGTGCTATCATCCATGGATCTCTCCATGCTGCTGTTCCTCATGGATGGTCCTGGACTCTCCTGTGTCTCCATGCAGTGGCAGGGCTGTTACTCTTGGGGTTTCTTACCCACACCTACTCCTCTCCCTCAGCCCCTTGGCCCTCTCAGTGCTCCCCATCACCTTCAGCCCTGCACTGGTGAGGTTTCAGACAGGGCAGCCTGTGCAGTGATTCTTCCTCCTCGGAAGCCCATGCTCCATGGCCCTCAGGCAGTGCAATATCCATGATTTGTGGGCTGCTGACTGAAGCAGCTTTTATAAATGGATCACAGCATGGTTCTGCCCTGCCAAATGACTCGACTTCATCCTTTTCAGGACATTAATCTTAGCATCTTGCTCATGGCCTCCTTCAGCCAGTGCCAAAGTCACCTTCTTGAGGGCTCAGCACTTTCCTCCTCTTGTGTGCCAGTGCTGTGCTTGATGGGCCCTAACCAGGGATGTCCCCACATGCTCATCCCTCTCCATCCTGCTCACACTCACTCCATTGTCCATTGTCCAAGTTTCAAATTCTGCATTAATGTATATCCCTTTGTTTTAGTACACAATTAGATACTGGCTTGTCCAGACTGACTTGCTCTGTGGACATGTGTGTGTATATATATATTTATATATATTTGTGTGGGTGTGTGCATGTCTTAGAGGTTGATTATTAATGGTTGTGGAAAAAATAATCTTGGGCACCAGGAGCTTCTTTCTACCATTGACAGTGTGAGTGCAACCTTACAGTGAGTGATTGTGTCCCAGATAATGGCCCTGCCAGTGCAGGATAAAGCTGCCATTAAGCAGCCACGTAGGAGCTGGGGAAGGGGCACTGAGGCAGCAGGCAGGGACAGGGCCCTTCTGCCACCTGCAGTGGGAAATGTGCCGTGTTGGCAAGGCCACTGACAGCAGGAGTGGGTTGGAACTGACTTTTAATTAAAGGGGGCTGGGGTGGAAAATGGGCTGAGGGACCTCAGTTCCTTTACTGCTGGGCATGGCTTGGGAGGCAGGTTTTGGCTCTTGCAGAGTAGCCACCATTGATGAGGCTTGTCTTTAAAGTCATTTGTGTTTGCAGGAGGATGCACAGCCTGTGTGTATTGTGTCCAAAGGGAATGTTTTCTGTTCACACTGGAAAGGAGAACAGCTTTAGGATCAGAACATGGGCCTGCTCCCCATCTGAGCAATCCTTTCTGAGCACCATCTGCTTGCAGTCCAGAACCTGCTGGCTGATCACAGCCAGGACAAGCCAGCCAGAGGGAGGCTGGAGGAGATTCTGCAGCATGGAATAGCTGCTGCTTTGGCCCATGATTTGTAGGGAACAGTTAAATGCTGAAGGTAACTCTGAACACTCTCAATACCCATCTAAACAGCCATGACTTAATTATATCTCATTGTTTACTGGAGTTCAGTGTCTTCCTTTGCCATCGAGTCCAAGGTTTGACCAGCCATTAGAACTGATTTTGGATTTCCCACTATTTCATTTCACTGAACATCTCTTTTCCTGCATTAAGACTGGAGAATATTTGGGAACAAATGATCCTGTATTTCAGAAAGGCAAAATAATTTGAAAATCGCAGATAAATTTTTTACTTAGTTTGGCCCAAATATACCTTTTTTCATTGCTGTTTTGTTTAGAGGAACATTAAAGAGAAGTATGATGCTCTGAAATACCCCTTGTGAAGCATTTTGGTGGTTTGCCTCATAAGAAGATTCACAGTCCTTTTGTGTTGTCCTGAGCAGAGTAAAGAGAAAAATGGGACAGGAAGGAGAAAAATGGGACAGGAAAGAATTAAGGAGACTGAAAAAGGAAACCAACTTTTCACTTTAGAATTAATTAAACATTTCAGGCCTAATGCTTGGCACAGATCGAGGGAGGGGGGGAGGTTTCTGTGAAAAATTGAGTATTTTTCTTTCTTGTGGAGCTGTGATTTTCCAGATGAGGCTGGAGATGTCCCTTCTGTGCAGGGCTGCAGTGTGAGGCTCCTGCTGTGCCCTTCCTGCACCTCTCACTGCTCTGTTGTGCCCCTCAGGATGAGGGAGCTGGGCTGGGCTGGTGCCAGCAGGGCTGCTCCCAGCAGAACAGCCTCACACCCTGTGCTGCTGCTGAACAAACAGCCTCTCTTCAAAGTCCTTCAAAGCACGGGGAAGCCTTGAAGTGGTTAAACCTGGCCCTGTCCTCCCCTCCTTCCCCCTCTGGGCTTTGCTCTGGGGTCGAGAGATGGAGGCAATCCCTGCCTTGATGAGCATCTCCAGAGGTAGCTTGGAGCTCATTTCAGCCCCAGTGTGCCCTGGCTGGGCTGGAGGAGGGTGTTCAGGTCACCTTCACCTGCCATGGCCTCCAGCAAACGCCAGCCAAGGGGAAATGCAGTTAAAATGAAGTGACTGGTGTGGCTGGAGCAGCGTGGTGTGCACAGATAGATGTGGGGAGCAGACCAGGCTATTGTCACCTTGGGAGATCTGCTGCCTATTTCTTTGCAAGGCATCTGCCCCGTCCTGTAGCCCTGTGGTCTCATCAGGTCTGAGCAGGGATAAACTCTTTAACTTCCCTGGGAATTTTTCCCATCAAACTTGGCTTGCAAAAGGTCATCTGGTGCCTCATGTACTCCTTTTTGCTGAGTTTCATTTCCAGTTCCATTTCAGGTCAGCACTGGGTTCCCTACTGATTCTAGTTATTCTTTGGGACTAGGCAGACCTGTAATTTGCTGCTATTTCAGCTCAGCCCCTTCATTTCATGCCAAGACAGCATCTTAGAATCTTCCTCAGCACAGTGAAGAGCAAGCCCTTAGATAAGGAATCCCAAAGCTGGACTAAGCTGTGCCTGTTGGATACATCCAGACTGGAGCTGGGGCATGGCTCATCTTTGGCTTTTGTTCAGGGGTAGGTGAGCTGTGGGCTGAGCTTTTTGGGGAATACTCTGAGAGCTGATGTGGTGTGGAGCATTCTGCAGTGGTCCAGACACCACTGTGACCTGCTGTTCTGAGAACAGGGGGAAAAGGGTGTTTGCAGGGCTTGCTCAAGAGCTGACAAGGAGCTGCCCTGATCCTGCACATGGAGGGATCCTGGTTTCCCACTCCCTCAGGACACCAGCTGACCTCCTGCAGCCCCATCTGAGCATCCTCTGGTGGTGTGTGCATGTCCATGCTGGAGCTTTCCTCAGCCTCTGGACTCAGTCCAGCTGCTTATCTTCATGAAAGGGAAAGCTGAATATCTCCATGCCCATTTGTCAAATTTGGTAGAAGCTGATTAAGATGTTCAGAGGTATTATGGAAAGGGATTGACGGGCAGTACCCTCACACAGGGTTCATTTCCCTGCTAATCCAGGCTGAAAAGGAGTAACACAGCCCAAAAACGTGGAGCAGGGCAGGAGGGGCAGGGTCTGCAGTGCAGAGGTCCTGTTGCCTCAGAAGTCCTAAAATTAAGGGCTTTGAACAACCTGATGTAGTGAAAGGTGTCCCTGCCCATGGAAGGTGGGAATGAAACAGGCTTTAAGGTCCCCCCCAACCCAAACCATTCTGTGATTTCCAAGGACAATTCACCTCTGCAGAGGGCTTGTACCTCCACTGTTGGGATAGCTCCTGGCTTGCATGGAGTTTGAAGGATCTAAAAACTGCCTTGGACTGTCTGAGCACAACCCCTGTAAGGTACCAACACATTTGGGGTTTCTCCATCCCCATTCTCAGAGGAGTGGGGATTTTTAGAGAGAAAATGAAAGGGTTTGCTTCTAAACTGGGCAGATGTTGGTGCTGTATTGGGAGGAACTAGAAAAAAGAGGGGAAGGATGCTGTGGAACGTGGCCAGCAGATGGTAAAAATCTTTCAAATGTGGGTTCTTTTCCTTCAGAAAGGTGCAGCTCTGTCCAAGAGCAATAAAAGATGGTGTTATTTTTTTCCTGTAAGTCAGGAATTCACTATCAGCTAATAAAGAGAAGCCATAGCTCACAATACCTGATAAACTGTGCATTTCCTGCTCTGCTCAAGTTTACACCTAAGACAATTTTATCTTTTTGCCTGTTCATCCCAATGATTTATCTTTTAGTGTGGAATGAACAAAAATGCTGTGCATGATTTGGTGCAATACAGGTGAAATCACACAACTCTCCACCATGGGGAGCCCAGGACTGGCTGATATTTATAGACCACATTTCATTTCAATTTCTCGCACTATGTCAATAGGTTTTGGATGAGGTAAAAAATGAGCCTGTTTCTGTGTAATCCTGACTGGATGGAGGCAGAAGCCCCTCCACACAGCCCCTGTGGAGCAGTGTGGGATTCCATCCCCATGTCATCTCTGCTCTCCTGTTGGCTGATCCCTGAAGCCCTTTTCGTTTGACCCTCAGGAACGAGTTCAGGCCTTGGATAGACGTGAAGCCCGTGAAGGCCATAAAAGCCAGGCCCCAGTACAAGCCCCCAGAGGAGAAGATGATCCACGAGACCAGTTACAGCGCCCAGTTCAAGGGGGAGCCCAGCAAGCCTTCCCCAGCTGACAACAAGTACCTGGAGCGCAGGAGGATACGCACCCTCTACAGCGAGCCCTACAAGGAACCGCCCAAGGTGAGGGACACAGCAAGGGGCACGTCCCATGGCAGGGCAGGGCTGCACCTGCCTGCCCTCAGCCCCCTTCCCTGGGTGGCACCTTCACTCCAGCCCATGGCATCCACCCTGGAGAGGGTGGGCAATGACAAACTCAGTGTTCCCTGGTGTGTGCTGTGGCATCCAGACACCCCCTGCCCTGGGGTGGAGAGGTATGGGGGGATTGTGCCCCTCTGTCCCTGAGGTGAGCCCCCTCACCCTGCAGAGCTGCCCCAGCCCTGGGCAACAACAGCACAAGGATGTGAAGCAGCTGGAGAGTCCAGAGAGGGGCCCAGAGATGCCCCAGGGCTGGAGCCCCTCTGGGCTGGAGCCAGGCTGGGAGAGCTGGGGGGATCACCTGGAGAGGAGAAGGGTCTGGAGAGACCTGAGAGGCCCTTGCAGTGCCTAAAAGGGCTCCAGGAGAGCTGGAGAGGGACTGGGGACAAGGGATGGAGGGACAGGACACAGGGAATGGCTTCCCACTGCCAGAGGGCAGGGATACACTGTATATTGGGAAGGAATTGCTGGCTGTGAGGGTGGGCAGGCCAGGGCATAGGGTGCCCAGAGAAGCTGTGGCTGCCCCTGGATCCCTGGGAGTGTCCAAGGCCATGTTGGAGCAACCTGGGATAGTGGGAGGTGCCCCTGCCCATGGCAGGGAGCTGGAAATAGGTGGTCTTTAAGGAATCTTCCAACTCAAACTATTCTGTAACTCTGTGGGCTCTAGAACAGCTTGAGGCACTTTGGAGACAATTTCAGACTGTAAAGAAGTGAGGGCAGGGCCCAGATGAAGAGGGGTTTGTGCTGTCATTTCCCATGTGATTATTTAGGCAGCTTTCTCCTCCTCGCTCCAAAAGCATAGGAAGGAACCCCACATTACACTTTTTCCCAGGAACAACGTGGTAAGAGGCAGATCTTCATCTGCAGTATTTCAGAGCCCTCCACTGGTTTTGACAGTACCCACTGCTGGCTTTGATCAGATCAAGGACATGTGTGGAGAAGGGCCTGAGCTGAAATGTCTTCTGGTCTTGTTTTCCAGGAGGGTCTGCATGTAAAAGGAGTCTGTGCAGTTTTAAATCAAGGACCATTAGTCCTTCCCTTCTGAGTGCCCAGGTCTGTGAGGGCTCAGAGGGATGGCAGGGCAGGCATGGAGGAGCTGAAGGCTTCTGTTCCTCCTTCACTTTGTAGCTGTTCTTCCTGTTCTGAGGGGCTGTAGAAACTGTTGTGCGCTTTGCTTCAGGTGCCAAGCAGTGTCCTGTTCCCCAGGTATCCCCAGGTAATTTTCCTCTGTTGTGAGAATCTGTTAAGGACAAACAGAGGAGTCCTGTCCTGTAGGAAAGGTGGGGATTTGTAGCAGCCTCTTTGCCCTGAGCACCATTTCTCTGCCTCCAGTCCAGAGGGAGATTATAAAATGCCTGATAATATTCCCTCTCCTGTTCATCCTGCTGTGTCCTGCTCTGGATACAGTGGGCTCTGCTGGCTCCAGGGGCACTGTGGCTCCAGGGCATCAGGAAAGGAGCTGGCCATTTGCAACACAGCATGAGCCCAGCTGCTCCCTCCTCATGGCAGGGCAGAGCTGAGCAGATGAGGGACTTTTGTGCTGTTTCTGAGCTAAATCCTGTTTCTGAGCTAAATCCTGTTTTCCACCTGTCCTTGTGTCTCCCTCTCTCTGTCTCTTTCTCCCTGTCTGTGTTGTTTTGCCTGTCCTCCATGCAGGTGGAAAAGCCTAGCATAAAGCCTTCCAAACCAAAAAAGACCACCACAAGCCATAAACCCCTGAAAAAGGCCAAAGACAAGCAGATTGCATCTGGCCGGGCTGCCAAGAAAAAGAGCGCCGAGACCTCCAACACAGCAAAGCCAGAGGACAAGGAGAAAAGCAAAGAGATGAACAATAAACTGGCTGAGGCAAAAGAGTAAATGTCACTGCACTTTCCTTTCTTACTCATTTTTTTCCTTTTCTTTCTTTTTTCCTTTCTTTTTTTTTCTTTTCCCTTTGATTAAATAAAGGCCACAAAATTAATTAGAGGCTTCTAATCTGCTTTTTGTTCTGATTGTATTAGAAGCTTTTCTGTTTTATTTCCAAGGAGGATTAGGGAATCCTTGTTTCTGAGGTCAGGTTGTTCTGCTTTGCCTGCACAACACGGCTCTGCACAGAGTGAGGGACATGGGAATGCACGAGTGGGGTTGTAGGAGATGAAGGTGGTGGGTCCTGGTTCCCCATTCCCCATTCATGGTGCTGTGGATCTGCTGAGAATCCCCCAGAATCAGTGATGTGGCCAGCAGTGATTCCCCCTGATGACACTGGTGGGATTTCTGCTCCAACAAGCAATGGGAAAAGAGATCCTGTGGAGATAAAGGACCAAATCCTCCCTTAGGGTATCTGGGGGTGGGTCTCGCTGCATCAAGGCAGCTTCACCCCACTCAAAGTACTTGTTGTAAAAAAAATTATGAGGGAATATGCAGAGAGCAGCGAAGACTTTCCAAGCACGTGACAGGTTAGACAAGGTTATCAGCAGGTTGTTCTTCCCTATTGTTTCCCCTGCATTATGGATCTTTTTAGTTAGTGCTGGTTTGGAATCTTTGTCTGCTTTCTTCACTTCTGGGGTGCCAGGAGACAGAGTTAGGTTTCAGAAAGAGGTTTAGTGTGTAGGTGTGATCTTCCAAGGGGTAGAAAGAACTGTGTCACCAAGGCTGGCTGGAGCTGTCACAGCCCCCATTGTGTGGATCCTTCCCTTCCAGCTGCTGGTGTTCACGTTGGCTCATAAGCATCCCAAGAGGGCCACAAAAAAGATGGTGGGATCCCTAGACTCCCTCCAGACAAGATCTCAGGATTTCAATCCTATTCACTGTGCCCTTACTCTAGGAAATGCCCAGGACCAGTTGGCAGGCTCTAAACCCAGCAGGACCCCTTGTCAGTGAGTGTGAACTGGCCCAACAGACTGGTATTGCATCCCCCACATCTGGGTCCCAGCACCTCTGGAAGCTGTGAGAGTTGTGGTCCCAATCCAGATTTACTGTGCCTGACTTCTGGATTGGGTCCTAAATACCTGAGGATTAATCCTGACCCCACCAAATCGAGTTGTGAAACTCTCCCACAGCAGAGAGGCTGCAAGTCAAGGTGCAGGATTCTCATTACTTACTGTTTCAGCACCCAAATTTCTCTCCTAACATGAAGTCCAGCTTGAAACTTTGAGAGGACAATTGGGAAGAACAAAGAGAGAGATGGGGAGAAGGGTAGGGAGAAGGTGTGTTGCTGTGGAGGTGTTGGAATGAGGAAAGTCTTCCTGCTAAGGGTGTTTTAGAGACGTGAAACGTAACAGAGAGAGGGATGTGCTGGGAGATTGAGGAGCCCCATTTTTGGGGTCTCACCCTGTCAGAATTGGGTTTTTTTGGAAACAGAAGAGAGTGGTGGGCTACAAGGCTGAGAGAAAGCTTCCAAAGGAGAGGAAAGCTGTGTGATGTACAGATAGTGCCATTTGCTGGCCTTAGTGATGAGTAACTGCCAAGCTCAGTGTGTCGTGTGACGTGTCCTGTTTGCCTTGTGCTGGCAGCCGAAACCTTTGAGTAGCAGTGAGTGTAGTGTTCTGAATCCAGTGGTGTGTTTCCAAGCTTTGCTGTGTTAGAACTGTGTGCTATGAGCTAGTCAGGTTGTGTCTGTGGAAAATATATATTCATATATAGAAATATATATATATATTTAAACCTCCGCTGTTTAGGAGGAAACCAGGGAAAATCCTCCAGGAAGTAAAACTGTGGAAATCTTTGTGAATGTAGTGCTTCTTTTTAATTTTGATGTGCATGCCCTCATGGAGATGCTGACCTGTCCATACTGACCATTGCTTTTCTGAGTGCTCAGAAGCCCCTGCAGCACCGCTCAGCTCTGTCCCCAGCACTGAGCTGGGCCAGAGGAGTGTGCTCACAGCTCTTCCCACCCACAAGGGACAACTGGGCTGGAGAAGATGAGCTCCTGAGACTTGGTGTGCTTCCTTGGCCTTCAGGATGCTTCATGCATCTTCCCACCCCTCAGTGACGTCCTTCCCTGTCGCAGGATGTGGCAGCAGCCGTGAAGGTGCCGAGTCACAGCAGGCAGGACATGTCAGGATGGCACTAGACAGTTCCCAACAGCCCAACACACCAATCTTACAGGGACAGACCACACCAAACAATTCTCCCTATTGTTTTGTGGCCCCGAGTTTCCCATTGAAAGAGACACCACACTTGCCACTTGTTTCACCTTGAATTCAATGGGAATTTAGCCCTTGACTTCAAGGTTAGCTCAATTTTGCCCAAGGAACATCATTAAGATGCTCAGACCACCTAATTGAAGCATCCTCACGACTCTGGATCAACTGCTGATCATCCATCAGCTTTGGGACTGCTTCTTCCCACTGAAGAGCATCCACCACAGTGTCTGAGTGAAACATGCCCTGAGTGGTCAGAATATGGTTCCTTGATACATGAAGCTTTTTGGTGGCAGGAGGCTTGGAACTAGGTGGTCTTTAAAGTCCCTTCCAACCCAAACCATTCCATGGGCTCACTATGAAGCCAGGAAGGAAGTGTGAGCCAGTGGTCTAAATTCCCACTCTAGAGAGGAAACTTTCCAAGGGCCATCGAGCTGCCTGTTATGGACACCTCACTCTGGGTGGGATGAATGGTCCTTGGAAGATTTTCTTTGCAGAAAGAGCCTGGGAGACTGGTAGGGCCTGGAGACATCCCTCTCAGACAAGAACAGAATCAGGATAGATATCCTGGCCCATGCTCAGCATTCATCCCATCCCAGAACTCACACACCCATCCCAGCACACAGATGCACTGATCCCAGCACACAGAGACACATCCCAGCACACAGAGACACATCCCAGCACACAGATACAAATCCCAGCACACAGAGACACATCCCAGCACAGATACACATCCCAGCACACAGATACACATCCCAGCACACAGATACACATCCCAGCACACACCCCCCCCATCCCAGCACACACACACACCCATCCCAGCACACAGATACACATCCCAGCACACAGATACACATCCCAGCACACAGACACCCATCCCAGCACACACACCCCCATCCCAGTACACAGATACACATCCCAGCACACAGACACCTATCCCAGCACACAGACACCCATCCCAGCACACACACACCCATCCCAGCACACACACACCCATCCCAGCACACACACACACCCATCCCAGCACACAGATACACTGATCCCAGCACACAGATACACATCCCAGCACACACACACCTATCCCAGCACACAGATACACATCCCAGCACACAGACACACATCCCAGCACACAGACACACATCCCAGCACACAGACACACATCCCAGCACACACACACCCCCATCCCAGCACACACACACCCCCATCCCAGCACACACACCCCCATCCCAGCACACATACACACACTCATCCCAGCACACAGCTAGCACTGCACTGAACGCCAGCAAATGCAGCAGAGTCAAGCCCCAGGGGGAAATGCTGCCTACTCTGCCCTCCACAGACTCTGTGCCCATCCAACCCACTCAGGTTTATCAGAAAGGAGACCAAATCTCTGCTGTTCCAAGTTCACGCTGGGCTCTGAGCTTGTCAATACCTCCCACTGGGACACAGTGCTCTGCTGTTCTGTGTTTCCAGCTGCCACGATGCTGAGTTGTAATTATGTTTTGCTTTCCTTGTAAAAAGAAAAAAAAGAAAAAAGAAATGTTTTGCTTTTTTCCCCTGTGAGAGTTCCTGTGCTGTCTGTTGCTTGCTTTTGCATTTCCACTGTATTGTACTGTTTCTCCTTTCTGCAAAATGGTGCTAATTGCTGACTGAGCTCCTGTTTCTCTGATGCTTCGCACACCAATCACCTGCTTCTCCATTGCCTGGTGTCCAGACCTGGCACCCGTGAATTCCACAAACTCTTGCCTCTTGGAGGCAGATAGGAAGTGTCTAATTAATATTTTGTGGCCTGGGTTTGGTTGCATATCACGGATTGTCTCTTGTAATCATGTTGAGCACACCTCCTTGTGGTGCTTTTTCATTGTTGCTGTTCTGATGAGAGTCACACAAACACACACACACACACACACAAATTAATGTATAGCCAATTGATTGTGACGTGCTTGTGATCTTTGCTTGCTCAAAGGGTTCTTTTTCCAACGATAAATAAATGCTAAAGACAAATACCACCTCCTTGAGCTTGTTTTCTCAATAAGAAGCAAAGCTGAGTGAAAGAAATGCCCTTCCAGCTGCCATCAGGCTGGTGGTGCTCAGCCCTGCCCCTTCCGTGCCTGCCAAGGCACAGCCTGACCCCTCAGGGTGGCTGCTGACCTCACACAGCCTGCAGCACTACAGGGACACTGAAGTCACTCGGTTGGAGCAGTTTGGTTTTGTTTTCTGTGTAATGTCTCTGGGCAGAGGTCTGTGCAGTGAGAGCCCTGCGTGCCCTGCTCATGCCCACCTTGCCCTGGCTCAGGGAGCAAGGTCAGACCCTGTGGAGAGCTGGAGGGAGGGGAAGTGATGTGGATGAGGTGACTTAATTACAAACCCTTTCCAATGTTAATTACATTTTTCCAACTGCCTACAGGTTTGCTTTTCTCTCCTAACCAAACCTGAGCAGCCTGGGCTAGTGGAAGGTGTCCCTGCCCATGGCAGGGGATGGAATCAGATGAGCTTTGAGGTCCCTTCCAACCCAAACCATTCTGGGATTCTGTGAAAACAATGTGAAAGGCCCAAAAGAGGGGGCAAGGGGCTGTAAATCCTCACTGAAAGGAGGTGGCAGGTTCTTGGGCTGAGCATTTTCAGAGCCTGTGGAAATGCAAAGCACAGATTTTATATTAATGAAAGTCCTGGATATGTGGAGAAAATGATGGTTGTGAAAAACCAGTGCTGGGGGCACAATTATATGTTAAATGGTGACCCTACTATTTTTTTCTTTTAATCAGCCTGCAATTTTAATTTTTAATCATATTTTCTCTTAATGGATACTCCCATAAAACCCCCCCCAAACCCGAAGAAAATGATTGTATTTTTTAACAATCTGGTCTAATGAAAGGTGTCCTATGGTAGGGGGTTTGGAACTAGATGGTCTTTAAAGGTCTGTGACTGAGATCTCTTCTTTACCATAGCTCTGTTGACCTCCCTGGAGCACCAACCCTTTTCTGCCTTACTGTTTGCTGGGTGCTATTTCACATCCTGCCTGGTTCACAGATCACTTCCTGAATTTATGCCATCTGTGACCACATGCTGATGACAGTGCTGCTTTCTGATGTCCTGCTGTGTCCTCCTGCCTTCCTCTCCCTTCCCCACCAGCTCCATCCATCCATCAATCACACATACCTATGTGATCTTGGAAGGGTTTCAGCCAGGCTGTAGGTCAGGGGATTTATCACAGCTGGTATTGGAGAAAATGGTCACTTTTAAAAGATTGGTCATTCTTGGGGCTTGTCTGTAACAATCCATGACAGCCAACAAAATGTTTCTGCCATGACACAGAGGTCTGAGGTCTTTCCCGTGCTGCAGCATGGATGGGGAACCCACCTGCTCCCACCCTGATTGTCAGTGTTGGGGTCTGGGCGAGGGGGCAGGGAGGGGAGACAAATTTGAAGAGTCAAGTCATCTTCTCAAACTCTTAATAGTAGAGCATCTTAGAGGTCTTTGCCAACCTAAATAATTCTGTGACCAGAGAGTGGCTTTGCAGAGGTGTCACCCTGCCTGCCATGAGCAGCCCCACAAGGGGTGGCCTTCCAGTTCTGATGAGTTGCACACACCTGGGATCCTTGTGCATGGGTGGATGAAGAAGTTCCCCCCATCCTTCCATTCCAGCTTGGGCACAGGACTGAGATTTAACAGTTTTGACACTTCCAAATCTCTGAGCTTCCTTTGAAAACCTCAGTGATCATCATTACATCCCTGACTGGTAAAAGGATGTTTCATCAGCTGACATGTCAGCCCTTATACAAATGCAGCCTTCTGTGTCATAATAGTCTTTGGATTCAGGGTTTATTTAAAGATGTGTCAGTGCAGGAGAGGAAGGGACTTCTAAGAAGATGTCTCTGTCATAACTTGTAACTCCCAACATCCAAGGAATAACTACCATCCCCAACAGTGACATCAGCTCAAGAAGAGGAGCCATGCAGGAGGAGGAAATTCTCCAATATGAACACGGTGATGTGGATGTGCTCAGAGTATCTTTTCCACAGCTGGAAAATACTGTGATGTTCAGACATGGCCTTCAGCTCTCCCTGGTTCCAGCAGTGTCATGGTGAGTTTGATCCAGACGGGGAATTGTCCCCTCACTATTCATGGGAGCTTTCTGGGTTGGGAACAATCCCAATAATGGCACTGGGACTGCTCCCAGGCTTGGGGGTGTGGGATGGGGTGACACAGCTCTGAGCACCTCGGGACTGGTGGTCTGTCTGGATCTCTGAGTTGCTTGTGAACACTCTTTGTTTGTGTTGCAGGGGCCCCAGGGAACAGCTCCCTGATCCTGACTGATGTGGAGAAGATGGCAAGGATCCCTCCCTGCAGGCAGTGGCTCCAGGGAGGCCAAGGACCAGTGCCAGAAACACGATGGATGAGGAGCAGTGACAGATCACAGTGATGTGTGAGAGCCCTGAGGAATGAGAACTCTGCCTTCATTGTGTTCAGTGGTGTGAGACATGGAAAGGGGAAGCATTTCTGGACCCTCCTTGTTGTCCTCTGCCCACCCTAACCCAGCCTGTGGCATGCAGCAACCCCGAGCCCCTGAGCAAAGCTGGGTCATCCTTGTCTTCTTGGGATGACCTGCATGTCCTGCCTGGCTCTGAGGGAGGTCTGGGGCACAGCAGTGGGTGAGGAGCACCATGCATGGCACAGGGTGGAGGGGATCTCATCATGCAGTGGGTGGCACATCAGTTTATCTTTATGAGTTACGCAGCACGCAGGAGAACATGAAGGTGCCAGTACAAGATAGTCAGGATAGGAAAATCTTGAGAGTAGCCTCTAGCCATTGCACTGACCTGCTCCTTGGACTGGTTCACATTTAGTACCCAATTGAAGACAAGTTCAACTGTGGCCACCTTGTTTAGAGCCAAGGGATTTGCCCAGAGAAGCTGTGGCTGCCCCATCCCTGAGAGTGTCCAAGGCCAGGCTGGACAGGGCTTGAAGCAATCTGGGATAGTGGAAGGTATCCCTGTCCATGGCAGGGGGTTTAAAACGAGATGATCTTTAAGATCCTTCCAGCCCAAACTCTTCTGTTCTGATTTCCTGCCTGGGCGTGGCTCGGAACAGATTCAGGTGAGTGAGGGGTGGGAACAGATTCAGGTGAGTGAGGGGCGGGTCAGGTTCGTTAGCAGGTGCTGGGGAGGCTGTATAAGAGCCTGCCACAGGAGTGGGCAAGCAGGGGTGTGGCTGGGGTAGCAGGTAGGGTATAGCCAGCTTTTGTAGGTGAGTTTGTTGTTTGGTTTTTTCCTGGATTGGGGTGGGGGGGAGTGGGGGATGGTTTCTTGAGGTTTTTTTGTTGTTTGTTTTTTTGGGGTTTTTTCTCTTCCTCTCTCTCCCCAACTTATCTAAAGCTAGGAATGGTTTCCAGAAAAATGAGAGCCATTGCTGCTGTTAATATAAGGAGTGTGTTTACACAGACACTACCCTCCAAGACTGATGCAGCCACCCAGGCCTCTGGCTGTGCAGAGTGTCTGAGCCTGGCATTGGTACCAGAGAATGGTATGGGAGGCACCTGTGTACAATGTGAGCAGGTCAATGACTTGCTGTGCCTGGTGGCAGAGCTTAAGGAAGGGGTAGAGGGACTAAGGTGTATTAGGGAGAGTGAAAAGGAAATTGACTGGTGGAGTCAAACCTTTTGACCCCTAAGGGAGTCCAACCAGAGGTAGCAAAGCCCTGCCCCTCCTGCCATAAGTCAGATGGAGCAGACCAGATTGATGGGGGGGAACGGAAACAGGTTGGAGAGGTAAAAGAACCCTCTGTCAAACCCCATCACCACCCTGGGTGCCCTTAAGGAATAGATATGAGGTCCTGGACCCAGAAAGTCAGAGAACAGCCAAGAAGATTTGTCTGGAGAGCCTCCTGGCTCGACACCATCTACAAGACAGATTACAACTGCAGCTATAAGGGTAAAAAGAAGGGTGGTTGTAGTCAGTGACTCCCTTCCGAGGGGAACAGAGAGCCCTGTATGTTGCCCAGACCCATCCCACAGAGAGGTCTATTGCCTTCCAGGGGCCAGTGTGAGGGATATTGGTAGGAGGCTTCCTGAGCTAATTCAGTCCTCAGGCTATTATCACCTGTTAGTATTCCAAGCTGGCAGTGAGGACATTAATGGAAGAAGTGCTAGGATGATTAAAAAAGACTTTAAAGCACTGGGTCGGTCAGTTTATGGGACAGGAGCACAGGTGATATTTGCCTCAGTTCCTATGAGGTCTTTTCTAACCCAGTCGATTCTATGATTTATCAGCAGGGACACAAGCCAGCAAGGCACTTGTAACTTAATGGCACAGGTCATGCTTTGGAGCCACAGGACAGTGCATGTCCTTGCTCTGCTCCCTCCCCTCTCCCCAGGTTCCATTGCTGATCAGACATCCCTGTTGGCTCCTGCCCTTGCAGTCTGCAATGCCCTCACCCCCTGCCAGACCCACTTGCCCACCATGCTGCTGTTCCTTCTTGCCTTCATTTTCCCTCCATCCTCCCTGCCAGCTCTTCCCTGCCTGTCCCACAGCTGCTTCTCCAACCCTTCGCTTTCTCCCACATTTCCCCTCCATGTCATCCTGAATTCCCAGTTCCACCAGGAGCCCCGTCTTTCCTGTCCCCCCCAGTTACTGTCTCCTGTCTGTGTGTCTCAGACTGTAAGCCTTTCTCTCTGCCTGTACTGTGTGAGCTCACTCACTGCTTGGAATAAATGATGCCTCACCCACCGACTGCCCCTTCTCTCTCTCCTTTCTTGGTGTGGCTTCACTGGATGTGTCTGCAGGTGCATTGTGTGTCTGTGCCTATGACCACTCGAGCAGTTGGCCTCACTGCTGTGTCTCTCTGTGGTCTTTTGGGATGACTCTGCTTTTGTCCTCTGGTACCTTTGTTTCTCTTTTTTGCAGCCACAGGAACAAGCTTTGGTAGCAATGTAGGAGCCCAGCACGCTCAGCACTGCTTGACCTTCTGTCCCTTCCATTCTGGTGCACCTGATAGAGGCTGGCCCTTCTCCAGCTTCCTGCAGAGGTGCCCTGTGCTGCCAGGTGGCTCAACAAATGCAGCAGGCGAGGAGGATGAAGGAGAGCTCCTCTTGTAGCCCAAAGCAGAAGCAGCTGATGGTAAAGGAATGTCACTGCTGTGGAACAGTGGGCACAAGTATGCTGGTGGAAGTCCAAGCAGATGCACCTCTCAGGGGAAGCAGCAGAAGCTGGCTTGGCATGTTGCAGGGATGGATGCCCAGAGGCTTCTTGTGGCTCAGAAGGTGCCCTGAACATCTGCTTCTTGCATCCCAGCCCAGGACTAGATGTGCTGCTGAGGTCCCCAGCTGACCTTGGGGGTCCACTGAAGACTTCTGAGATTAGATTTGTGCCAGAAGAGCTCTGTAAGGTCTTCTCTCTGTACTTCTTGCAGGTGGATGTTGGTTTGAACTCTAAAGGGCTGAGCTCCTTGTTGCTCACCCACATATTGCACAGCCAGGCACTTTCTCCTCCTTCAGACTTTGCTGGCCCCAAACTGGTGCTCATTTCCAGGTCTGACCCAAGCTGTGCAATGGCAGCAACCCCTCTGCTCGCAGAGGGGCAGAGCAAGGCTGGAATTCTGCATTGCCCTCCCAGCTCCCTCCTCCCAAGGCTGGTACCCGGGGCCAGACCTGGCTGTGCAGCCCTGCAGAGAGCAGCCAAGGCTCTTCCCTGCTGTGCATCCCCTGGTGTCCCTGGAGAATATAGTGTAATTGCCTCCCCTTCCCACTCCTGCCAGTTTAAAGCAGGCTTGGAATGAGCTTTACTGGGATGGACAATCACACAATTGTCTGTATTCAATGCCAACAAAAAGGAAGCCAAGGGATGGTGCTGGGACTGGGGCATGGTCCTGCCCCATGTGCCTCTCCTGCAGGGGTGGTTGGACTCTGTGTTTGGGTTGGACTGGTTCCATGGCCCAAGGAGGTTGCCACCAGCCACTGCTCTCCTGACTGTGGTGTCAGCACCTCCTTCCCTGCTCTAACCTGGAGCCATTCCCTGCACAAAGACAATGTCAGGCTGGGGGATGGACAGCGGTCTCCACAGTCCCTTCATGCAATCACTGTGTAAAACTGCCCATTTTAAAGCAAAGCACTTTTCTCTTGCCTCTCCATCTGCTTTCTGCCTTTCTGCTGCCTCACAGATCCCTCCCCATCCATCACACCTCTCTCCTCATCCCTGGAGTTCCTCCTTCTCTTTCCTAATGAAGATTGATTCCCTTGTTCCCTGCAGGTTTTTCCTTCCCCATTCCTCCCTCTGTGCTTCCACAGGACCCAGACTTCCCTCCAGCATGTGGTAGCTCAGGACCAGAGCTGGCTCCAGAGCTGATCCTAGCAGGCATCCAACGCCTGGATGCAGCAATCCTCACCTCCTGGTGTCTCCTGGGGGCATGGAAGAGGAGGGGTGCTCTCAGAGTGGGGTTAGCCTATGTAAGCTGGGCTTGTTTTCCTGCCTAGGTTGTTTGAGCAGGGGCCAGGTCCTTGCTGAGCAGCATAAGAGCTCAGGTCCCCTGGGATGGGGCTTTTACCACCCACCTGAGGGAAATGAGCAGCTTCTTTGGGAGACACTTGGACAGCAAGGTGCTTTTCCTTGCAGGTTATAATCAATTGGCAACCATTTTTTGTAACTGATGGTGGGCATGATCCTGGTCACAGCTGAGCCAAGGGCTGCTCAAACTCTAGAGCCTCCCAGTTTTGTGGACATCCATGGGTTTTGAAGCAGTTCCTTTCAGGAACCAGGACCAGACTCAGCAGCAGCCTGAGGACATAGCAAACATGTGCTTGGGGGGCACTGCAGGGCCACAGGGCACATTCCAGCCCTGGGGTGGCAGTTTGTTGTCATGTGCTGCTGATTGCTCTGACAGCTTTGCAATGATACTCTTTCTCTGCTTCCAGGACCTCTGAAAAACACACTGGTGCTACAGAGCAAGAGCCAAGTACCTTAGTGCAGGAGCAACCCACATGAAGGTGGAAGTCCCTTCTGAGCGGCTGCTGGAGCAAACGTGTAGTCTGCATGAAACGTGTATGGCCTGGTGGCACCCAATAAAGCTGATGAGCAGAGCTGAATGATGGCTTCTCTTGTCTCTCCAGCACTGAGGGGTTATGTCACCAGGGTCTGTGTGATGCACTTAGCATGTCTGTGCCTTGGTTTATGTACAGTAAAGTCAGAAATTCAAATGGGTTCAGTTCTCCCTTTATTCCTGTGAAACAGCACTGGGTTCAGTGGTCTCTTGCCAGTATCTAATCTAAATAGACTCAGTCTGCACTCACTGCCCCTTGTCCTCTCACTGCAGTTCCTGATGAACAGTCCCTCTCCAGCTTCCCTGTAGCCCCTTCAGATACTGGAAGGTGCTGTGAGGTCTCCACACAACCTTCTCTTTTCCAGGCTTGAAAGCCCCAGCTCTTCCAGCCTGTCTTACAGGGAAGGTGCTCTAGTCCCTTACCAGATGCTGGACAAGACACCAAAACTTGCTGGCAAATTAGTGTTTCTTCTCAGCATATTTTATAACAAATGTTTAACTCAAAAATTGTGAAGCACTAACTGGAAATGTTGTAGGAAGAGTTCAGCTGGCCCAGGGTTGGTTGTTCTGTATGCCCATATTTTCTGGATGAGGCTCTCTGTGTCTGTGAGGTTGGACTCAATTATCTTGAAGGTCCCTTCCAACTGTAATGATCCTATGACTGTAAAGGATGCATGTGGCATCCCTCATTAAAGGGATGAAATGCAGAGGAATATTTGCCACAATGTAGTTTGCACAAGGCAAGAGGAAATTGGAGTAAATCCAGTCACTGAACAATTGCAAAGCACCTCTGAGAAGATGTGAATAGTAGCTAATGAAATATTCAGTACAAAGGGCTGGAGATTACACGTCTATGAATAATTGCCTTGCTCGGTAGCTGAAGGGTCCTTGTTACACATGATTAAGTAATTAACTTTTTTATATAATTACCATGATTATACCATTATTAGAGAGGAGACCAGACCAAAGCTCCAACACTAGATATTGGTTGCCTGCAGTGAGAAGACATTCCCTGTGTCCTGTCCCTCCATCCCTTTGTCCCCAGTCCCTCTCCAGCTCTCCTGGAGCCCCTTTAGGCACTGCAAGGGGCTCTCGGGTCTCTCCAGACCCTTCTCCTCTCCAGGTGACACCCCACCCCACCCCCCCTAGCTCTCCCAGTCCAAAGGGGCTCCAGCCCTGGGGCATCTCTGGGGCCTCCTCTGGACTCTCCAGCAGCTCCATGTCCTTGTGCTGTTGTTGCCCAGGGCTGGGGCAGCTCTGCAGGGTGAGGGGGCTCACCTGAGGGGCAGAATGCCCTCCTCCCTCCCCTGCTGTGGGATCAGCCCAGCATCACCTTCTTCTCACCTCAACATTTTCCTTTTGCCACAAGCTGGAATATACTGTTTGTTAAGAAAAACCAACCTTTTCTGTGTTCTGGCAGATTCTGTTTCCATTGCTAATATTCCTCTCCCCCTCCCCTTGTGGCAGCTGCTATCCTCAACCTCCTGCTTCCTTCCATTTCTTCTTCCATTTAGCTTTTTTCCCCACATAATATGCCCTACTCAGGTTCCTCCTACTCTCAGAAATAATCGAGTTAGTTCACTGCCCAGACAATTTCCTGCCATGCTTTTCTTTTTAAGATTGCAAAGTCTTTGCAGCTGAAAGTTTCCCTAATTTTGTGCTCTGCACAAAAATCTTGGTCTTATCCTGAGGTATTACTGTAATTGATGTGATTAATAGGAATTATCCTCCCACCAGCAAGCTTAATTCCATGCTGCTGAATTTTGCATGCCTGCTTTTATCTGTGCTGTACGTGGCACATCCTTCCAGCCCCAGTGGTGCTTTCTGTCAGGAGCAAATATGTAAGGCTGAGGGAGAGGAGGGAATCTCCCAAGCAAGAAAAACCAGGGCTGGAATAGGAGCAACAGAGCAGAACAGAAGTTTAGAGCAAGGAAATGATAAATTAATACAATGGAGGGAAATCAAGGCAGGAGGCAAAGTTCTCTGTTCCCCCCTCCAGGAGCTGGGTGGTAACACTGGTGCCTAGAGAAGAGGAGCAGCAGTACTGGAAACTAAAGGAGAAGAAAGTGCTCAGGAGTGTGTCTCAGGCTGGGTTTCACCCTTGGTAGGTCCCAGATCTTAGGGCTCTAAGGACATGTGCTGATTTTTCATGGAAAACATTGCCCATGGGTGAGGAGATGTGTAAAGTTCCCAGGAGATGCTTTGCCCACCAGCCGCACTGAGAGCAGGGACAGGGATTAATGGTGCAAAGCTCCTTATCTGAGGGGGTATTTCCATTTAATGAGGCAGCACTGGAGGAGCTCAGTGGGTGGGAAGAGCTCCCAAACACATCCATCCCAGACCAGGGCAGAACAGAGGGATTCCTTAGGATTTGAGGCCAACAGCATCTGTGGTGTAAAGTGGCCAAAAGTGCAGGAATTGTTGAGTCTGCCCTTCTGGTTTATGGGTTACATCCTCAGAAGGTATAAATGCCACAACTCCTTGCTGATTTACACCAGCCAAGGTCTGTCCAAATGGCACAGAACATCCAACAGCAATTCTAACACTGGGAATAACCCGTTGGGCTGGTTCCTCCCCCCAGCAGTGGTTTCTAGATGACTTATGCTCCCTTGTTTCCTCCAGGCTGTTATAAATCCTGACCTGAATTCTTTAACCCCCATTCACTCCCCCTTTCCTCCATTGTCTTTTTTGTTTCCTTTCCCTTGGTGTGCTTGTCTCCCACTCTGTCATTCCACTCACTTCATTTCTCCCTCTCCCCTCATGCATCTTTCATAGTTTACCCCTCTTTGCTCTGGCAAGGGGCAGGTTTGCCTATTTGGTGGCAGTCAATGTTTGTGACATATCTAGGTTACTGTCAGGACTCCTTCCCTGTGTAAAATGTCTTTCATGTTTTATGACTCTGCTTTAATAATTTATCCCCCATCCAAGATGTATAATGAAATCACCATCCTGAAATGGCTTTTCCATGTTGAGGTAATGGAACAGGGACGGGCTGGAAGGTATTATTCCCACATGGTATTTTGCTGCAAGATAAGCCACAAGTTTCAGGGGAAGGGGAAAGCTGAAATAGCTGAGAAGATGCTTTTGTTTGGGGTCTTGATTAGAAGAGAAAGGAAAGGACCCACATTTATCTTGTCCTACAGTGGAAAAATCAAGAGGCTAAGAAGAAAATTGTCTCTATGCCAGTCAAAGCAGAACACTCATGAGCCATCACAATATGCACTGGTGGCCTTTGTCTCAGGGCTAAGCAGCATGGAGATGGACCACCAGAACGACCCAAAACATCTGAAGCCTAAGGATGTTAGTATATTTTGTAGATTTTTGAGATTAAATAACTTACATAGATTCTCCTGGGTTGTTCACATCTTAGGTGAGTTACCAAAGCTCTTTCTCACAGATTCGTGAGCTTTCTCATGCCCTGCCAAGGCCATGGTGTTTGTGAGAAACCACCTGTAGACAGTGTGAAGACAAAACACAACAAGAAGGCCTGGAGGTCCTGGAAGATCTCCAAAGGGCAGTTCTGAGGACCCCTATGGGTGGGGCACAGAGGGAAATGAAGTTCATGGTTGGTTATCGATATCTCATATGTTAATTTCTGAAGAAGTTATGAAAGCCGTGACATCCCTGGTCATGGGGTGCATGACTGTGTGCCTGTGTGCCTGTCTGTGTGCCTGTCTGTGTGCGTGTGTGTGTGCATGTCTGTACACATGTCTGTGTGCCTGTCTGTGTGCCTGTCTGTGTGCCTGTGTGTGTGCCTGTCTGTGTGCATGTCTGTGTGCATGTCTGTGTGCCTATGTGTGTGCCTGTCTGTGTGCCTGTCTGTGTGCGTGTCTATGTGCATGTCTGTGTGCGTGTCTGTGTGCGTGTCTGTGTGCCTGTCTGTGTGCGTGCCTGTCTGTGTGCATGTCTGTGTGCCTGTCTGTGTGCATGCATGTCTGTGTGCGTGTCTGTGTGCGTGTCTGTGTGCCTGTCTGTGTGCGTGCCTGTCTGTGTGCATGCATGTCTGTGTGCATGTCTGTGTGCCTGTCTGTGTGCATGCATGTCTGTGTGCGTGTCTGTGTGCGTGTCTGTGTGCATGTCTGTGTGCCTGTCTGTGTGCATGCATGTCTGTGTGCATGTCTGTGTGCCTGTCTGTGTGCATGCATGTCTGTGTGCGTGTCTGTGTGCGTGTCTGTGTGCATGTCTGTGTGCCTGTCTGTGTGCATGCATGTCTGTGTGCATGTCTGTGTGCGTGTCTGTGTGCATGTCTGTGTGCCTGTCTGTGTGCATGCATGTCTGTGTGCATGTCTGTGTGCCTGTCTGTGTGCCTGTCTGTGTGCATGCATGTCTGTGTGCATGTCTGTGTGCATGTCTGTACACATGTCTGTGTGCCTGTCTGTGTGCCTGTCTGTGTGCCTGTCTGTGTGCATGCATGTCTGTGTGCCTGTCTGTGTGCCTGTCTGTGTGCCTGTCAGTGTACATGTCTGTGTGCCTGTCTGTGTGCATGTCTGTGTGCATGTCTGTGTGCGTGTCTGTGTGCGTGTCTGTGTGCCTGTCTGTGTGCCTGTCTGTGTGCATGTCAGTGTGCAGGTCTGTGTGCAGGTCTGTGTACACATGTGGGCCGGTGCATGTGTGTTGCAGACCTTCTGGTGTGCACCTTGAAAGCTTTCACTAAAGATATACCATCTACCTTTCTCCATTAATATTGTTTCTGAGTGTCTATTTCCAGAGGAATTTGGGCATCAGGCAACAGTTTTGTGCATCGGCCAGGAAATCAGAGTTGACAAGTTGGCTTCTCTCGATAAAGAAACTTCCATTAAAAGGGATTCTTCGGCTGGCACTTCAAAGAGAACTCATTTGTATTGACTGGAAGCGTACATGGCTGCAACTTCAAGGACTCATGACTTGTGCGGGAGGTAAGAGAAAAGTTTTCAACCTATTAAGGTTTTAGCTAGCTCTTGGAAATCTGTGCAGACAGAGCAGGTCCTCGAGGGGCAGATCGGGCAGCTGAGTTGGGCAAAAATTGTTTGTTTATCCCTGATCTAAAGTTGAGGGCGAAGAGCCTCAAGTTGCTTTGTGAATTCTGTTCTTTCCCTTGTTTCTGTATCTGCATACTGTTCTTATCTTGTGATTCGCGCTGTAATTGGCAAAAGTGGCAACTGTCCAATTTGCATCTGGCCCAGTAGGTTTTGGTAGGAGCCCAAACCTGGAGTTTCCCCAAGCCACTCCATTCACAAAGACAAGTGTGTACCTCTCAGAGCAACTATAAAGTGGTTACATGGAGCTGGAAAGGGAGCAGGAGGGAAGGAAGCCTCTCCTCCTCTCCAGTGGAGTATGTGGTGCTGCTGTGTTATTGTTTTCCATTTGAAATACGGAATCGTGGCAGTCAAATCAAGGGATCCCTAAAGATTCACATCTTGGGGTAATATTAAAACACCGGAACTATCTTGCTGGCCCAGAAATGGAACTTAACAAGTGAGAGCTATTTAGACTAAGCAGTCTTCACTGGCCAGCCTACACTAAGGTAAGAGGAGGAGTTTGGCCAGAGCATGGAGCTTTACAAATTGAAATAGTTACACAGCTCCTGTCGTTCTTACGAAAAGAAGAAAGGTGCAGGGAGATCAGGTATGCAGAATTATTTCTCCTTTTGTTGGAGGGTCCAGATTTGGAAAGGGACAGTGAGTCTAAGAAAACACCCACAGAACTGAGAGTTCTGGTGTTGCATATGCATAAGGAAATATTCCCTGTCCCTTCTCCCGGCCAGGGAGCCGGGGGGGGGGGGGGGGGGGGGGGGAATGGCACGGAGGTGGCGGGGGATAGAACAGGGACTGCAGGGGATGTGGGTGGAGCTGAGGCGGCAGGAGCCACCTCCTTCACCAGCGGCACCACCCCCGAGGCAGCCGAGACAGCCCCTGCCCTAACTTGGGTACTGTCCCGGGGGCTGCTGCGGCCACAGACCTTGTCCTCGTCACCAGCGCCACTGGTGATACCGTCCCCGGTGCGGGCACAGCCCCTCCCATAGCGAAGGAGGGCGGCGTGGCCGGCACCGAGACCGACACAGGTGGGACAGGGGTGGCACCGAGACCGACACAGGTGGGACAGGGATGGCCAGCACCGCCCCTGCCCGGCACCAGCTCCTCCTGTGCAGGGGAACAGCGGCTCCGACCGACAGCGGGACCGCGGCGGGCAGCGCTGGGATGGCAGAGAGCCGAGGGACAGAGAATTACGGTATCTCTCCTGCCTCTCCTTCTCCCGTTCATGGCTGGGCGGTGGCGAGACCGGCCCCGGTGTTCCCGGTGATTGGGGCAGAGGCTTTGCGTGAGCACCGCTCAGCTGCAGGGCTGGTTCTGGTCTAGAATCCTGGAGAGAGCAGTGTCAGCAATTCCCGGAAAGGGGGGTGGTTGGGCAGGGGTGTTCCCCATCTTCGTTGCTATGGTTCCCTCACCCTCACTGATGCTGCCACTTGGCCATGTGGGAAAGGGGGGACGGCGGAAGGTTGAAACAGTTTTGTTACTACGTTGTTATGTCACAGGCTACGTGGAGGAAAAGTGTAACTCCAACTTAGATAAATGCTAGAACACTAACTTAAGGTTTAATTACAGATAAATTTAAGAAAGTTTGGATTTAAGAGAAAGGAACTTTTAGGAGCTTTAATGCTGTGAGCTTTAATCCTGTTTAATTTGCTGTGATAACAAATACCATCTGTCTTTTAATAATTGGTATACAGTGAACTGAATCTTATATTGAAGTAAAAGGGTTTTGTCTGTGTTTCCTTATTCCCACCTTTGGAGAGAATAATAAGCCTCTTCTTTGGAAGACCAAGGCAGAGACAAAAAACAAGTGTGCCAGTTGTGAGAAGGACTAGTCTGTGTGTTGTACTGGGGGATGCTTGTGGAGGTTTGAGGTTTGCTTATTAATGCTGCATCAGAAGCCTTTCTTGTAGGTTTGGTTTGGGAAAGCGAAGCAAAAGACTTTCTGTGTTGGTGCCTGTGCTCTGGGACTGTTGGGACCAGTGTTAAACTGGTGCAGAGAAGAGAGCAATGGCTGTCAGAAATCCTCCAGCATCCTGAAGGGAAGTTCTGGCCAGGTGGGGGTTGGTCTCTTCTCCCAGGCACTCAGCAATAGGACAAGGGGGCACGATGGGCTCAAGCTCTGCCAGGGGAAATTGAAGTTGGAGATCAGGAAAAAATTCTTTGCAGAGAGAGTGCTCAGGCATTGGAATGGGCTGCCCAGAGAGGGGGTGGATTCCCCATCCCTGGAGGTTTTTCAGCTGAGCTTGGCCGTGGCACTGAGTGCCATGATCTGGTAAAGGGACTGGAGTTGGACCAAGGGTTGGACTTGATGATCTCGGAGGTCTTTTCCAACCCAGTCGATTTTATGATTCTGTGATCCTCTGCTCCATACTTGTTAAACACCTTCCCGCAAAGTTTGATAACCACACATGGTTTTGAGCAGCACTGAGGAAGTGTGTGGTTCTTGAATCTTTTGTCCTTCACGTGAGCCAACAATCTGCTGTTAGAACAGGACTGTTCGCAGCAAACAGACTGGACTAGAGGGAGGGATGTGTTAATGGAAAACTGAGACTGAGAGCAACATATAAATGAAAACAACTTCGTGCAAGAGGGTAAATGAGTGACAGAACACGCATTTACAGCTGCAAATATGGTGATCAAGACAAGAGGCTTTAACATCTGATATGCCAAGACAGGAAGTTTTGGACTGCGATAAGAATTCCTGAGTAAACAGGACTTGAAAAAGAAAAACAAAGCAGTAAGATCACATAAATAAGATTGAATTAAATCAAAAATGAATAATATTAAGTGATCTATTCTTTGTGTTTGCAGAATTGTACCTGGATCAGTCAATCATCCTGAAGGGCCTTGATTATAATAGCAAATGTGGTTCGAAACACTTAAAGAAAAATAAAGAAAGCTCCTGTCACAGTAAGAATTATTGTGAAACAAAATTGCCAACCCTCCAAAGTACTCTGACAAAATTGAATAGCTCTAGATCAGCCTGTAACTTCCACAGGTGGTATATAAACATCAGGCTTTGAATTGGAATCCAAATTGGGGTAAGACATTTAAACAGCATGATCAGATCTGATAAAGATCATTGTATCTGAACTGAAAAAACTCCAAAAGGATGGCTGGCTAATCTAATTTGAATAATATTGATTATTGTATTTCAGTTGTCTTTCATTATCTTCTAGGTTTTATTGTTTAGATTGATAAGTTTGATTAGTCTCTTACAGACAAGTCTGAATGGAATTAAGTTTTCCTTTTACAGGTGGTTGTTAAAGGTTCAAACACAGGAAGGTGGTGTTGGAAGGAGCCCCCTCAGAGAATTTTTCTCACCATACCAACATAAAAGGTTTAGGCTTGGAGTGCCAGGACTGAGGACAAAAGATAGCCATGACTTTCAGATTCAAGCTTAGTGGTGGGGTGGAGGTGAGAAAACAGAACCCCAGCACCTGGGGGTGTGAAGAAGTTTTTCCTTCTTTGTTCTGTGTGTGCTGGTTTGACTTTTTGGGGGGTTTTCTTTTGGGCAGCTGCAGAAAAGGAGCCACTGCTTGCTGGTGAGAGCTCTTTTTTTTTCTGGCTCTGCTCTTTGCTTTTCCCCCTCCATCTCTGGGCACCCTGAGCTTCAGGGAGAGAGAGAAGAGAGGAGAGACAGCTGCTTCAGAACACTGCAGACCTTTTTCATTGCCTCTTCCTGGGGTCAATTTGGACTGCAAGGAGATTCCTGGGAATTATCACCATTTCCTCCACTCCCAGCTTTTTCCTTCTTTGTTTGGAACAGAGGACAAGGAGAGAGAGAGGGAGGGAGAGTCCACGTGAGTTCATCCCTTATCTCTGCCTCTCTGGGAAAAGACTGAGAATTCACCTCGCAACCAGCCGAGGTGTGACACTGACACTGTCCATAATAGAACTGCTCCAGGAGGAACCTACAGTTTGGGGGTTGTTCTCTTTTGGTTTTACTTTTGGTGTTGGGGAGTAATTAGCTCCGGTCTGTTTACAGTTATATCTGTACCTATATATCTATATCTATATATATATATAGAGAGAGAGAGAGTAGTTAAGAACAGTTATCCTTCTTATATCCATTTTCTAATTAAAGGTCCTTTTCCTTAAATTTAATAAAGAGTGACGTGATTATTGTGGAGGAATCACGTGATTATTGTGGAGGAATCGTCTCCTCTGCTTTTTGGTAAACATTTTGGTTTTTTCCCTCAAATAAGACAGTGGTTCATAAGGAAGATGATATGGCAATAGAATTGAAAACTCATATTGTTTTGTTACATTGGTTGTTTTGCAATATTCATATTTCTGAATATGTTTTGTTCCAGTAGTTTTGTAGCATTGTGCGAGCATTGTGAAGAATATCCAAGTCTTCTCTCTGATTGCTGCAGCTTGTGAAAGAGATTTATGTGGATCTAGTTTGGGAGTTGTGGTAGTTTTAGCCAGGCCTCAAATTAGCAGGCTTAGAGAATCTACATAGATTAGGAGGGACAGGTATCACCTGACTAACCACAGAAATATTTCACACCAGATGACGCAAACCTGAGATGTGAATACAGCAGTGGGAGGTGTTCACTCAGTTCCATCGTGGCTGAAGTAGAGGCAGGACACGCAGCTGCTGTTCTTGCTGTCTGGGCCCTGCTGCTGGTGCCACTACCTGCATTTTGTTTGAATTCAGGGAAGTAGAAATATTTTGTTGTTATACTTTCTGTTTCTTGCTGAGTGTCTTTTAGGGTGCTTATGGATCTAGAGTGATAGACTCTGTTTGTGATGGGGAGTGGGGAGTTGTTTCTTGTTATTTCTAACTTGGGTAAGTGTGTGTTATATTGTAGTTCCTCTTAATTTTCTCTTTTCTGTATAAATATATATAGTTAGTTTAAGCATAAACATAGTTTGGAGTTTTTTCCTTTTCTCCCTTTTCTCAGCAGGGGGGAGGGAAGCTCTGACTCTGTGTTGGGCAGTTGGCATTTTGCCAGCTCAACCCAAGACAGGAGTCCACACAAAATTTCATATGATTGTGAGATCAAGTTTGTCTATTTTGAATTTGTCTCTAAAATGTTTTGTCATCTGGTGTTACAGTGTGTAAGCCCACAGAAGCCTCACAGAAGAGTCCTGTGTTAAAAGCAAGGAGGTAGGTGGTTTACAGCACTGCAGCTGAGGAATTGATTTTGTGGACCCTCTCATGGACACTGACTCACATCTAGCCTGCAATCTTTAAGATGAACTGGTAACATCAATAGCTTGATGGTTTGTTTGTTTAAGTTGTTTAAATGTCTAACTTGTACCTTGTTTTAATGTTAAGTGAATTTCAATCATGTTCTGGATACTTTCTTCATGCTCTTATGTCTCCTGAATTTCTTTCAGCAGAATAGACAGAACAGTCTTTTAAAGACCTAAGTATGGCTAATGCAAAGATGCCACTGTTAGTAGGTAATTTGATGCTGACTGGTTTAACATGGTATCATGCACATATACAATTTGGTATTAATGAAGATGCTTTTATACCAAGAGGTTCCTGCACAGCCACTCTGTGAGTTGAAGGGGATTGACTGCAGTCAGGGACAGACTGTGGCAGGATAGCCTGTCCCCAGTTGGGCCTGGAATCTGTTTGGAGAATGCAAGCACACTGTATAGAGCAATTGTTAGTGCCAGGGTGTCGTTTGATGTTGCACCAAACACCAGACACAACCTGCTTCTGGTAAGCTCCTGACTGGCCCATAAATTTGTGACTGGCAGTCAACCACTTCATCTTATAAAAGCTGAATCCCTCTTAGATAGTCATAATGCAAGAATTCTGAAATTCGAGATCCCTTTGAAAATTGCCTGGGATTTGCAAAATTGCACACTCCTTTATAGACCTTAAATGAATAGTGAAGTATGAATAGTACTCCTAAAACACAAGTAGGTAAAATCTGTCAAGAGACACCTATGTTATGAGTTCAGGCCCTGCTCATAGCTAAGACGGAGAGACAACATAAGTTCCAATGATATCTCATGTTCACATAAGAGAAAATTGGTTTGAAAAATTATTAAATGGTTTAGATTGTGCCTTGCAGGAACTCCAGAGATTCGTCCTGTTATCCAGACTGATAAGAATGGACACTCCTGTTCATCAATTCCAGCTTGAGGACTGAGTTTGTGTTGACTGGTGGGGCACTAACCCCTGCATGGTAACTAGAAAAAGTCATCTCAAGTATTGTTAATTACAACACAGTCAAGGAGACAGAGGTGAACACCTGTGGTTGACACTCCAGGAGCACTTAGAAGATTAACAACTTGATGTCATCTTGGGCAACAAAATGGATTGGTTTTTGCATAGCATGTTTCCTGGACTTACTACTCCAAATCTACTTCATGGTTACCAAACTGGACCTAGATATAACAAGTGTTTATATTAGTTATGTTTATCATCCCTGTTTTGCATAATAGCTAGCTGTATAATTTGATGCAATTGTTGTTGTTTATGGTATAGAGTTAAATAAGTTAAGTAGTAGAGACTGGGCAAAATATAAGTTTTGTCGAGTCTCTAAAGGGGGAAGATGATGCCTAAAGATTTTAGTATACTTTGTAGATTTTTGAGATTAAATAACTTACATAGATTCTCCTGGGTTGTTCACATCTTAGGTGAGTTACCAAAGCTCTTTCTCACAGATTCGTGAGCTTTCTCATGCCCTGCCAAGGCCATGGTGTTTGTGAGAAACCACCTGTAGACAGTGTGAAGACAAAACACAACAAGAAGGCCTGGAGGTCCTGGAAGATCTCCAAAGGGCAGTTCTGAGGACCCCTATGGGTGGGGCACAGAGGGAAATGAAGTTCATGATTGGTTATCGATATCTCAAATGTAAATTTCTGAAGAAGTTATGAAAGCCGTGACATGCCTGGTCACAGGGGTGCAGGTCTGAGTGCATGTCTGGCATGTGTGTCACAGACCTTCTGGTGTGCACCTTGAAAGCTTTCAATAAAGGTATACCATCTACTTTTCTCCATTAGTATTGTTTCTGAGTGTCTATTTCCACAGGAATCTGGGCATTGGGCAACAGGGCTCACTCTGGGTCAAACTCACTTTCTGCTGAGCAGTTTGGGGTTACTTTAGGTCAAAAATTCAGCATTTTGGGGTTACTCTAGGTCATGTCGGGGTTACTCCAGGTCGTTGGGGTTACTTTAGGTCATTGGGGTTACTCTGGGTCAAACTCACTTTCTGCCGAGCACTGTGGGGTTACTTTAGGTCAAAAATTCAGCATTTTGAGGTTATTCTAGGTCATGTTGGGGTTACTCTAGGTCATGTCGGGGTTACTCCAGGTCGTTGGGGTTACTTTAGGTCATTGGGGTTACTCTGGGTCAAACTCACTTTCTGCCGAGCACTGTGGGGTTACTTTAGGTCAAAAATTCAGCATTTTGAGGTTATTCTAGGTCATGTTGGGGTTACTCTAGGTCATGTCGGGGTTACTCCAGGTCGTTGGGGTTACTTTAGGTCATTGGGGTTACTCTGGGTCAAACTCACTTTCTGCCGAGCACTGTGGGGTTACTTTAGGTCAAAAATTCAGCATTTTGAGGTTATTCTAGGTCATGTTGGGGTTACTCTAGGTCATGTCGGGGTTACTCCAGGTCGTTGGGGTTACTTTAGGTCATTGGGGTTACTCTGGGTCAAACTCACTTTCTGCCGAGCACTGTGGGGTTACTTTAGGTCAAAAATTCAGCATTTTGAGGTTATTCTAGGTCATGTTGGGGTTACTCTAGGTCATGTCGGGGTTACTCCAGGTCGTTGGGGTTACTTTAGGTCATTGGGGTTACTCTGGGTCAAACTCACTTTCTGCCGAGCACTGTGGGGTTACTTTAGGTCAAAAATTCAGCATTTTGAGGTTATTCTAGGTCATGTTGGGGTTACTCTAGGTCATGTCGGGGTTACTCCAGGTCGTTGGGGTTACTTTAGGTCATTGGGGTTACTCTGGGTCAAACTCACTTTCTGCCGAGCACTGTGGGGTTACTTTAGGTCAAAAATTCAGCATTTTGAGGTTATTCTAGGTCATGTTGGGGTTACTCTAGGTCATGTTGGGGTTATTCTAGGTCATGTCGGGGTTACTCCAGGTCGTTGGGGTTACTTTAGGTCATTGGGGTTACTCTGGGTCAAACTCACTTTCTGCCGAGCAGTTTGGGGTTACTTTAGGTCAAAAATTCAGCATTTTGGGGTTACTCTAGGTCATGATGGGGTTACTCCAGGTCATTGGGGTTACTTTAGGTCATTGGGGTTACTCTGGGTCAAACTCACTTTCTGTCGAGCAGTTTGGGGTTACTTTAGGTCAAACATTCAGCATTTTGGGGTTACTCCAGGTCATTTTGGGGTTACTCTAGGTCATGTTGAGGTTACTCTAGGTCATGTTGGGGTTACTCTGGCTGTTCTTGGTGTCCCCTAAAGCCTATCCACAGCCATTCTTCCCTTCTTTGCTGTCTTCTCCCCAGTCATCATGTCTTTTGCTTTACAGGATCCTGCTTCTCTCATCCATTTTCTCGTCTCCCTTGCCACCATGCAAAGGTACAGGATTTCTTTTTTCCCCTTGTATTTCAGTGTTTCTAATTGTGGACACCAAAGAGGTTTGGATTGCAGGCAGCCCTCCCTGTGCCACAAATCAAAATATTTTGGGTATCTCCCTGGCTCTTGCTGAAAACCTCTAAGATATCATCCACATTTTCTAAGGCTGAATTTTCCCTCTTGGTTTGTCTCAGTATGTTGTTCCTTCATGTGGAGAAAAGACACATCTTGAACAGTTCATTGCTAAGCCAGAGAGGACAAAATGCAACTTGCTTAAGTTCAGGAGGATGTTAATAATGTGCTTAAAAATATATGAGTTGCAATTTCTAACTTTGAGCCCTTCGGTCACCTGGTAAGATGTGGTTTGGATTTCATTTTAGTGCTGATGTGAAGAGCCAACAGTGCATCTGTGCAGAAGGACCTTCCTTCTGGAAGGGCTAATGGGCTCCCGAGCTGCTGTGTTCAGTAGGGGGATCGGGGCAGCATAGGGGGATGTTCCAGAAACACCAGGTGACTGATCTCACTGGAAAAACCATCCTGCCACATTTAATCCTGAGAAGCAAACACAGGCTGAGAGGGCACAGCTGGTGCCATCTCCAGTGCTTTCAAGGAGCTCTGAAAGCCGTGCACTTGCAAATGAACCTTTGCCTCAGGCAGTATTTTAAACAGGCCCTACTCATGCCACGAATTCTGTACCCATTTGGAAAAATATGAAGTGGTTATTATAATGCTCTAAATCCCAGTACACCAATGTATTCCTCCAGAGCCGTCTCTTTGTTTTAACTGAGCATTCCTGCTAATGTACTGAAAGGGAAAGAGAGAAGTTTCAAGGCACTTATTTGACCATGGCCCTTTCATACAACTTTATTTCAAGTACCAAACTAAGAGAATTAAGGCTAAAGGGATTGTCATAGGGTGGAAATTACTATCAATATAAACCCACAAAGGATTCCCAAAACTCAGTTACTGACCTGACACAACAGGCTGGTCTCAGTTGGGTTAGAAGGTGCCTCCTAAAGAACCTCTTTGTCCCCAAATAGTTCCACAGCCAATCAATTCTATTCACTGTGAAATGACACCTCTATGTAGTAGAATGGAGCCCTGCAGGCCTTGGGAGGAACCCCAAACCTCCTGCTCAGGCTGCTCCTGGACTGACCTGCCCCAGCTCTGCCAAAATGCTGCAGCTCCAGAGAGTCCCAACCAACCAGGGCAGTTCCATAACTGAGCACCCTCCAGGTGAGATGGATTCTGCTCAGGGAATTTTAAACACCGATCCTTTGGCTCCTCCCTGCTCCAAAGGCCCCAAGGGAACACACCTGGCTGTGAGGGGATGGGGGCTGTGGGGACTGTGAGGGATATGAGGTCTTAGAGATGCTCTGAGGCCTGTGGGGTCTATGGGGTCCGTGGGGTCTGTGGGGCCTGTGCCAGGTCCTGGGATGCAGCGGTGTGACTGGGCTGAGGGATCTGCTATTCTGTCTAAACAATAACCATGCAGCTAAGCTGCCTTACAGATAGAGCTGGCCTGAGTGTGTTGCCAGGAAAACACTTCCTGTCCAAAACCAGCATATATTTTGGGGCGTCATTTTAGTGACACTCTGGGGTTATTGTCCATTGCTTTCACTGTTAGGGATTTGGAGGAAAACCAAACATGGCATTTCATGGCGCATCATGAAAACTGACATCAGACAAAACTTCTTCTCCTTCCAAGTCAAACTGTTCCAAGGACAATTCATTTACCTGGGAAGAGAAATGAAGAGTAAAATTCTTTCTCTGGAACATACTTGCTCTTCTACAACACCTATGGTTTTACTGGGCTTTTCACTCCCCCAGACTGCACAAAGAGCAGCCCTGGACACTGTGTCGTGTCAGATCTGTCAGGCTGCACCGTCACAGCCTGCAGGCCTTGTTTGCCTGTCCCATCTACATCATAAATGCATTTCTGCACAAAGATAACCAGGAGTTTTAAAAACTTAGCCTGATGCACAATTCCAAGATGTAATTACTTCCCAGGATTTAAGTGGAGGTAATTGCTGCATCCAAGGAGACTGTCACACAGGTCTCATGGAAAAGCTCAATATCCACAGCTTTTACCTGAACAAGCCCCTTCAGTTCCTCTTCTGTTAAGGAGTCTGTGGGCTCCTCCTGCGAGGAATCATATTCCACGGCCACTTTCCCATTTTCTGGAACAGAATAAACAGACAGAGATGTGGTTAGTAACCACTCCATGTTACAACAACATACCCTAAACTTCAAACATGGGACAATTTTGCTTCATTAATGGCCAGGACAGGAACTTGCAAAGTGCTGCAGTTACCCCTGCTCCTGTTACCCCTGGAGACAAAGCAGACCTTCCTCACATCCCTGTTCAGCATGCACCTGTAGTGTTAAAAACATCTCCCTGCCACCATTTAGACTCCTGTAATCTGGACTTTCAATGACTTTTTTAATCAAAAAAATATCTGTCCTCCTGTTGGATTGTCCTTTCACTCCCACAGCTCACAAGGAGGAACCTCTCTGTTAAATCACTATAGACCACAACACAAGTTTCATTTGGCTCCCTCAAGAAAGGTTCAGAGCAAAAAGAATCCTCTTCAAAGATCACAGAAATTCTAATATTTGCCCAAATATTTCACACAATCCCAGGTCTTACCCAAGACTATGAGGAGGATCTTCTGAAAGGCCCCAGACAGAGCTTTCCCCACTGCAAGCTTCTGAGCTCTTCTAGTGGCCATGAGGAACTCCAGGGGATCTGAACACAAGCAGCAGCATGTTACTGACCTCGAGAGGACACTGCACATGAAGCAGGTGCTGGAGTGGTGTCCAGGCCACACTCATGTGGCAGCTTCACACCAGAAGTGGCTGTGATGGGAATGACTAATGCTGCAGGCAAGAGGGTGAGCACAGGGGGCAGGAAAAGGACACTGGTGTGAAGCAGGGAGGGGAGAAGTTCAGGATCCCACCAACTGTGCAAAACCAAAACTGAGCAGTGTCTGCAAGAGCTGCTGGGAGAGACTCCCACTGTCCCCCAGGCCTACCTTCCCCAGTTCCTACGTCTGCCTCGCCCAGGGCAACTCCCCTGCTGCGGACCCCGTGGCTGGGCAGCGTCACCTCCAGAGCACACAGGAACTTCACTGATCCCTTCTGTGAGGTCCTTCCCAGCTCCTCATTCTCACCATCAAAGCCAGACACGTTCTGCAGCTGTTGGGAAGAGCACAGTTATTTCTGATTAAAGAGGGTGGGGATAGGAAGGCTAATGGCCACTTAGGCCTTGCCTGCAAACCGCAGACCTTCTCTCTATACAGCCTGTGACTCCAAGGCAGAAGTAGGTGGTGGAGACAGAGGAGGGATATCTGCTGGTTTGATCCTATTTTAGAAATACCTCATAGTGCCCATCTTCTGGGAGTCTCAGCCATCTCACTCTCAGCACATGAAGAGCACTGTCAGACCCTGCTTTGTTTTAATCACAGCCCACCCCCACTTTTACTGACAGAAGCCAAGCCAGTGCCCTCACCCATCACAATCTGCTCCCCCCAGGCTCTCAAATGCCCCCCGTTCATGGCCCAAAACTCAGCTCTCATAGCTGACTATCATTTGCTGAGTTGAGGACAACTCTTTTTATTCCACCAATTACTCTAATGAAGAGGAGGATGAGGGGAAGGATAATGGATAAATGCAAAGGGCCCCTTACTGTGATGATGCGACTGGACCAGCCATTAAAACCAAGGTAGTGGTTGGCCAACTCCTGGCATTTGTTGCTGCTGAGAGCACGGCCTTGTTGCTGAAACCCCTTCTGCTTGGTGCAAACACAAACCTGCCCAGGAGAGAAGAACCCTGCTTAGCCAGGCTCTGCCTGTGAGGCTCCCACTCCAGCCACACCACTGACAGCCCTGGGAGAGTCACCCTTAGGTAACCTATTCTTTACAGCATGTGTGCTTCTGAGGTGTGTGAAATATTTGTTTTTTACTCAGGAACCAGCCCAGTTAATTACTCCAAGGGAGGATGCTGCCATTTTCCTGCTTCAGTGCTCCCTGGGAGCCAACAGTGGGGGATTGTAAGCACAGTGGCAGTACCCATCCACAAGTCAGGACAGCTTTTGCACCACTGAGATCAAGCATTTCCCAGAGCCACAGAATTATCAGGGTTGGGAGGGACTTCTGGAGATCACCTACTCCAAGGCAGGGTCACTTGGAGCAGGTGACACACAAACACAACCAGGTGGGTTTGGAATGTCTCCAGAAAGGGAGACTCCATGCCCTCCCCTGGAAGCTGTTCCAGTGCTCTGCCACCCACAATGGAAAGAAGTTCTCCTTCATGTTGAGGGAGAACTTGTTGTGTTTTAATTTATGGCCACGGCTCCTCGTCCTGTCCCTGGGCACCACTGAATAACCTGGCACTACCCTCTTGGCACTGAGACTAAGCAGGCCCAGCTCCCACAGTCTCTCCCCCCAAGAGAGATGCTCCAGCCCCTCAATCATCGCCTGTGCTGGACCCCTCCATGTGACCATTGTGATCCTGTGCCACTGTGGATGGGAGGTCACAGTGCCAAGGGCTGCTGTGCTTGTACCTTCAGGGGAGCTCTCTGGAACAGGCTGTGCCCATGGCAGGCACGCTGGGCTCTGCTGGCATCTCTGGCCGAGTAAAACTTGATGACCCCGTAGCATCCTGGCCCTGCCACGGCGGCGTTGCGGTGTGCACGCACGGAGTACAGTGGCCCAAAGCTGGAGAACACCGAGAACAGGGAATGCTGAGGAAAATCAGAGGGGAAAAAGGGGGTTCGACATGTCCAGGGGTGCTCCACAGGCTGGGCAACTGTGGCAGAGAGAGGAGCACTCACAAGACCGAGCAAACCGAGGGGAGTTTTCAGCAGTGTGGCATAGGGGAGTGCCCAGACAGACGGACCCACACCCTCAGCCCGGTCCCTGCCGCTGTGCCCCCGCGGGGACAGGCGGCACACGGGCCCTGCCCCGGGCGGCTCTGCGGGCACAGCCAGCCCTGCCCCGGGCGGCTCTGCGGGCACAGCCCTGTCCCGCTCTGCGGGCACAGCCCTGCCCCGCTCTGCGGGCACAGCCCTGTCCCGCTCTGCGGGCACAGCCCTGCCCCGGGCGGCTCTGCGGGCACAGCCCTGTCCCGCTCTGCGGGCACAGCCCTGCCCCGGGCGGCTCTGCGGGCACAGCCCTGTCCCGCTCTGCGGGCACAGCCCTGCCCCGGGCGGCTCTGCGGGCATAGCCCTGTCCCGGGCGGCTCTGCGGGCACAGCCCGACCCGGCCCCGCGCTCACCTCTAGGTCGGGCTGCGGCTCCAGCCCCCACACCAGCAACGTTCGGGCGCTGCCCAAGGGCTCCCGGAACTGCACCAGCTCCGCCATGGCCGGGCCGGGACCGCCCCGAGCCCTGCCCTGCCCCTGCCATTCTCCGCCCCGAGACCTTCACGAGCCCGCCCTGCCCTTGTCCTGCCCGGCCCCTTCTCCGCTCCGGTCCCGCGGGGGATGCGGCGGAAAAGCCCCTCCAATTGACTCTCAAACCCCAAATCCGCTTCCCCAATCACGAATCCGCCCCTTCCAGCCCCAAATCTACTCCCAGTGCCACAAATCCATGCCCCCAGTCCCAAATCCTCCATATCCAACAGCCCTGTGCTTCTACGTCCCGAGGACCACAACGCAACTCGGCAGCATTTTCTCATTTACGAGTCTTTTTATGTTTCTAACAGCAAAAGGCCCTTTCTGTACACGTGCAATGTGTGCCCACAGCCACGTTTCCAGCCAGCCCAACCTCCCTCCCCAGTTCCCCTTTCCCTGCCTCTGGAATGGCACGAAGCCCCGGAGCTCTCCTGGGGTAATTGCCGCAGTTCCCTGCCCGGGCAGGACTCTTTGCATGTCGCCCTCCTGGAAGCCAAGGGAACAGTGTCCCCCAGTTCCCATCCAAAGCATTCTTTGGGAAAGGAACAAGGTTTGCTGCTGCTGTGACTGAGCCACTAACCAAGCCACAGGGGATGAGACAAACCCTTGGGAGCACCTACAGCAGTTCCTATTCTGGAGGAAGTCTTCAAGATTCCATTTGCCTGTTCGCCATCCTCCTGCCCAGTACAAAAGTACGTGTGGGAAAATGTGCTTTCATAAATATTTGTTTTAGAAACAGACACAGAGTTGCCAAATATTATTGTTTTAGAAACAGACACTGAATTACCATTTCTTTCAGAAACAGACACTGACTTACCACCATTACAAGCAAGTGCTGGTCCTCAGGAATCTCCACATCCGAAAAACAAAGCAGTGTTTCAGGGACATTCACCCTCTGCAGAAGCTGCTCCTGGCGTGGCATTTCATGTTTCCAGCAGCACAGCCCGTTCAGAGAGCAGAGCTGGAGGGGACTGTGCCTGTCCTTGCAGCTCTCCTTTGGGAAGGGGCTTCACAGGCACAGAGCAGACACTGGGAGGGAACGTCTTCAGCAGGGGGTTCCCACTCGGCCTTCTGAAATCCTTGAACTGCTCTGCTATCAGTGTCTCCTCTCTCTCCCAAGGTCAGCTCAGCTCTCACGTCCCCTGAAATGCTGCCACAACAAGGGCAGGAGATGGGCTGTTCCCCTGGGATGGAGACCTGCCCTGGATGTGCTCCCTGCGTGTCTTCCGAGGGACCCCAAACCCCGTGTGTGTCTTATGGGGACCCCAAACCCCGTGTGTCCCTCACAGGGACCCCAAACCCCGCGTGTGCCTCACAGGGACCCCAAACCCTGCGTGTGCCTCACCTGCTCAGGCTGCTTCTGGACTGACCTGCCCCAGCTCTGTCAAAACGCTGCAGCTCCAGAGACACCCAACCAACCAGGGCAGTTCCATAACTGAGCACCCTCCAGGTGAGATGGAATCTGCTCAGGGAATTTTAAACACCAATCCTTTGGCTCCTCCCTGCCCCAAAGGCCCAGGGGAACACAGCTGGTGCCCAGTGTCTGGAGCACAGAAGCTCCCAAGGGAGTGGCCCAGGGTCCCATCAGTCCCAGGCACTGCCCTGTGTGGCCACCCAGGCCTCCTGTGGCAACCACACTGGCCCCACTGGAGCTGGCACTGGCCCCTGGGCAGCCCCACAGCCACACTCACGCCAGCCCAGGCCTCCCCTCCAGCTGCTCCCCAGGGCTCCCACAGCACTGCCCCACACTCTCAATATTTTAAAAACTTTATTTATTAAAAACAAAACAAAAGCTCTGGGGCAGTGGGGTCTATGGGGCCTATTGGAGCTGTGAGGGATGTGGGGCCTATGGGGGCAATGGGGGCTGTGGGGACTATGGGGTCTGTGGGACCTATGGGGGCTGTGAGATATATGGGAGTTATGGGGGCTATGGAACCTATGGAGCCAATGTGGGCTAAGGGGCCTACTCGGGCTATGGGACCTATGGGGGCTATGGGGCCTGTGGGGCCTATGGGACCTATAGGGCCTATGGGGGGCAATGAGACCTATGGGGCTGCCTGTGGGGCCTATGGGGGCTATGGGGACTATGGGACCTATGAGGGCTATGAGACCTATGGGGACTGTGGGGCCTATGGGACCTATAGGGGCTATGAGACCTATGGGGACTGTGGGGCCTATGGGACCTATAGGGCCTATGGGGGCTATGAGACCTATGGGGACTGTGGGGCCTATGGGACCTATAGGGGCTATGAGACCTATGGGGACTGTGGGGCCTATGGGACCTATAGGGCCTATGGGGGTTATGAGACCTATGGGGACTGTGGGGCCTATGGGACCTATAGGGGCTATAGGGGCTATGAGACCTATGGGGCCTATGGGGCCTATAGAGGCTTTGGGGGCTATGAGACCTATGGGGGCTATGGGGCCTGTGGGGCCTCTGGGACCTATAGGGCCTATGGGGGCTATGAGACCTATGGGGCCTATAGGGCCTATGGGGACTATGAGACCTATGGGGGTTGTGGGGCCTGTGGAGCCTGTGGGGCCTATGGGGCTATGAGACCTATGGGGGCTATAGGACCTATGGGGGCTATAGGGCCTATGGGGGCTATGAGACCTATGGGAGCTATAGGGCCTATGGGGGCTATGAGACCTATGGGGCCTATAGGGGCTATGGGACCTATGGGGCCTATGGGGCCTATAGGGGCTATGGGGGCTATGAGACCTATGGGGGCTATAGGGTCTATGGGGGCTATAGGACCTATGGGGGCTATGAGACCTATGGGAGCTATAGGGCCTATGGGGGCTATGAGACCTATGGGGCCTATAGGGGCTATGGGACCTATGGGGCCTATGGGGCCTATAGGGGCTATGGGGGCTATGAGACCTATGGGGCCTATGGGGCCTATAGGGGCTATGGGGGCTATGGGACCTATAGGGGCTATGGGGGCTATGGGACCTATAGGGGCTATGGGGGCTATGGGACCTATAGGGGCTATGGGGGCTATGAGACCTATGGGGGCTATAGGGGCTATGGGACCTATAGGGGCTATGGGGGCTATGAGACCTATGGGGGCTATAGGGCCTATGGGGCCTATGAGACCTATGGGGGCTATAGGGCCTATGGGGCCTATGAGACCTACGGGGGTTGTGGGGCCTGTGGGGCCTATAGGGGCTATGAGACCTATGGGGGCTACAGGGCCTATGGGACCTATGGGGGCTATGAGACCTATGGGGACTGTGGGGCCTATGGGACCTATAGGGCCTATGGGGGCTGTGAGACCTATGGGGGTTGTGGGGCCTATGGGGGCTAAGGGGGCTATGTGGGCTATGGGGCCTATGGGATCTATAGGGCCTATGGGGGTGTGACTGGGCTGGGGGATGTCATCTTCAGGTGGTGACATTCCATCTGTCTTCTTCCTTCCCTGGGTTGCTGTGAAATAACAACAAGGAAATAATTAGGGGGAAGAGCAGCCAAGGAAAGCCTCAGCACCTCCTGGATCAGAGGAAGAGTGGGGCAACAAGTGTATGGGGATCACTGCCATGCCACTCACTTCTCCTCCGCTGTGTCAGCTGCTGGCTTGTCTCCTCTCTTCACCCACCAGGCTGGCTGGGGGAGCCATTCAGCATCCCCTTCCAGGGAGAACATGACCACCTCCTCAAACGTGGGGATCTTCTCTGTGTTGTTTGTCAGAGCACTGATACATGGCAGGATTTGGAGAGGTGTCTTGAAGGCAGAGAGGCAGCCCTGGAACATGTTCCCTGCCCCTGCCAGTTTGTCAGCCTTTTCATCAAATGCACAGCTGAACGTGTTCTCGCTCTCTCCCCACTGCAGCTTTTCAAAGAATCTGAAAAAAAATCAACAAGGCAAATTACCAGAGGGAGGGCTGAGGCAGATGTCCCAGAAGGAAGGGATGGCACTGGCTGGGGCGGCTGGGAGGGAGTCCTGCATGGGAAGTGCATGTGGAGAGGACAGGAGTGGGACAGCAGGAAATAGGGCAGAGCCATCGCCAGAGGAGAGTGTGACTGGAAAGTGGGACCACAGCAGAAGCCCAAGAGCTCCCCACAGGTGCCAGGGTGGAGAAGGACTGGGTGGGATGGGAGACTATGACCATGCCCATCGCTCCTGCTCTGGGGCCCCTTTCCTGCTTTCTCCCAAAGGAGATGTGTTTCCAACGCAGACCGGTGGGTCTCTGGCACCTGGGCCACTGTGGGGCTTGGGGAGGAGTTGCTGTTCGGAGTGAGGACGGTTCTTGGCACAGCAGTGGCATGGGGCAGGGAGCAATTACCTTCTCAGAAAGGACTTCTCAGTGCTCTGGGGCTTAGAAGCATCAGCAGGGCGTTGGCAGCAGCATGTCTGGGGAAGGACAGAGACTTGTAACATGACAGTTTTTCCTGGTCTTTCTCTGCGAAGCAAGGGAGGCCAAAAGGCTGTTCCTCCAACCCACCCCGTTCTACACATGTGCCAGTTTGTGAAAACAGCCAAGTTTTTACAGAGCCCATCCTCCCTGCCCAGTCTGCCACTTTTCCCTGCCTCTGGAATGACCTGAATTCCCTGAGCTCTCCAGTTCTCCTGGCTGCAAGGCTAAAGGCAGGAGAGCAAAGCAAAGCCACGCCCAGCTGGACAGAGGGCAGGACAAGCCCCCTCCAAGAAGCTGCTGAGCCGGGGCAAGTGGAGGCTGCCACAAGCTCCAGGGGTGGACAAACATGGCCTGTGCTCCCCAGCACCTGGAGCAGCACCTGGGGCTCCTCATCTGGGCACCGCAGCCACAGGGCTTGACTGACACCTAGCAAAGGAGGTTTTGGCTTACCTGTATTAAATGTAACACCATCACGATGAGGATGAAGATGATGATGGAGATCATGATGATAACAAACACCAGTATACTGCCAACTACAGAGTAGCTGCGCACTGGATTTTTCTGGGAGAAAAGGAAAGCAAATCAGGAGGTGAGAGAGGCTTGCTGCTTCCATTGCCCATTGCCCAGAAGGACACTTGCAGCAGTGACCAGGATCTCTCCTACCTTTGCTGCGGATTCCTTCCAGGCCAGGTCTTTGAAAAGCTTTCCTTGCTGGAGACACTGGTCTGCAAGAGCAGAGGCTCCCTGGCTGTGTTGCCTCTCTTTGAGCCTCTTCAGCAGCAGCCCAGTCTTGGAGATCATCTTGGCACAGGGCAGGTGCAGCCCGGGCAGGCTGCAGTCCGTGCTCAGGGCTCCTGCCACGTGGGCGATGAACGTCCGCGCGGCCCCGTCCGGCACCTGCGAGCGCAGGTGATGGTCAATCCTGTCCTGAAGGAGCTGCGCTGGGTCCGGGTCATGGCCTGGACTGTGAGAGCCTCCTGCTTGGGTGGGAAGCCGGGACCTTTGCTCTGCTCGCTCTTCTCCAGCAGTGCCCTCTCCCATGGTGCTGCTAGCAGGGCGGCTCTGGGCCCACAGGTCCAAGAGACCGTCCTGGTTTCTGTTTAGACCTTTGAGTTCTCTTGGTGCGGGCTCTTCCTCTGCCCTCACCTTGCTGTACCTGTCGTAGAAAAGGGGATTTTGTTGAATCTGATAGCTGGTGTCCCTCTGCCTGCGCTGGTACAACTGGAGAGCTGAATAAGTCTTCCTTTGAGCTGCTGCTTCCTTTTCACTCTGATGTCTGAGGGCAGCTTTGTTGTCAGCAGCTTCCCACTGGGTTAATACTGGCTTGTTCAAACCTATGTCCAGCTCCTTTTGCTCCCAGACAGGGGTTTTCTTTTCTTCCACTGCTGGGAACTTTTGCACATTGTGCTTGGCAGATGATGACTGGTGTGGGACAATGTCTTCTGCAACCAGGGTGTTTTGAGCATCACTCTGCTTGTTCTTGAGCAAACCTGCCAGTTCCTCTCCTAGAAAATAAGGTTTCCTTGTCTCCATATTGCTGGTCCAGCCCAGTTTCTGAATGTCATGCATCAGCACCATCAGCTCATCAATGGCTTTGCTTTCCTGACTGGAGAGGTGCTGAGAGGAATATGAAGTTGCTGTGGAACCTTCCTGGCTGCTGAGTTCCTCCGTGGTGCTGGTCTGCTTCTGAGAAACTTTAAATGTTATGGAGCCATCATCTCCCAGCACAGTGTTCTTGGCTTTCAGGTACAACACTGTGCTGCTCTTGAGCTGTCCAGACTCGGCTGCTTCCACTATTTCTCCCTGTGTCTGTGCCAGAGAACCCATGGGAGCTGCAAAACACCGAGAGAGCACATCAGCAACTTGCTGTCATGACAAGCTTTCTGCCAAAACACAGGGGCACAGGTGCATCCCAAGCTGCAGGCACGTGTCTCTGAGGGGGAGCACAGTCTGAGGCCTCCCAGCTCTCACTTGAGCTGCCTGCACTGGCTTTTGGGCTAAAGTAAAGGCCTCCCAGGGATGAAGTTCCTCTAGAGACATTGTCCAGGTTTAGTGTCCCTGGGCTTGGCCAGGAACTGCCAGGCTGGACTGATGCCGTGGAGGTGGCCAACACTGTCTAGGCATTGCCCCCAAAATGGGGCTCTGCTGCAGCATCTCCTCAGTCTGGAGGAAGAGAGGCAGATTTGAGGGGCCATCCCCACAGTCAGGACACTTACCACTGCATTGGGCAGTGCTGGTGCTGCACAGGTTCTCACAGAGGAACTGGATGGTCCTGCATGGGGTCTTGATGGGGCCATGTTTCTGGCACAGGCAGCAGGATATGTCACTGGGCACTTTGCTAAAGACAAGAGGTTCTTGTTGGAAAACCTGTCATCCCAATGCCTGTCTCTGAGTCCAAACTGGGGCTCAGTCCCACATACTCACAGTGTTTCCAGGTGTAATGCTGTCTGGAGGAACATGAGCAGTGTCTGTGGAGACACTTGTGTTGCACTCAGGTCCCTGCAAGAGTTTGAAAGAGCATGTTAAATTCTAAGGGGACATTGCCAGAACTCTGAGAAGTATCCCAGGGGCCTGATGATGCTGGTGGTGTTGGCAAAGCATCCCCTTCCTCCAGCTCGAACAGAAATGATTGAAAAGCCCACCATCACTCACTGGACCTGCTCCTAACTGTGGGCTCTGAATTAGTAGGGGATCCTGCAGACCTCGTGGGACCCCATTGGCCACTCCGAGGCTCCAGACCTGGTCAGCCTCTAGTCCCTTAAAGTTTGTATCCCAGTTTCTTGGGTCTTTGCAGCTGGGGGCACACCAGAGGTCCTTGCCCTTTGCCTGCTTTGCTGCTGCTGGGCATATTTGTGCCTTCCGCAGAGTAAGGCTGGGAGAAGAGGGAGATTTGCTCCTGTATCTCTGCTCTCCTGAGGGGAGGACGGGGCACTGCAGAGAGACAAAGTTCTCTATCAGTCTGGTCCAAATGAGTCAACACTTACAGATAGTTGACTGAAGGCAGCTTGAAGAGTGCTGTGTCAGCAATAACAGCCAGCGGGTTATGACTTAGGATCCTGAGAAAAACAACAGAGAGCTGTGAGGGGCGATGGGAAGGCCGCGAGTGTGTGGGGCAAAGCTGCTCTTCCCCACTGCCCCTACGGACTCTCGGTCTGATGTGCCTTCAGAGCTCATCCCACTTACAGCTCCTGCAGAAACTGCAGCCCGTGCCATGCCTGAAAGGCACCGCTGGGGATCTGTGTGAGCTGGTTCCCAGAGAGGTTTCTGGGCAAAGAGAAGATCACAGAAATTAATCAGTTCTGTTTGTCTTTTAGCAGGGGAAAGCATCACTGTTCTAGAAAAGGTTCTTGTTCCTTTCAATGCAGAGAGGTTTATAAACACAAAAAGACTTCACTAAATACACGAGGAAGAAGTTTCTATAACTCACAGATGTTGCAGAAAAGGCAGTGGCTCAAAGGCACGTTCCTCAATTGACTCGATGTTATTGCCAGATAAATCCCTGTTTCAATTAGAACACAAAATGTTAATTCCATTTGCACTGTCGTGTTTCCTTTCCTGTGCTTTGGCCGTGGCAGCATATGTGTTGCCCAGCTCTGATCTCTGCTCTGGGCTTGCAGTGCTGTGGAACCTGTGCCGACCCTCCTGCCCCGGGAGGAATAAAGCCCCCCTAGCTGGGGGTGGACTGAGCAGCAGAGGCCCGAGGGAGGGGCAGGCAGCAGCCCACTGTGCTTACAGCTTCTTCAGCAGGAACAGCCCTTTCAGGGAATGGCTCTTCACTGCCTGCAGGTCATTGTCTTTGAGGATTCTGGAAGGACACAAACAGACTTTTTTACACCAGCTGCTTGCCAGGAGGAACCAGTGTTTTCATGGAAAGATATCCTGGAGCTGCTTTACAGGAACCCCTCTTTGGGTGACTGCAGGGATTGTCCCCACTCATGGCTGGAACAGGCACTTGGTCCTGGCCAGGGGAAGCTGAACACAGCCTGATCCCTGGGGAAACAGACACAGGGATCATCCCGTGGGATGACACACCACTCATGGCATTTCTTGCCACCCTAGGAAGCCCTGGGATTCACAGCCCTCCTTGCTGAGCAGCCCAGCTTTGAACTGGTTGTGCAGCTGCTCAAAAACCAGAAAAAAGGATGGGAAATACCTGAGCTCCTGAAATTTGAGATGCTTGAGATGGTACTTACAAGGTCTCAATCCACTGGTATTCCTTCCATGATTCTGGTCCAAGGGTCGAAATTGAGTTGTCAGTGAAATCTCTGCAAAGGAACGATTGACACTGTCAGCCCTCAGGAAAACCCTTTTCCCTGGAAATTCAGCTGCACAAGGTGGAAGCAGGCTTTGCCTGGAAATGCCACAGCGTGGCCAACCTGGCTTCCCCCTGGTGCTGCAGCACGAGCCCCCCAGGCCCAGCCTGCCTACTGCCAGTGCTGTCTCCTGCCAGGCTGTCCTGGGAGGGCTTCCCAGCACAGCCAAGCCGAGCAGGGGCTTTGGAGTGGTGTGTGGTCAGTGGGTACTCACAGGTTGACCAGGTCCCTTGCACGAGTGGCCGGGGGCACAGCGGTCAGCCCGAGGTGGCGGCAGTTCAGCAGCCCCTGCCGTGGGGAGCTGCAGGGGGGCCCGGGGGGCTTCCCAGCCTGCCCCAGCCTTGCCAGCAGCAAGGCCAGCAGGAACAGGGAGTACATGGGGCGTGCGAGTAGTGCCATGGCCAACCACGACTGCCTGCAGGTGCCGAGGTTGAACCACAACTGCCTGAAGGCACAGAGGTCAAACCATGACTGCCCGGAGGCGCCGAGGTCGAACAGAACTGTCTGGAAGTGCCGAGGTCGAACCACAACTGTCTGCAGATGCTGAGGTCAAACACCACTGCCTGCAAGTGCTGAGGTCGAACCACGACTGCCTGGAGGTGCCGTGGACACAGGAGATAAAGCCAGGGCCCTGCTCGTGTCACAGAGGGGCTACGCTCGTGTCACAGAGGGGCTGTGCTCGTGTCACAGAGCAGTGTCTGTCAGCAGGGACTGTGTCATAGTCAGGGAGCCCTAGCACAGAAACCTGCAATGGATTGGCTTGGAAGGGACATGAAAGATCAACCAATCCATGGAAAGAATTTCTTCCTCATGTTAAGGAGGAACTTGTGTTTTAGTTCATGGCCATTGCTGCTCGTCCTGGCACAGGGCACCACCAAAGACCCTGCATGGCTTGGTCTGGCCACTTCTGGTGCCCTGATCCTGCTGTGGCTGTGGGGGAAAAGCTCTCCCCAGTTAACCCTCAAACGCCAGATTTACTCCTCAGTCCCAAATGCACCCCCTTCCAGCCCCAAATCTACTTCCAGTGCCACAAATCCACTCCCCCAGTCCCAAATTCTGCAGATCCAACAGCCCAAATCCATCTCCAAATCCACTTCCCGCCCCCCTAAGCCCCAAATATGCTCCCTTAGCCCCAAATCCACTCCCCAATTCTGAAATCCACCCTGTCCTATTGGCTGTTCATCCCTCCCAGCCCCTGACAATGGGCTGTGCCCCCCAAAACCCGGAGACATGTTGGCAGTAGCAGGTTTATTCTCCAATTTTCTTTTCCAAAGAGCAGGGCAGCCATGGTCAGCAGGGGCTGGAGCGGGAGCGGAGCTGTCCCCGTGTCACACGGTGCAGTTCCCCTCTCCGTAGTGCCGGCACTTCAGCACCTTCAGGTAGGTCTCCACCTTGTGCAGGTCCTTCTTGAAGCAGGACAGGAGGCTGTAGTTCTGCAGCAGCGCATCCTCACTGCGCAGGTGGATGTCGAACTTCTCGTAGGTGGGTTTGAGGATCTGGGGACCCCGTGGGCTCCGGTCCTCCAGCTCCTGCGGGGAGTGGAGAGGGGCTGGGGGAGGTTGCAGGGGTCTGGGAGTGAGCCCCACCACAATCCTCTGGGTGCTCCAGGCTGGAAAGCTGGGAAAGGCACTGGGGGTGCTGGTGATGACTGCTGAATGTGAGTCCAGGTGTGCCCACGTGGGGCAAGAAGGTCAATGGCCCCTGGTTTGTGTCACCCACAGTGTGGCAGCAGCACCAGGGCAGGGACAGTCCCTGTGCTGGCACTGCTGAGGCATCTCTAGCCCTGGGGCTGTTCTGGACATGGAGGGGCTGGAGCATGTCCAGGGAAGGGAATAGAGCTGGAAAGGGGCTGGAGCAGCAGGAGGGGCTGAGGGAGCTGGAGGGGCTCAGCCTGGAGAAAAGGAGGCTCAGGGGGAACCTTCTGGCTCTGCAATCCCTGCCAGGAGTGGGGAGCCGGGACAGCGGGTGGGGGGGGAGGGGGGGTGTAGGGCTCTGCTCCAGGGCACAGGGACAGGAGGAGAGGGAACGGCCTCAGGTTGTGCCAGAGGTGCTTCAGGTTGGACATCAGGAAGAATTTCTTCGAAGAAAGGATTGTTAAACACTGGGAGGGGCTGCCCAGGCAGGAGGTGGATCTCCACCCCTGGAGGTGTCCAAGGAATGACTGGCCGTGGCACTCAGTGCTCTGGGCTGAGTGACCAGGTGGGGATGGGGCACAGGGTGGACTCGGTGATCCCGGAGGTCTTTTCCAACCGCAATGATCTTGTGATTCTCGAAGCCTCCACAGCCCAGTGCCAGGGCTGCTGCTGAGCTTTACACGAGGTCAGAGGTTTCTCCCCCCACTCCTAAAGCATATCTCAAACAGGTTTTTGAGTGTGTGTGTTTGCAGGAAGGGCAGTGACACAGGGGTGATGCTGCAGGGAGAAGAGCTGAGCACAAGGCTGCAGGGAGGGAGGACACTTGCCCCATTTCAAAGTATTGTGCATGGAGATGTAAGGAAACATTATGTTGCTGTTAGGACGGTGGGTTTAAGGGACTGAATATTTTTTGTTGCTGGATTTGGGAAGACTTTGGGTATGGACTGTTGTGATTCCTGATCACTTCTGCTCTGTGATGGGTGTTAACATCTGTTTGTGGTTTTTTATCCTCCCCAGTGATGAAACCTGTGCAGTGGAGGTGTCCTGATCTCATTATCTAAAGGTAAGCAAAGTCCAAAGGATGCCACTGGTCTAGAGTGGAAGGTGGGGAGATTTCACATGGTCTCTGGATCCCCAAGAGATGAGTTGCCTGTGTCTGGGCGATCTCTGTTATTCTGTAATCGTGCCACGTGCTGTGACTTACCCTCATGAGAGCTTGGATCCCTTCTTCCAGGTCCTTTAGCTTTTCGTACACTCTGTCTGAGGTGCCGAAAACCAGGTTGTTTGGGAACACCTTGCTGAGGTACTGCACTGGGCTCAGCCAGGACTGGATGAGAACCCGCGAGATCCGAAGCAGCTCCATGTCCTGAAATTAAGGGAAGAAAGGCTCAAAGCTGTGAGAGGGAGGTATTTGGTGTAGTGTCCTGCTCCCTCTGGACCAGGGACGTGCCACCACTCCTGCAGCTTCAGCAGACACTGAGTTTTCAGGCTGCAGAGCACTCCCAGACCTATGTCCTCTGCAGACAGTAGTTTTTCTCATCCTTAGCAGGGGGGAATATGATTTATAGTGTAACCAAGAGGATTATTTCTTTTTTCATGCAGGGTTTAAATAGTAAAAAAGAGAGGGGAGGGATGAAGCACCCAAATGGGCACAGATGGAAACTGTCTTCCTGCAGGGAAGCACAGCTGGGCTCTTCAGGCAGGTCTGTGCTTGCCCTGAGGGCAAGAACTTACCGATTTCTGCTGGGCATCATCCTTTTTCATGGGAGCAGGGATGGTTTCCGAGTAACAAAATGCTCCCTGGGAATTCTTGTTTGTGTGCCTTTGGTCCTCTGGAATGTAGGTGCGTTCCTGTGGGGAGACACACCAGATGCACTCAGAGCTGTTGCCCATGTTCCCTAGGAGACCTCAGACACTTCCCCAAGCTGTCCTGAATTGTTACTCTTAGCAAGAAATGTTTGTGTCCAGGTGCCTCTGGACAGGGTTAGCAGGTAGGAAGCAGGAATACTGTGTTGTCACAACAGTTACTGGACCCAAAGGTCTTCCTCTCACTAAGCCAAGGTGCTGAGGTGAATGTCAACCACACCTGGGCCAGGTTCTCCCAAGGACTAACTGACCCCCAAGGACAGCTGTTGCCAAAGTGAAAGCTTGTGCCAGCTCCTGGCAGCAGCAGGAACTGGATGGTTTTAACACTGACTCTCCCAGGGCCCAAAGGTGACTGGCACAGGAAAGCCTTGCAAAGGATCTGTGCCATGTGCAGCCATAGCCCCAAAAAGGGTGTGCAGGATCAGGGGGGCAGAGATCTGAGAGGGGGAAACAGGGTCCAGTATGATGGGACACAACCTGTCCTGTGCTGTTAACACCCTCTCTCCTTGAAAACAGGCAGAGGACACACCAAGAGCTGAGTGGTCTCTGTCCCAGTCCTGAAGCCACCCAGCTAAAGCCCAGGAGCCAACACTTACGAACTCCTTGTAGGTGTCGGCAGCCAGGAGGTGAAGGTGCTGAGCCCTCAGCACAGCGTTGGCAAAGAGGCTGGACAGGGGCATGGCCGGGAAGGTGGCACCTGGCTGTGGCCACTGCAGCCCCACGGCGATCACGGCAATGGCCAGAGGAGAAAACCAGGATGCTGCAGCAAAGCAGAGAGAGAAGGGTTAGCAGCCTTTGGGGCCTCTGCTGAGGATGGGGTGGCTCCTGGGAATTCATTCCCAGTCTCTTGCCTCTGTGCTGGCTGAGGGCACATCTTCCTGGGTGCCTTGTTGGCACCAAGGGTAAGCTCAGCCCTCCCTAGAATTCAGGGAAACCCCTTCACCAGGAGGTGCCCTCGGGGCTGTCCTGCTGCCAGTGTTACCAGCAGTGTCTGCCTGGCTGGAGTCACGGCTGCTCCAGGAAAACTAGAGTGTGTTCCTGTGGTTTTCCCTGGCATTCTCCTATTTTTCCTTTCCCCTGGAGGCCTTGTCCTCAGGAGCAGAGCAGGGGGCACTGTGGAGTGTGATGCCAGCTGAGGCATGGCAGTACCTCGCTGTGCTGTGATTCACCCCGTGCTGCTGAGGTGGCACCGCCTGTCTGCTGGCCCTGCCATCAGAGGTGGTGACATTACCTGTGCATCACCAGCTCTCTGGGACATGCCTGTGGAACTTGGTGATCTTTGTCCAGCCGAAAGGCTTTCAGCCTGTGACATCTAACACTGCTGTCTGTCTGTGCTGCAAAGACCACAAACTTGATCTCAGACAAATACCCTTTGGAGGGAATGCCCTGGAGCCTGTAGGGTTGGACATAAGCATTAGGCATCATGCTGATCCTTGCCTTAAGCTTGGAATATGAATGTTAATATTCCTGCCAACATTTATGGCAAGAACATCTATTATAACTGTTGCTCTTCGTGTTCTCCTTGCCCTGTTTAGGCTAAAGATGATTTCATGGATTAGAGTCCCGCTCAGGGAAAGTAAATCTTTTTCCTTGGTTTATAGGTTGCCATAGTGTAAGTGAGGGCTGTCACAGAATGTGTGTCCCCCACCACAGTACCAACCCCTCATCCTCTCCCATCACCCTGCACACACAGCAGCACTGGCAAATCCCTTACAACTGAAATAAAAAGTACCTGGAGCCATTTCTGCCTGGTGAGTTGCTCAGGTGTTGCTTGACAGTGAATATTTCCTCCTTTCATCTGGCAAGGGGGACTGTTGAGCCACCCTTTATATAGCAGGGGGTCTGTTTAAAATGGATCTATGTGCCCATGACCATAACAGCAGCTCTGCATCTTCTCTGTGCATAAATGCACAAGTGTTCACACTGGTGCCACCTCATAGCTGTCATTCATACTCAGATGTGCAGCCTGGGCACGTTGTTTGCCTCAGCATGAAGTCAGGGCTCCAGGATTTCACCATATCCTGCTGTTTATTCCAAAGAGAACTTCCCTGACCATTGGAAGACCCATCCCAAGTCACATCAGTGCATTTACACGGTGACATTTGCTCTGTCCACCTGATTTCCCTGCCTGGCTCTGCAGCCTTGGCCCACAGTTCACAGGTTTCACTGGCCAGCTTGGGGGAGTCATGACCTAAAGCAAATGACAGTTTGTGCCAGGGGAGGTTTAGATTGGATATGAGGGAAGATTTCTTCCCCAAAAGGGTTGTCCCCATCCCTGGAGGGATTTAACAGCTGTGTGGATGTGGCACTTGGGGACAGGGGTCAGTGGTGGCCTTGGCAGTGCTGGGGGATGGTTGGATTGGGCAATCTCAGAGGGCTTTCTCAGCCTTTACAATTCTGTGATTCCATGGTGTTTTCCCCTTTGTTAGTGGGGATAGAGCTGGATGGATGCTGTCAGGTTAATCTTATTTCTTCCAATTTCTACCAAAATGCCAAATGTTCAGCAGATAGTTCTGCTCATAAGCAGGTTTGCTGTGGGTGTGACAAAGAGCTGCCTTGCCCAGGTGCTTGTTTGGGTTCCAGCCTGCCCACTTCAAATCCAGATGCCGGAGTTCTGGGAGGTTTCTCTCACCCTTAATCTGTCAGAAGATCTGGTTATAAATATCTTCCTTCTTTTCAGCAGATTAAGCAGAGCACTGGTGTGGAAAGGAGGTGGAAGAGATTGGCAAGAGAACCATAGAATCATGGAATGGTTTGGGTTGGAAGCTTAAAAGACCATTTAGTTCCATCCCCTGCCATGGCCAGGGGCACCTTCCACTAGAGCAGGTCTCTCCAGGTCCTATCCAGGCTGGCCTCAAAGAGAAGTCACAGCACACCTATCCTTGCTTTTGAACAAAACGAGACAGAACCTCGGGTTGGCAACTCCAGGGAGGTACTAAAGACCTTTTACTCACCACAAGGCAACAGCTGTCCCAAACCACACTGATTTGGTCCTTTGTCTGGAGTTCAGGGTCTGTCCCTGGTTGGGTGGTGAGTTGGTTTCTGCAGCCCGGGGTTTGCTGTGTCTCACAGTGTGGATCCAGTTTCCAAGAGGCAGCATCATCCCTGGGGCAGCTGAAAGAGGGGGTGGAGAGCTGGTTAATAAATTCATCAACATGCTGGCAGAGCGTGGGCTGTTCTCAGAAGCCCCTGGGGTGGAGATGTGGTGGTGTCCTGGGGTAAATGTCAGTCCCAGAGCAGAGGGAACAGTGGGTCCTGCAGCTATCAGGTGTCCTGTCACCCAAGAGCCAGCAACATCTGGTTGTGTTTTTCTACTCCAGATATCAGGTTTAAATGTGTCACTTATGGGCAGGGATGAGCAGAGCAGCAGCTCCCCAGCCCAACCCATGCCCTGCTGCCTGGGGACAGTGATGATGTACCCCTGCAGCACCTTGCACCCCTGTCCTGGCTGCCTCTCCAGCTCTCTTGGTGAGACCCTGCTGCTTTCAGTGCTGCAGCCAAGCATGGAGACACTGGGATGACCCAGGCAGTGCAGTTCTCCTGAGGTTTGCTCTGTCCCCAGTCATCTCTGGGCACCAAGCGAGGCAGAAGCATCGCGGGGAAGGCTGAAATGTGTGGCTGAAATGTTGGGCTGGGCAAACACATCCCTGGCAGAACTGCATTTGTAATTCTCTCAAATCCCAACTTGGCTTTTTCTAGCTTTCAAATACCTGCATTTGCAACCCAAAATAGCACCTCATATCAGCAGCACATCACTCCGCAGTTTTCAAGCTCCTGTTCTTTTTGGAAATAGAAAAGAAACCCCTCAGCTCTCTTCAGGATGGTCCCATTTCCACACACCTTACCCTGGGCATCACCAGCAGAACAAGATACAGAATCATGGAATGGTTTGGGCTGGAAGGGACCTTAAAAACGATCTTATTCCACCCCCTGCCCTGGGCAAGGACATTTCCCACTGGCCCAGGTTGCTCCAAGCTCTGTCCAACCTGATCTTGGACACTCCCAGGGATGGGGCAGCCACAGTTTCTCTGGGCAACCTGTGCCAGGGCCTGCCCACCCTCACAGGGAACAATTCCTTCCTAGTATCCCATCTATCCCTGCCCTCTGGCAGTGAGAAGCCATTCCCCTTGTCCTGTCACTCCATTCCTTGTAAATAGTCTCTCTCCATCTTTCTTGTCAGTTCCTTTAGGCTAAAGAGGTCCAAGACTGCAACCCAGTCTATGCAAAACTGGCCACCCTTGTTTCAAGCACCCCAGACTCCAGTTCTCAACCTGTGGAAATGTATTTTACCTTGACTTTTCCTGAAAAAAGTCAGTTTTCTGCATCCATAAATGTTGCTTGATGTTTTTACCCTGCACTCTTCCTAAACCAATCTAATCCGTGCAGTGTTTCTGCCTGACCAGTCAGTCTGGAGGTCCACTGCTCATGCTGCTTTGCCACATGGATCATTACCTCTCTTCTTTGCTTCTGTGACTGCTTTTCTATGCTAATTAGCCCTCAGAAAAGCCATTCCCAAGGAAGTGTGCAAGGGCAGTCAGTCAGACTTCATCTATGAAGGGTAATTTCCCTGCCACTGGCTTGGGGCTGCAGCACAGGAACCAGCTGCAGGGGTTTCAGACCCCAGCAGTGTTCCCTCCCCATTCCCTGGGGAATGTCACACTCACTGCCCAAGCCTCAGTTTCTCTGTCAGTAAAATAATGGTCCTGACACTCATTAGCAACGCAGCTTGAAAGCAGATAATGATTGCAGAGAGACAGGTGAATTAAAAATAAATCTAATCTCTTCTGCTGAAAATGAAACAAAGCCTGTCAATTTAACCTCTTTCCAGTGATTTAAAAAAACAAAACCCAACTTTTACATTGAAATGCAGCAGCGAGTTGTCCAGGAAGAGGCAGCAGGAGGGAATAAAAACACACCCTGTGAGGAGCCACCCATTCCCCTTCTCTCAGTCTGTCTCTGCAGCAGCAGATCTGACACCATCCCAAGTCTCCAGCATGAGCTGCACCTCAGGAATCATCAGCTCAACTGCAAGCACCTGAATTATTGCAGTCCTGCTGCAGTTTGATGGGTCTGTGAATGGGCTCCTTCAGCTCTAAAAATTCTCCAAGACACTCAAGAGATGCTTAGGACCAGCTGCAAGAGATGGAAAGGGTGTTCTCTGGTTGCGTGTCTGGCTCGTGTGCCTTTCTTAACACAATTATAACAACAAGCTCAGAAGAGTGTTGCATTTTGAACCCTCTGTGTTGCCCTTCTGTGTATCAGGAGGCAGTTCCATGCAAGGCAGGCAGGAGTAAGGACAGAGCTGCATCCAGCCTTGCTGGGACCAGCTCCAGTGTTTTCCAGGTCTTTGAGGATCCTCACTACCATATGTTCCAGTGTAAATAAGAGCACTACCATAAGTTCCCACATAAATAGGAGCACTACTGTATCTTCCATTATAAATATGAGAGCTACCGAATCTTCCCTTATAAATATGAGAGCTACCATAACTTCCTATATAAATATGAGCACTACTGTATGTTCCCGTATAAATGAGAACTCCCGTATGTTCCCATATAAATACGAGCGCTACCGTATTGTCCCGTATAAATACGAGCGCTACCGTATCTTCCCGTATAAATACGAGCGCTACCGTATCTTCCCGTATAAATACGAGCGCTACCGTATCTTCCCGTATAAATACGAGCGCTACTGTATTGTCCCATATAAATACGAGCGCTACCGTATTGTCCCATATAAATACGAGCGCTACCGTATTGTCCCATATAAATACGAGCGCTACCGTAATGTCCCATATAAATACGAGCGCTACCGTATTGTCCCATATAAATACGAGCGCTACCGTAATGTCCCATATAAATATGAGCGCTACCGTATCTTCCTGGATAAATACGAGTTCTACCGTGTTGTCCCGTATAAATACGAGCGCTACCGTATCGTCCCGTATAAATACGAGTTCTACCGTATCTTCCCGTATAAATATGAGCGCTACCGTATGTCGCGTATAAATATGAGCGCCACCGTATTGTCCCATATAAATACGAGAGTTAGCGTATTTTATGTATATGTCTGGCCAAACTTTGCGAACGAATATTTGAGAAAGGCTCTCCCCACGTGGGTGAGCCCTTCCAGCCTGCGCAGTGGATTTTTAGGTGAGGCACAGCATGCGCAGAACTGGCCCCACCGTTTAAGTCCTAAGGTCCATCTACCACGGCCGAGCGAGCTTGGACAGTGACAGTGAAGTCCTCGGGACTGTCTACAGCACCCAATACTAACCGGGGCCGACCCTGCGTAGCATCCGAGATCTGACGAGATCGGATGGCAGGGAGGCATTTAACTGCCAGGGGACGGTCTCCACCGAGACTTGAACTCACGACCCTGGGGACTCAGAGTCCGGAGTGCTCTCCACTACACCACGGGACCACACGATCGTATCTTCCCGTATAAATACGAGCGCTACCATATCGTCCCATATAAATATGAGCACTACCGTATCTTACCGTATAAATACGAGCACTACCGTATCTTTCTGTATAAATATGAGAGCTACCGTAACTTCCATTATAAATATGGGCGCTACCGTATCGTCCCGTATAAATATGGACACTACCGTAACTTGCAGTACAAATATGAACACTGCCGTATCTTCCCGTATAAATACGAGCGCTACCGTGTCTTCCTATATAAAAACGAGCATTACCGTATAGCCCCGTATAAATACAAGCGCTACCGTATCTTCCAGTACAAATACAAACACTACTGTATTTTCCCGTATAAATATGAGCACTCCGTATGTTTACATATAATTATGAGCACTACCGTATGATCCCATATAAATATGAGCATGACCATATGTTCCAATAAAAATACGAGCACTACTGTATTTTCCAGTCTGCTTCAAAATTCTCTGCTCCGTTCTTAAAATTCTGCACAGAGAATTCCAGACAGAGAATTCCATACAGACAGCACAGGGCACCCACCAAGGACAATATTCACATGCAGATCCCTTTGCAGCAGAGAATAATCTGAACTAGCACAGCCTCAGGGAGAAGAGGACAACGCCCTTTCCAGGTTGAGAAATTCCTACTGGAAAGCAGAGCAAACGTGAGCTCAAGTACAGCCCGGGCAGAGCTACAGAGGGCAGGGCTGCTGGTTTCGACATGACACCCGGTGGAGAGGAGCAAGACTGCAAGCAGTGTCCTGGCCCCACTGCCCTGGGACTTGGAACAGCCTCGGGGTCGGTCTTCAGTTTCCAAACTGCCCTTAGAAGTGACCAGATTTAAGGAGAACACCAAAAGAAATACCCCTAAAAGTGCAAGCACGTTTATCTGCAGCTTAGGCTGCTCTGGGACTGCCCATCCCTCCCACCTTCGGAGATGGCCATGGGGATTATTTCATGGATCAGCAGAGCATTTCAAAGTCCAGGCCATGGACAAAGATCCTGGTACTTTCCAGTGGGGACACATGGCCATATAAGACCCCCTTCAAAGTGCAGAGCAAGAGTTCCTGCCCCAGAGAGCAAGGAAAGAACAAGGAACTGCACAAGACTTAGAAAAAAATTAGAAGGAAAAGAGAAGCCATTTCAAAAATCAATAGGGACATTGTTCAGGCAACCTGGTCCAGTGGAAGGTGCCACTGCCCATGGCAGGAATGAGATGAGGGTTTTTTGATGCCAAGAGGAGCTGGTGAGCCTGGATTATCCTGGGAGTCTTGTCCCGGACTTTCCCAGCTGCACTGCAGTGGAGTGTAATGAGAATGATCTTCCCCTGCCCAGAGCTCAGTTGAACCTTCCTCTCATCTGATTCCTCCTCGTGTTTCAAACAAGGACCCACCTCAATTCCAGCGCTGCAGGTCCAGCCGGGAGCTTTGTGTGCGCTGGACGCCCCGACAGGGAGGGGAGCCCAATGTTCTTCAGAAGCAAAAGGGGCTTTGCAGAGGTGCCTCAGAGACCTGTGGAGATGGGAAACACCTGCTCTGTCCTCTGCTTTTCCAAATTAGGTGGCGTTTAGGAAACCTTCGCAGTTTGGGGACGGAGAAGCGATGGGCTTGCAGCAGATGGCGCTTCTGCCCAGGGAATGGGGCTGGGAAGGCGCTTCTTGGGCGATGGGGCAGTGCCGGCGCTGCCGGGCTTTGGGCACCGCAGCTGGCACAGGTGTCCCCAAACAGCCCGGATTCCGCCTCGCTGGCTTGGCTGCTCCGCCTCGTTCCTCTCCCACTGATAACACGGAATATCTACAGCCACAGGCACCCCAAGCCCCGCGCTGGGCTTTCCATGTAGTTACGGCAGTTCTTTGCTGGGGAAAAACATCTTTGTTAGGGGAATTCCACATCTTTAGCCATAGAAGTAGTAGTAGTCTAGGAAGTACAATTAGTACCAAAAAATTCTACACCTTTTCAGAATTTTAACCAAAATTATTTTTATTAATCGTTGTAGTTATTGATAATATTATTATTATTGTTATCATTATTATGAAAAATAGAACAAAATATTTCCGTTTTCCTGGAAAACTCTCTCATGGAAAGTTTATGCTTTTAACTGGCTTTTTATGGGTCTTTACAAATAAAAACATGGGTCAAAATGTCAAGCTAAATACACGTACATTTCTGTGTATAGACACAGACACCCCCCGTGATTCCCAAGTGCCCTGGGGAATAGTGCCCTAAGAACCCCTCAGATGGAAAGCTCATTACTTGGCTTACCTGACTGACAAGATTTGCTTGGAAAGAGGAGAAAACAAACCAACCAGTGCTCTCTGCTGGGTTTTTCCCAGGATGATTTGGGCACAAGGAGGAGGTTTCCTTTATGGGAGGAGAAGGCAAACTCCAAATTCCCACTGGGGCAGCTCCACTCCCGTCTTACTCAGTTGTTTCTTCACTTGCTACTTTTTTCCTGGAATAAATTGGTTAAATATTGACAGTGGAGAAAGTAAATATTTCTTATTCCTTCTCCTCTGCACAGGTGGGAAGCACTCCTTTTACCTGCACGTGCATTTGTGTAGTGATGGGTTTGGGGCTGCTCTTTGCACCAAGGGTTGCCCCAGGCTGTCCCCTCTGGGCAAAGCTCAGCCTGTCCATCACCACTTCTGACACCTTCCATGTGAATCAGCCGGAGGACAAATAAATTTCATGCTGAGATTCCCCCATTTGCATTCTGACCCCACTGGCCTTGGTGGAAGCAACATTGCCCTGTAATCCTGAGCAGCTCCAGGGGGAGGTACAGGATGGGGGCCAAGCATGGAGGGGCTGGGGGAGACCCTCTGAGAGAAGAAACCCCTTTCAGAAGAGAGCAAAACTGCCTCTGCCTCAGTGTGCAATGTGTGGAGCCAGCAGGACTGATAAGAACAGAGCAAAGGCTGAAAAATTAGAATACCAGCATGGGAACCCACATGGCTTTGGGGGTATTTCAGCCTCCAGGAGATTCTCCTCACCTGGGGCAGGCAAAATCCTCTCTCTGCTCTTTATCAGCCTCTCCTGACCAACTCCAAGGGCTGTCCCATGGCATCCCAGTGCCTGCAGCAACCCCAGCAGGGCTCTGGGGCAGCTCCTGCTCACAGCAGGGGCAGTTTAGGGGCACCTCAGGGTTCACCCAGTTGGGGCTTGAAAACCTCCCTGCGTGGAGGTTGCACAACCTCTGTGGGCAAACCCTTCCATCAGTTCTCTTCAAAATCCTTCTCTGCTGAGGCAAAAGCCTCCTCTGGCCTCTGCCAGAGCCCAAGCAGGGAACAGTAAAGGCAGAAGGAATGCCCTGAGACTTTTTACAATCTCTTGTACTGTCTTTGCAATCAAAACCAGCAGCTCTTCCCTCTGGCCCCTGGTTAGAAAGCAAATTGTCACCAGCCAGGGAAGCAAGGGACAAAAGTCTCACCACATGTGAGCTGGAAAAGCTTCTGAGTCACTCCAAAAATCTCCTCCACAGCCAAAGCAGCTCCAGCCCGTGCTGTGCCCAGCCAAGTCCCCAGGGCTGCATTTACAGACACCTCACAGTCCATTAATGAGCCCTGCAGTGTCTGCTACCAGCTTTGTTACAAATGGGGGGAATATCATTCCCAGGAGTCCCCCAGCTGGACAGAAAGATTTAGCATGTGACCAGCTGCTCAGTATTCCCCTGACCTGAAGAAATCTCTCTTGTTTAGCCTGCCTTCAAATCAAAGCTCCATCAACAGGATCACTCCACTCACCTCATCTGTCTGAGGGGCATGGTGGACAAAGCTGGTTTGGATCTCTGTGTAGCCCCCACACATCCCTTCAGCTCTGGCAGCAAAGCTGTTTCAGGCCAAACCCTCTCGGGGAGGCAAATTCAGCTCAGCCCAAGAGGACATTCAGGTGAAGGCTGGTGCTGCTCAGCAGCTGGAGCAGAGCCTGCTCTTCTTGGGTTTTCCAGGTGGGAGCAGGTGTTACATGAGCCCTTGGCAAACTGTGCCTTTAGACCCTAAACCAGCTCTTTGGGCTCAGGTTAAACATCTTTCTAATCCAGTATTTTGAGACCAATGGAAGGGACAAGTAAGACCTGGAATCCCAGAATGGTTTGAGTTCAAAGGGACGTTAAAACCATTTTGTTCCAATCCCTCCTGCCATGGGCAGGGACACCTCCCACCAGCCCAGGTTGCTCCAACCTGGCCTTGGACACTCCCAGGGATCCAGGGGCAGCCACAGCTTCTCTGCCCAACCTGTGCCAGGGCCTCCCCACCCTCACAGCCAGCAATTCCTTCCCAATATCCAGCTATCCCTACTCTCTGGCAGTGGGAAGCCATTCCCTGTGTCCTGTCCCTCCATCCCTTGTCCCCAGTCCCTCCCCAGCTCTCCTGGAGCCCTTTTAGGCACTGCAAGGGGCTCTCAAGTCTCTCCAGACCCTTCCCCTCTCCAGGTGACCCCCCCCAGCTCTCCCAGCCTGGCTCCAAAGGGGCTCCAGCCCTGCGGCAGCTCCGGGGCCTCCTCTGGACTCTCCAGCAGCTCCATGTCCTTGTGCTGTTGTTGCCCAGGGCTGGGGTAGCTCTGCAGGGTGAGAGATCTTACCTGAGCTGTCACTGGTGTGTTCCCCCAGCAGGTTGTAGCTTTGGCTTTCCTGAGCCCATGCAAAGTTTTGCCATTCATTACTGACAGGAAAGGAAATATTCACTTCAGCACGTTTGCAACTTCCCACCTGGCTATTGAGTTACGTGACCTCAGGTTTGTGCATTATGAAAATGCCCAAATTTAGTCTCTTTGCACCACTTCTGGAATTTGTGCTATTTCTCTTTTATAAGCCTGAAATGTCTCTGCCTGTGCACTGGTGCCTTTTCCAGCTCTCCCAGCTGTGGGTGGTTGTTCATGGGAGTCATGCAAAGCCCATCTCGATTCCCCTGGGCCAAGGCATTGCAGACAAAGCAGGGGATTGTGGCCAGGGAAACTCATGTTTGCATGCAAGGAGCAGACTACAGGAACTGAAAGAACGGAGGCTGAAAAGCCCTGGCACAGACTATGGAACATGTCCATGGAAACCCATGTTCTGCCACTGACTTGCTGGGCAACCCTGGGCACACAAAGCAGAGCAGCAGCTCCTTGGTGCTCTGGGCACCCGCATCCCCTCGGGGCCAGCGGGGTCCTTATCTCTACAAACTGATAAACATATGGAACAAGAATGCCACATGAAATGGGCATTTGAAACCAGAGACCAGGTCTCAAGGACTCTGCTGGTCCTACCATTATTTAATGGGAAATAAATCTTGCAAACATCAACCTTGCAATAAATCTGACACAGTTGCCTCCTCTCCTTCCTTCTTCTGGGAATATTTCAACCTAAAGGGACAGCCAGTGAAACTGCTTTTATCTCTGCCCACCAGTTCCCAGCTGGCCATTATGGCCCTTAATCTGAATTAATCAGCTCTAGCTCATCCTCTCAGCTGGGACGTGCAGCCCTGCCCTGCTGCCCCCACCCCCCACGATGGTATCATCTCCTGCCAGCTGGACAGCCCAAGGCAAAGGCAGCTCCCACATCTCCAGGGGATGGAGGACAGGGATGTTTCCATAGGCACCAAGGGCCAGGACAAGGGGAAGTGGCTTCCCACGGCCAGGGGGTGGCACTGGGTGATTTTTAGGGTCCCTTCCAAGCCAAACCGTTCTGGGATTCCACCACTCACTCTTTCGAGGGGTCCCTTCTCCCTGCGGACTGTGGAGGAGGCTCCACTTTCTACCTTGGAGGAGTCCAGTGGACATTCTGAGCGGTGAAATCTTTCCCAAAAAAGGATGAAAAAGGCCATTTTTTACTTGTTAAACAGTTCAACTTGCTTTCCACAGCAGCCTGGTCTTCCAGGTTATTTATAATTCCTGTGGTTTGTGCGTCATAGACAAATGTTATCAGGCCCCCAAGACCTTGCTGTCTACACCATCGATGTGATTTGTTCACAAAAAGCTTTATCTTCCCTCTGGCTCCCCTGCATAAAACAAAGATGCCCCAAATAACCCAGCAGCTGAGACAGGCAGCAGGAAACCCACAGGGATGGATTTGTACCACCTGCAAGTGACTGACAATCGCTGGTTTGGAGAGCAAGAAAAAGTCTTTTATTTTGTTTCTGAAAGCTTAAATACATCAAGCTGAAATTACAGCATGTGCTTTGCAGATGATCACTCCTTCCTTTTACAACTTTTGCCACACAGAGCTCCCAGAGCAAGGCTGGGCACTGCTGCAAACACAGCCAGGAGGGGCTGTGCACGTGGGCTGAGAAAAGTCCTCTCCGGAGCTGATGCAGATTGTAGTGATGGGCAGTTTCATGCTTTGTGTTCTGCCACACCAAGGCAGAGCATGAAACATGCCTGGCAAGTGCCTGGCACACAACCGGTACGTTCCGGGGGTTTAGACCTCTTATTCTGAAGGAACAATTTTTATTTTTTTCTGCTTTCCCGAACTTCTTCATCACAATCAAAAGAGGCGCCCAGTTTAGATGGCAATTGCTCTCATAAATTAGAAATCACTGACACAAGACCCGCCCCTTAGTGGCAAAGGCCCGCCCCGTCCAAAGCCACACCCCCGGAAACCACGCCCCCCGCTCAAGCCACGCCCCCTCCAGACACAGATTCTCCTGCCGGCAAAAGCCACGCCCTTCATGGCCCAGACCCCGCCCCCGCCTGACACGCGCCCGCCACGCTCCGCTCCCCCCCCGCAACCCCCCCGCCACCGGCACGCCCAAGCCCCGCCTCTCTCGACACAGACCCCGCCCCCTGCCGGCACAGACCCCGCCCCCTGCCGGCAGAAGCCCCGCCTTGTTCTGACAAAGCCACGCCCACTCCCTGCCAAAGCCACGCCCACTCCCAGCAGGAGCCCCGACCCTCCCGGGGGAAGCCACGCCCCCTCCCGGCCCTTCTCCTGCCCCTTTTTGCCCAGCCACGTCCTCTCCAGCCCAGGCCCCGCCCCTTTTTGCCCTATCTCTGCCCCTCCCGGATAAAGCCCCGCCCCTCCAGACACAAACCCCGCCCCTCTGTGCCAAAGCCCCGCCCCCCGGCACAAGCCGCGCCGCTTTGTGCCCGAACCACGCCCCTCCCAGCCCCAGCCCTGCCCCTTTATGCACAACTCCCGCCTTCGAGCGGCCTTACCCCGCCCCTTCTGCCCAACATGCGGCCCCTTTTGCTCAAACCCGCGACCCCCCGGCACAAGCCCCGCCCCACTTGGCCAAAGCCACGCCCCAGCCTACTCTCAGGAACTTTGTTCTCCTAAGGACTCCCTACAAAACCAGCAAAGAAGTCAAACAGTACTTTGGAAGTGGCACAGGAGAACAGTCGTTTTCATTTCAAACAAGCCAGGCCAAAGGAGAGATGACAGAAACGTCAGGGCAGATGAGGAGAATAATCATCTCTTTCGATCTTTTATTCTGAAGTAACAATTTTTCTTCCTTCCTCCTTTTCTCTAACTTCTTCATCACAACCAAAAGAGCTGCACACTTTAGCTGGCAATTGCTCTCAGAAATTAAAAATCCATGGCCAAAGCCCCGTGCCCCCGCCTCAGACCCCGCCCCTTTCGGCACAAGCCACGCCCCTCCGTGACAAAGCCCCGCCCCTCCCGCCCAACCCACCTCCCTCAATGAATAACACGACCATTTACACGGAGCCAAGAGAAATTACCACTTCCAGCCACAGCCTAAAGACACCAACACCAAAAACTAGGGTTATTCTACCAAATCAAGCCTGCTCAGGGTCACTTCTAGAGCTGAGAGCAGCCTGGAGCGATGCAGTCTGTGCAATCAAACATCCTCCACACAACACGAGCAGCACATTCGGGCTCCCAGGGACCCCACTCTGGGAAAGATGGAGTTTACTTTCATATTTGTACATACCCCAGAGCCAAAAGGAGACAGATGTGCTTCTGTGGCTACCAGGCCTTCATTCTTCATTCCTACACAGGAATATTCCCCCACTTCTGCTCTCACAAGAAGGAACCCTTGCCTGCAGGATTCACTTGTGCACTCAGTGACACAGACACAGCAGTCCAACCACCAAACACGGATGAACAGAGACAGCACTCTGTGCTTTGGGGGCACAGACCCTCCTGCAGCCTGTGCAGAGGCACAGCTGCAAGCAACTCTTTAACCAGGCTTTGGGGATTTAGACAGCCATTTTCTTGGCATTATCAACTTGGAAGTCCCAAGCCCAGACTAACTGTTCATGGATGTTGAGGACCTCATTAGGTCACCACTGTGCTTTGGCACGGGGCTCTACAGAGAGAAATGCACGAATACCTGACAGCTTTTAGCTAAAGGATTGGATCCTGGAACTGCAACTCTTACAGGAACAGTTCTGCAGCAAACACACGTCCTTTCAGGACACCAAACCCCTGTTGCAAACACAGCAGAAGACGCTCATCTGCAGCCAGGAAAACCTAAGTACAGGTCAAATGCAGAAGTCCCAGGGGCTGCAGTGGCAAGGTCTGTGATGCAGCTTCACCCAGCTCAGGACTCTTTCCTCCTCTCCCCTGGATCAGCATCAAATCCATTGGCACCAGCTTGAGGTCCGAACAAACCAGCCCAAGGCTGGTGGAGCATCTCCTCTGCAGGGGCTGGCATTGCCAGAGGGGAGGTGTCTGCCCACCAGCTGGCTGGCTCCAGGGCAGGCTCTGGGTGAGACAGGAGCCCCTGGTCACCTGTCCCTGCGCTGCAGGATGGTCACACAGCCCTGGGAGCTGGTGCAGCGCTGCAGCGGTGGCTGCTGCTCCACCAGCCCCATCACTGGGTTGAACATGAACATCTTGTCCGTGCCTTCCCCGTTCTCCTCACGGCCACCCAGGATGTAGATCTTCCCTCCACACACCGTCAGGCCACAGCTCTCCTGGAAGGCAGAAGGAAAGCCCAGGAGCTGAGGGATCACACCTCCAGCTTCGGGCAACTGAGCAGGGGGTTGAGTCACTTCAATGAGCCCCACTGTCCCCTGCCCAGCAGAAGGGAGGCAAAGCAGGGAGGACAGGACACATCTGGCTCTCCAGGTGCTCCAATCTCACTGGTCACTAGGAGTTTAGGCACTAGAAATGCCTCAAGGCACTGAAGGCACTGCTGCTGTTTCTGGCAGTCCCCCAGGCACACCAAGGGCACAGGGAGCCAGACTGTGCCTCCCTGGCAAAGCCACTAACAGGGCTGCTTTCACGGGCATTTTAATTCAGACCACTGCACGCTGTGTGCCATCATTCCTCTTCCTGAGCCCCAGCTCCTGCTGCAGCATGGCTGGGCAGGGCACACCTGGGATGGCACTAAACCAAGATACCCAACCACCACCACACACAGACCAGGACGACCCTCCCACTGAAATGTATCATGGGCACAATGGGTCCTCACTACCAGTGGTTCCAGCCCAGAGATCCACTCCTCCACCATTAATAGCTGGTGTAGACCCAGCTTCTCAGGAAAACTTGGGTTTGCTGTAGGACAGACACCCTCCAAAAGGAGGACATCCCTCCATGGACACTGATGGTGAGGACACGTGCTGGTTTGCTCTGCACAGGCCATGTCCACATGCTCACAGCCAAGCCCACAGTGTGTTTCCCTTGCCTGCAAACTCAGCAGAGCACAGAGGGCTGCAATGAGAGAGAGAAGACTCAGAGCTTCTTTCCTAAACCTCTTCCTTACCAGAGGCCCAGGGAGGGTGGCCACTTCCTGCCAGCTGTCTTTCCTTGGATCATAGCTGAAGATTTTGCTGAGCAGTCCACCTACAACATAAATGATGTTGTCCAAGCAGACAGCACTGATGCACCTCTGGGAAAAAGGAGTGGGAGACAAGAGCGTCCACTTGTCGTCCTCTGGATCGTAACACTGGACCTGGGAGAAGAAACACAGCTATGGGAACATGAATTCACCACATCTCCCTGCTTGGGGAAAGCTGCTCCTCACTAGAAGTAAAAGTGCAGCGAGACAGAAACACAGGTGGCAGCTCCAACACCCAGAGCAGTGAGCAAAGCTATGAGGGGTTCCAGCACTCCTTGCACTCAGGTGTTCCAGACAAACTACAGGCTATGCTTGACCCAGACAGCACTGGGAGATGGAGTTAAGAAGCACTGACAGCTCTTCCTGCAGCTCAGGAGACCAGAAGCAGAGTATCTGCCTTGCAGATGCACATCCAGGCAAGAGGAGCATATTGCTGCTGATGTGAACACCAACAGTATGGAAGGTTTGTTCCAGTGGTGTTCCAGGGCAGACCAGGCTCTACAGAAAGCATGTCTAACATACTGTCATCTCCTGACACTTTTCCTCTCTGGTCCCTAAGTCTCCCTGGCTTCTCTTTAAATGTGTGGCATCTTATTAGAACAGAGCTTTCATTAGTCTTCAGAAAAAAAGGCACCCTTGTAGTTTAAGGACAACCCATTCCCTGCCAAACTTTGTTTCTCAGATGTCTGCCCATTGTTGATGCCCCAGCAGTACCTTGTCCGTGTTAGAGGTGTCGTCCACAGCCCCTCCCAGCACGTAGAGCTTGTTGAGGCAGGAGACCACGGCGGCTGAGCTCACGGCCTGGGGCAGCGGGGCCAAGGTGGCCCAGCTGTTGGAGAAGGTGTCGTAGCACTCCACACTGGAGAGGCGGTAAAAGCCATCAAAGCCTCCCACAGCATAGATCTGCCACAAGAGGAGCACAGCAGGGTAATTAGAAACTCCTGGAGTCACCCTAATGGGTTGTGCTGTCACAGCCTAAGGGAGGGCAGGACAGGACTTGGCCAGAGCAACATCCACTCACAGGAACAGCTTTAAAGGTCCCCTGCTCACCTTGCCCTGGAGGGTTGCCATCTTGTGCCTCCATCGGCCTTTCTGTAGACAAGCCAACTTGATCCAGACGTTCAGCTGGGAGTTCAGCACCCAAACGTCACTGCTGCTGATGTGTCCCCCTGGAAAAGAGGGATGGGGAGGGCTGGTGTGACCCCAAGGACAGCCCCACCACCTCACTACACCACAGTATTGCACAGCTCCTCCAAGCAATGCAGCAGCTGAGGCCAGAATATGGTTATGGGGTTATGGCCACATAAACTCAGCTTCCCGAGGGAGGTACTGCCTGGGATTGCAGTCCTTGTCACACTGCTCCATCCTGATACAGAACTCAGCTGACAGACATTGTATTCCAACTGAGGGACAGGCAGGGACTCTGGTGTTTTAGGAAACCCTTCCTGACAGCACCCGCCAAAACCAGCTCCTTCCACAGCTGAGCACTTTGAGAGATGCCCAGCAGAAGGCTTTTAATACTGCCATCATTCCCCTCAAAGGTGGGATTAATCCTTGGGACAGAACAATCCAAGCCACCAAGGCATAACCTTCACCAAGAGGTGATTTTGCTCCAAAGCTAGGATGCATGTGAAGGAGTCCTGGTGAACAGACCTACAGAGTGTCTGTCCAAGCAGCGTTTGTGCTGTCCTTTGTCACCAGGAAGGGACCATCTGGGCCAGGCTGTCTCACCTGAAATGTACACGTCATTCTTCAGCGTGCAGGCAGCAAACTCGGACTTGGTGTAGCCGGGCACGCTGGAGAGGGCTGTCCACTGCCTGCTTTCGGGGTGGTACAGCTCCGTGAAGGGCAGCTTCAGATGGCCCTTCTTATCACAGCCCCCAATGACAACGATGACCTCTGCCAGCTCCATGAACCTGCACCATGAAGGGCATGGGTAAGTCCTGGGCCAGCCTATTCCCTTCCATCATTCCCTATCCTATTTAGAGCATCAGCAGCATAGTCCTGTAGACAGGACAAGGTCCTCTCCTGCAGCAAATACTGCTTTTCTGGGCAAATCATTTCCCTCCCTCCACCTTTCCTTTTGTTCCCACCATCAGATCAAAGGCACCTCCCAGCTCAGGTGGAAACAGGTCCAAAGCGCACAGGGAAAAGAAATGAGAACGACCTTTAAAAGTCCATGGTGACATTGTCTCCTGCCACTCACCCTCCCCCTGCCAGCACAATCAAGCCCAATAATCCACAGGAGCGTGGAAAGCCACTCCTGGCAGCCTGCCTGGGGCAAGCTTTCTGCCTGGAGAGAGAAGTGTTTCCAGGAAATCTCTCTGCCTTTCCAGCCCTAATGGCAGCGAGCAGACGAGGCAGACGGCAGGGGAAGGGAAATCCTGCCAACTAGGAGGTGGTGAGAAAAGAACCTCTCTGCAAGAGGGGAGGGCAGAGGAAGGAGGAGAATGAAAGAGGATTGAAAGGCTTGGTCCAGTCCTCAGCTCTTCCATGCTTTGTGCAGGCTGAGACAATTCACTAAAGACCAAAGGTGCCTGGCCATCATCTCCTCACCTTCTTGCTATTCATCAGTAAATCAAAGGAAAGAAAAAATAAATAAATAATCTGGGGGGTGCCTAGGTGGGTAGATGGGCAATGTTTTTTTCTCCCCTGGATATTAATTCCTAATCCTGCAGCAATGCCTTTGAGTCAGCACCATGCTGATGGCCAGCAGGACTGAGATATATCCAAGGCTTCCTGTTAACAGTCTGAGAAGGTGAGGGAGAGCTCAAAAGAGATGAAATGACACCAGTGACAGAGCTGAGAATGGAAACCAGGTCTCAACTCAGTGCTCTACCCTTTGGGGGAAGCAGACAGAAATAAAGAGCTGAAACATCTCCTCCTGGCCATGGTCCGGACACCTCCCTGGACAGGATCGTTGAACACCTGCTGTGATTAGAGCACAATGGAAAAAAAAAAGCATCACATGCATTAAATTTCCCAGGAATCCTTTAAGCCAGGCACAACTCCAGTGCCTTCATTTTGGGAACAGGGAGGCCAAAAGTGAGGCAATATGAGGAGGGGGGTAAAATAGAGCAAACAAAAAAAAAAAAAAAGAAAAAAACCAACCCAAGAACCATAAGCTACATGAACGATCAAATAAAGGATCCATCAGCTTGCGCCATGTTGGGCAGGGAAGGTGGTGCTGTGTTTTACCTCCTGGGCCGGGAGCGCAGGGAGCTGACCTCGTTCCCCAGAATGAAGCACTTGCGGGCCTCGTGCAGGAGAGGGATGCACTCCTTGGAGTCCTGGATGAGTCCATCCATCTCCACCTTCTGCAGGAAGTAGGTGGGGCTGAGCAGGGGCAGGCGCACGTGCTCCAGCAGGTCCCTCAGGGCTCCCTTGCGGGCAGGCACGTCGTGCCGCACCCAGCGCATCACCGCCTCGAACACCACCTCCTCCCTGGGCACCACCAGCTGCTCGTCTGACAGGTACCCAACCAGCTCCTTCACACCCATCTCCAGGAACTCCTCATGGCATGACACCTCCACAAAACACTCCAACATGAACCTCCTGCTCTTCTCTGTCAGGGATGCAATGGAGAAGGAGTCAGCAAACTTCATGATGCCCAAGCAGTTGCACGGGTGCAGCTGGCCCTCGAGGAAGGTGACACAGGCATCCCTGAGCCTGGAGATCTCTAGCAGATCAGACAGCTCCAAGATGCCTTCGACATTGTCCTCCTGAATGACAATGTTCCCCCCGTACATATAATCCAGAAGGAGGGACATAGTGGAAGCAGAGATTTTCTGGATGTTGATGATGTCCTGGTGGCCTTCCTTAAGACTGCCACCAAACATGGCCCTGAAATAGGTGCTGTTGGCTGACAGGGTGGCCCGGTGGCAGGGGAATTCCTGTCCCTCAATCAGCAACACCACATCCGTGAAGGTGCCACTGTGCCGGAAGGAGTTCAGAGTCTGCAGGATTTGCTGGGCGTGGCAGGAGCCACTGCACAGCTTCACATGTAGCTTGTCTTTGCCTGGGTCCCGGGGCACTTTTTCCAGGCTGCTTGTCCTCAAACTGGATTCTTCTTTCATCACTCGATGCATCCTGCTTGGGAAGCAAGGCAGGAGACAAGAGGTCAGTACACTATTCACACATCTGCCTTCAATGGTCAGCAACATCCTGGTTTCTGCATCTTCCTCAGTGCCATGAGGAAGTACAGAATCCAGCCAAAATATAATCAGGCTCTGCCCCCTCATCCACCCACAACTCCTCCACAGTAGCTAACACTTCCTCCAAACCACAGCACAGAAATGGGCCCTGTGATATTCCCAATCCAGCCCCATTTTAGCAGGCAAACTGCTTGTAGATGTTCCTTCTAAGGCTGTTGCCTTCCCCAACCTGTGCTATGCTACCACCTCAACACCCTTTCCTTTCTTTCTGATGTCTCTCAGCTCTTATGAACTGATTTCCCCACCCTCTCGAGTGCTCCACAGTACAGCCCAGCTGAGAGCAATGCAATGTTTTGGCTTTTGGGACCCACCACGTTTCCCCAGAACCCAGAGGTAAAGGCTGTGAGTCTGAGATTTGCCAAAGGTTGCTATGGCATGACCTGCCCAAAATCAGGTGAGATGCTGCATCTGACATCTCTCTGTGCTAGATGGAGTATCCAGATGATTTTTTGTATTTTCTGAAGGACTTCATGAGGCACAGCAGACTTCTCTCAGTCAAGCTCTAACAGTTCACAGCTCACACTGATGGCACAAGCAGCAGGACCCAGCCCTGACCCAGGGCAGAGCTCCTGATCTCAGCCATGCACATTTTACCTTGCTTTTCTAAGGCTCTGTAGCAGCTCCAAGATGCTCTCTTCTTAAGGGCTCCCCCCAGGTCAGGCTCTGGAGCATCTCACCACAAGCCTCTGACAGGAACACAAGTCCCCTCTAGGGTGATAAGTTACCAGAAAATCAGTGGCTTTGTGGTGTCCACACACTCCCTGCAGGAGGACAGGGAGCACATCCCTGGAGGGGGATCACCTTGAATTTCTCATGAGTCAAACCCCTAACTTAGCCTTAGTCCTTCATCTGTTCCTACACCTGCATCTTCTGCACAGCCACGTGTGACCACACACCCCAAAGGAGCTCAGATTCCCTCGTGCTCCAGAGGACACCTCCTGCACCTGCACCAGGGACACACACCTGGTTCTGAAAATCTTCACCCCGCTACCCTGAGAAAGCATCACTGAATCCTTTGTGCCTTCAGAATCCCCGGCAGTGGGAAAACCCCGCTGCCAGTGCCCCCAGGGAGCTGCAGAGACCCAAAGAGCAGGGAAGCAGCTCGACAAGCCCTACCTAAACATCTGAGAACCCCCATGGGAGTGGGTGAAGGCTCCAAACACGCCCAACACGCTCCTGAGTGCTCGGGGCTGTGTACAGAAAGGAACAGCTATTAGTTCCAAGTATCCTAGAGAAGTTCCAACAAAGGCAGCTCCGTGGAGATGCCTTTGAGGAGAGCACGGCACACTCCCCGCTCTGCTGACACACGCGGCCGAGAAGAAAAATTATCCTCACTTTGCTCCCTGATCCATGCACATTCCCAAGCCATCAGGGTCATGCACAGCTCAGTGCAGGGCAGAGACAGCTCAGGCTGACCTCCTTACAGAAAGAAACCACTCGCTCTTCCCCCCCAATCAATCCAAATGCCCTTCTACATCCCACATCATTCCTGTCTATCCATGAGGCAAGTGATACCAACTCCAAAGAGGAGTGTGTTTACCCCACTGCCCTCCGCGGGTCACTTTCTCCTTTCAATTCCCACAGAGCAGCAAATGCTGCTTTGGGAGTTTTTCGGGGTGTTTTTGCAAGCCCAAAAAAGCGCAGCGTTACCTGGCTCAGGAGTTCGTGTCCCGGTGGCACCCAACGCACACTCAGGCTGCCTCTCGGAGCGCTCTCATCCACGCTGGAGCTGCTCGCACTCCGGTCCCTTCCGCACAGCTCAGCCCTTCTGCACCGACGCTTGGGCAAGCACAAAAGCTTCGCCTTTATCCTCCCTGGCGGAGAGGTGGGGGAGAAATCCGCTTTTGTTCCTGCTGAATGACACGCCGGGAGCTCCAGGGCAGGAGCCAGCAGCTGTCAGCGACAGCCAGGGAGGAGCGGGACACGGCACAGCCAGCCCAGCGCAGGGAAAACACGGCACGCCAGGGCAGCTTAGGGGACCGAGCCATCTGGAGAGCAAATTGAGGTCCAGGTGGAACGATTCATTTTACAGACACTCCGTCTTGCTGGAAACGCCACTAAAGCCGATAAATAAAATACGGCTGAAAGGAAGAGCAGAAAGACTCGTGGACCAGAGACAGGCTGGGCCAAGGAGAAGCTGCAGTCCCCCTCATTAACGGCTGATAATTAGGTAATTATGGCCCCGAGGATGGTGAGGACAGAAGGGGAGCTTTGCCCTGTGAGGTTTTATGCATCCCCCCCTCTAACTCGATCCCGGTTGTTGGGTGGATTTCCAAGTGCTCCTAGCAGGGGTCAGTGGTCACCAGGACATGCCCATGGTGTGATCTGCACCTCCCCACCACATGCAAGAGAAGGAGTGTGTCCCATCCAGGACAGCTCTCTCTGCATTCCTGACTCCACCAGCCATGGTGTCCACCTGTCACCGAGAGAGTCAGGACACCCTCCTTTCCCCTAAAGCCATTTAGCAGACGGAAGGGCTGTCACAACCTCCAGAAGAGACCAAAGCAGGAGACCCAAGACAATGAATAAGGGCAGAAATGTAACTAGAACTGACACAGGGCCCAGAAGGAAGAGTGGGAGGAAAATTAGGAGGCTTAAGGGGGGGAAAAAACAACTTGGTTTCTTATTTCATATATGGTCAATACTCACACTGAACTTGAGACTTGGTCTGGAGCTTCAGCCAAGAAGAGGCTGTTGCACCAAGAGCCAAGGAGAAGAGGCACCAGCCTTCAGCCTTGTGCTGCTGCTGCTCTCACCATGGCTGGACTTTTCCTGCTGAGACTGGACTTTTAAAGTTCCCAGCCATTCCAGCACATTAAGGCTGTGGAGAGATCCTTCCTGTGGCAGCTGTGTAAGCCTTGGGCATGGCCACATCAGCATCCCTTCCCAGTCCCCAGGTCTGGCAGATTGAAATGACTGGAAAGGTTCCCAGGCACCACAAGAACTACCCCAGCTGAACCACTAAGCCCCTATTTACAAGGGTAGTTTTAGTGAGGAGGGAAAAAACTCCAAAAAGTTAAATAGTACAATGCTGGCTGTCCCAGGCCCTTTGGGCTTTGAGCCAGCAACCAACCCTCAGCTCTTTTATTTGAGTAACAGACACACAAATGGGACACGACTCTCATTTGTCCCCTTTCTATTTTCCTCTATATTTCCCTAGGGGACAACAAGGACAGTCCCCAGACAAGAATTATTCAATACTGTGGGTATCAGGAGCTCCATTCCTTCCTCCAGGGTAGTTTTTTTACACAGAACGCTCAATTATACCCCAAAGTCAATTAAATTCATGCCACAGGACTGACTACTCATCACCAACCAGAGAGACACTGCTGCATTTACGTTAATCCCTTTTAACTATCGATTACACGCAGCCATTCAGGGCTGGAGAGAACAGCTCCTGACAAGGCACAGTCACACCCAAAGCACCCTCTGTCTGCAGCTGGGAGAAGATCCTGGGGGGAAAGAATCAAAAAATAGAGCAAGCAGCAAGCAAGCCTTTCCCTTTATACACACATTTAGCAAAGCACTGCTCAGGACTTCCCAGGCCGGGTCTTGCATCCGGAGCCCTTGTTTAATAAGTGCTAATAAAGGGATGAGCCATTTATTCCTCTTTGAACTTGCTTATGGGTTTTGGCCTCCAGGGCACCCTGTGGCAATGACTTGCATAAGGTGTGTTAAAAATAAATTGCTTTCCATTTGTTTGGTTTAAAATTGCTGCCTCATCACTTCTGTGGGTGCATCATCATCCCCATGGGGCCACAAACACTGAGAAATTATTCTACAGTTACTGCCCCAGCCTCGGGTCTGCAGAGTCACCTCCTCTTCACACAAAAGCTGCTCAGCTTCTGCCTGATAAAACCAGACCTGGAAAACCACAACAGAGTTTGGGGTGGAAGGGATCTTAAAAGTCATCCAACTTCCACCCCCTGCCATGGGCAGGGACACCTTTCACTATCCCAGATTGCTCCAAGCCCTGTCCAACCTGGCCTTGGACCCTTCCAGGGATGGGGCAGCCACAGCTCCTCTGGGCAACCTGTGCCAGGACCTCACCCTCACCCTTGTCCCATCTCTCCATCCTGTCTCAAGCCCCTCTCCAGCTCTCCTGGAGCCCCTTTAGGCACTGCACGGGGCTCTCAGGTCTCTCCAGACCCTTCTCCTCTCCAGGTAACCCCCCCCCCCAGCTCTCCCAGCCTGGCTCCAAAGGGGCTCCAGCTCTGGGGCCACCCCTGGCCTCCTCCAGCAGCTCCACATCCTTGTGCTGTTGTTCCCAGGGCTGGGGCAGCTCTGCAGGGTGAGGGGGCTCACCTGAGGGGCAGGGGGGCAGAATGCACCTTGCACTCCTTAGATTTCCATGGACCCACTCCTTGAGCTTGTCCAGGTCCCTCTGGATGGCATCCCATCCTTCAGGCATGTTAACCACACCACACAACTTGGTGTCACCAACAGGAGGTGCAACACAACCACACTGAGGAACTGATCTCAGGAAGGACAGAACTCCAAACCTCCCTCTGGCCAGACCTTCAGCTCCCTCACGAAGCACACGAAGACCAGGACCACCAAGGCAACATGATTTTGCAAGTGATGGCAGAACACAAAACCACATCAGACTGGCAGGGGAATACTGACAGTTTATTTCACAGAGCATTGCAGAGTTTATTTTGGGCTAGCTCTATTTTCATCAAAAAAGTATCATCCTTTTTTTAAAAAAAAGGTAGCAAATATCCAGAACGGTAACAGTCAGTGCATTACACAGAAGTTTGGGTTTTGTAAAAAAAAAAAAAGAGAAAGAAAAAAGTTAATTGTGGAAACAATTGTTGGATTGCTTTTAACACTTCCAAGCTTTTAAGCACTTCACCTCTCAATAAAGTCATCTCCAAGGATAAAAACAGAACATGCAGGTGATTATCAACAGATGCTGAGATTTAAAAACATCTCTCACTTGGCAATGACAATCCACCAGGAATGTTTCAATACAGCACCACATCAAGGGGAGAAGCAACTTCATTCTCAAAATACCTTCAAATCCACCAAAATCCTGCAGTTCTGCAGAAAAGAACACTCTGTACTTCACAGACTTGAGAGTACCATAGGGAAGGACCATACTTGGGGAAGGTAAGAGGGAGCATGGACCAGGGTCTTATTCCACTTACATTCATAAAACCCAGGGTAGATGCAAAGGAATTAAAGTCCTATTTTTAGGCCATGCTTATTAGAGCATCAAAATTCACATTTTCATTCTCAGAATTTTCTTTTACATGGAAGTGTTGCCCACTTTTGCCCCCCTGTTCCTACAACACACTAAGCCCGAAACTTCAGTGTTTCAAAATGCCGCGTGAGTACAGCTTTCAAAAAAAAGGACAGAGCAGTTCAGTGCTGCCAAAACAAGGACAAACTGCTCAGGGCTGTTTCTGTGCTGGCTTTGGGTGGGGGAATGTGATGCACACCAGCATCCCCCAGGCCACCTTCTGCCCTGCGAGGTGTCCAGTTCCTCATGTGCCCCCCAGCCCAGCCTGGCTCAGCCCCCAGGATTGCCAGCCATGCCAACGTGCTGGCCCATCCATCCCCTGCAGCACAGCACACCCCTGCACAGGCAGCTCACTCTCACGGGGGTTTCTCACGCTGTGCACGGTCCTGACCGAGATCCGGCAAGGAAGGGAACAACCCAACCCCAGAAGGCCATGGGGACAGAGCCAAGGCCCTTTCACAGCTCCCTTCCAGCTGGCTTCAGCTCCCTGGGAACAGCAAAGTGACCCAAAAATGGGCTCCTCTCCATGAGGCCTTGAAGGTCAAGAGCAGAGAGCTGAGAACATCTTGGGGAGATGACAAAATTCAACTGCCACCTACTTGGTTTCTGAGCTTTTCTTTTTTTTTTTTTTTTTATACCGTTAACCTCTGGTCTAAGATTTTGGTTTAAAGCCTTTTGCATTGGAAACATGCTGAGGAGAGCTCCTGCCTTCACGAGCCCATCAGCATCTGCTGCCAGACCATCACTCCTTTGGAGGACATGAACGTGCAGCTTTAAGGATCCTGCCTTTAAAGCAAGGAGGAAATGTCTCCTTGCAGGAATAAATTATACTCTGGGGCTGCTTCACCTCCCAGACTATTTACAACTTCTTCAGCCACGGGCACGTCCCTGGCCCACAGAGGGGGAAGCTCACCCTGCACGGCTGCCTTCTCTTGTGAGGAGGGTGCAAGGAACAGGAGGCAAAGGATTGACTGCAAATGCCACTTGGAGTGGCAGGCACTTCAGCCAGATCCCAGTGGTAGTGGGTGCCCAGGGCACTGCTTTGCACAAGCCACCTGGGCCATCAACAGAGCCCAACTCAGAGAGAAGACAGAGAGAAAGGAAAAAGGGGAAAAAATAAAAATCAAACCTGCTGCCAGCAGAGGCCAATCTGTAGCCAACATTTAGGATTTGCCTTCAAAACTGCAGCAGGACTTTTCCCAAAGGCCATTCCCCATGGAACATCCAGGCTTTGGGGAAGAAGGGTGGGACAAGGGGAAGGTGCCCAAGTGACTGAGCCAGTGCAACCCCTTCCCTGGCTCTGAACTTCAGCAGGGAAGAGCAGCGTGATTTCCTCTCCCAGGAAAACTTCTCTCCTCCAAAGAGCTTCCTGTTGCATCAGAGCTACAAATTCATTGCCCAGGAAAAAGGGAATGAGGGAGAAACAAAAAAAACCCATAACAAAATCAACACATCACAAGAACATCACAACGTTCAGCTACACAGTCGCTGCACCAAGGGAAGGGCTGGGGAAGGGCAAGGGGGAGAAGAGGGAGACACGTCCAACATGTTCCCAGAACCCCCAAGGGGACTCAGGCTCTCACATCAAGACTCAAATAACTTCAGCCATAAGGTTGAGGATTTAATGACTAAGGTATTTCCACTCATGCCCTGGAAAAATTACACTGAAAAAAAAAGACAAAAAAAATCAGATTTTCTACATATTTACAAAACCAAGCCCCCCAACCTCACAACCAGGGAGGTGGAGCAGTCAGTGGTGGGTGTGGGAAGGGGTCTGTGCCCCAGCAGCAGTTCCTCCGGGGTTCCCATCCCACAGGAAGCAGCAGAGCACGGCTCTGCTGCCAGAGGGCACAGGGGGCCGGAGCCGCTCAGTTCAGGCGCAGCTTGGAGTCCCGGGGTGCCGGCGGCGTGAGCATCTCGTTGGCAAAGCCATTCTCAGAGCAGAAGGACAGCTCGTCCGGGGGCTCCACGCCGTTGTTGATCTCTGGGAAGGGCAGAGAGAGCAGGGATATCATCCCAGGGGCAAACAGAGGCACCATGCAGAGCCAGCACAAGGGAACCACCTGATCCTCCAGGGATTTAGTGACACTGCCCCCACTGACAACCAGACCTGAACAGGATCTGCCTCCAGGTCAGAGCTCAGCTCTACATTTCAGCCCTTCCCAATCCTGCCACCATCAGAGGCAGAGCTGGACCACCCACACAGGTTAGGGCACAGGTTGAGCAAGTCAGGTGTGGGAAAAGGGTGCAAAGTGCCTGACCCCAATCTCCACCCAAATGGGCACTCTGGAAAAGGGCAGGCTCCTCTAGTCACTGGTTTCACTGGGAAAAACCTGCAGCCACCACTGCTTGAACGGCAAACACCCATCCTTAGCAACAGCAGTTGTTCCAGAGGCACAAAACTTCCATGTGCACCCCCCACCTCTAAGGGTATTTCACATCTGGGATGTTTGATGGACAGGACATGTTGGGGAAGCTTAATTCTGTTGTATGCAGCTGCTGTCCCTGCCTGTGTTCCCTGCATTTCCACCTGAGACTTGCCTTTTTGCTGTGTCTGTGCCCAACCCTGATCCCTGCTGGGTATCTCCAGACTCTCAGTACAAACGAAGAAAACCCATAACAAAGCTCCAGGTGGGCGATTATACTCACATTCCTTCAAAAGTGAGTTTTCCAGCTTCATGCACCAAATTTAACATTTTAAAGCAAAATATTTCCCTCCTTGTATACATTTCTGAGAACTTCCTTAGAGGTGGGGGGTGATGGACACATTGCCAGGGTGTTCCAACAAAACAGAGGAATAAACTCTGGGAGGAGCACAAGGATATCAGGAACCCCTCAAGCTCTAGTGCTGTTCAATTCCAGGTCTACCCTAAACTCCTCACAGTTTATGGTCACTTATGCCAGTATTTTAATGGGGTTTATGGCTTTTGACAATGGGGGGTGGAGAAGATGTGGGACAGTCTAAGAGAGTCATATGAGAACTTGGAAGATTCAAAGGGGATTTCTGAGCAAATCAGTGCTTAGACCTGAATCAAATGGGGATGAATCACAGAATCATGGAATGGTTTGAGTTGTAAAGGATCTTAAAGACCATGTTTTTCCACCCCCTGCCACGGAGGAGCCAGAACCATATCCCACCAGTTCGGTGCAGCAAGGTCAGTCCAGTCACTCTGTCCCAGCAGCAGGAAACCACACCAGAGCCCCAGCAGAGTGGCAGCTGAGGGATGGAGCCAAGGACCGCAGCCATACCTGAGAAGATCAGCTTCTCCTTCATGATCTTGACGTCACGGCTGGACCGGCGCACAGCAGCGCTGAGCATGATCTGCTCTGGGTTGTAGGTTCTGATGCTCCCCAGGCGCCACCTGCAAGGCAAGAGCAGAAGCTCAGGGGCTGGGCTGCCCAAATATGCAGCGTCTTAATGCAAGTGACCACCACCAAGTCCCAGAGACCCCCAGGCGTTTGCTCCCTTGCACCTACACAACCCCTTGTGGCAGGCGGATGTACCCTCAGAGGGGCACAGGCACACGGGCAGGTCACAGTAACCACCCTCAGCATCCCAATTTCACCAAGGCATTAGATCCATGCACTGAATTCACCAAGGGCTGCAGTAGCCCCACAGCCCTCTCCAGCTGTCCAAAGGAGTTATTTTAACTCTTGGGGCTGCAAAGAGGGAGCTGAACAAGAGACTAAGCCAAGGAAAGAATCCATAGCCTTTTCCTCACTAAGTGACACAATCAGGCTTGTGGGAGAAGAGAGTTCAAAGGCAATTTAAAATCTCAAAACTGAGACACAGCAAGGAAATTGTCTCAAATTGTTTCAGAGGAGGTTTACATTGGGTTAGAGTAACAGAAAAATTAATAAGAGATACTTCTTCCCCAAAAGTGTCCTCAGTCCCTGGCACAGAATTCCCAGGGCAGGGGTGGACTCCCTATCCCTGGAAGGATTTAACAGCTGTGTGGATGTGGCACTTGGGGACATGGGTCAGTGGTGGTCTTGATGGTCTCAGAGGGCTTTTCCAACCTCAACAATTATACAAAGAAAATTACTGATGTCAGTTACAAGCAATGGCAGCGAGTTCAAGGGGGATTTTGCTTTCAAAGCTGTTCCTCTGGCTGAGAGCAGCCCCTGAGCTGAGGAGCCACTGCACTAGGAGGGAGAGGTGGGCTGCTCCTGGAACGGGGCAAACACAGCCTGTGGGCTCAGCCTAAGCAGCCCTACCCAGGATCCCACCCCACAGGGATGCTGTTTAGGCCAGGCCTTCACAGCCCACACCCCAGCTATTCATCCTGCCTCCTGACACACAGGAAGGCTTGCAATTAAACTCTGTTCTCCCTGCCAGCGCCAGGCGTCCTGTAATGCTCTTTGACAGGGAACAGCAGGGATTTAGGGTGGCTTCTGGGGTTTCTGATCTTCTGGCTCCATCTAGTGGCTCACCCGCACAAGAGAAGGCGATTATTTGTTTATTTAGTTATAGGTGCTAATCACCTTTTCTTACATTTCTAACCCCCTACCCAGCCCTAGAAGCAGAGGATCTGAGAAGCCCACAAATCTCTAGCGTGGGTCTACAGCATCAGCCTGGCAGAACAACATCCACAAAAGAGGTTGTACAATTTGTTTTGCCAGGAAAATCTAGCTAGTGTCAATTCCTTGGGGTTTCCAGCCTCTTTCCAAATCTCCGTGGGTGACACTGCACCATCAGGCTTTGACCAAGGTAGGGAGGAAGGAGGATGCTACACAGAAAAGAAGGGGTGGGATGGCAACACAACACGACTCACAGACCCATGGACAGAAGCAATACAGAGGAAACACAAGGAGGCAAAGACATTGAAGTATTAAGAAGAAATTAAATTTTCTTCCATCATCATCATCTAAACTGAGCAACTCTGATCTGGAAGAAGAGCATTTTTGGCCTTAGTGTCTCACGCAGGCAGACCCCACTAAGGTCAAAGTGGTTGTGAAATCTCACAGGATAAGACCCTCCTTAAACTATAAATCAGGACCAAAACATGTCAAAAGAAGTCTTTTCTTTGCCCATCACAGCAGGAATTCCAGCTTTTAGGCCAGGCTGTGTGGCCACAAAGACCACCCTAGACACCTCCAAGGAGAACGTGGGTCATTCTGAGGCACAGATAGCCCAGCCTCAAAAGGGTGCAGGGACCAAGGGCTTTTCTCCTCCTGCCCAGAGGAACAAGCACTGCTCTCTGCTCTCCATCTCCCATGGTGGCTGTGGGCACACCCAGGGTGGGTAAACATGCCCGAGGAGATGATGCCTCCTCTCATAAGTGTGCCTTGCTCTGACTGAACAAGCCAGGAGAAGACCACCCCATTTTTCAGGGGTACTCTGCAACATCCTCATAGAAGAGTCACCAGCACATTTAACCACAATGCCACTCCAGTCAACACCATACCAAACTCTCTCTGCTGTGCTCAGGAGCCTTTGGGTCTCCACAAAAGCTGGTTTAATAGAAAACAGCACCTGTCCTACCCCCTTGGACTGTGTGGTGCTCGGCCAGGTTTAGGACAGCAGCGTGCAAGAGGGCCAGAGAGGCAGCAGGTGGGTCCTGTTCGGGGAGGTTGGCGGCAGAGCAGACCAGACCAGACGGACACGGGGTGGGAACAGACTAAAAAATACTGTGACAACAACACAGAGACAGCACACACCATGTTAGGGCCACAGCTGGACCCCTGGCTGGAGGGCAGATGCTGTATGGTAGGGAGAAGGGGGGGCAGAGGGGCAGGCAGGTCATGGATGCTGAGGTGAGGAATGGAGTGAGCACAGAGCCAAGCCAGACACAACCGGAGTCCCCACCGTGCCACTGCTGTGCCTAAAGCTGCCCAGCTCCTCCATGCCTGCCTTCTCCTTCTCCATGAGCCAGGGGAAGGCAAGAAGGGGAAAACACCCAACCTCCTGCACCCAGAGGTGGGCTCAGCCCAGCCCCACAGTCAGGCTGGCTTTGGGGAGATGCCACAGGGTGAGTTCTGGGCACCCCATGGGGCAGTACGGCTGGTGGCCACCCCTGAGGCCATGGGTGGGCACAGGGAGGGGCTGATCAGCACAGACAGGGAGCAACCACGTCCTCAGCAATCCAACCCCATGGCACACAGTGGGAGGAATGCAGGAGGGAACATGGGAAGAGTTTGGTCCCAGTAGGGACGTGGTGAAAGCTTTACTGCAGAAAAGAGGCAGCACTTCCCTCCAAGGGCATGGGAATGACTGGGCAGAGAAAGAAGCAATCGGGGTTTCCAACTGATGGCACTTCAAATCCAGCATCCCAGGGTTGTTCCCTCCCCAAGTGCACTGCTCTGTATTTTCACACTGCCTTTCCAGCTCCACAGCAACTGGGAGGAGACTCCTGAAAGGTCCCAAGCTCTGAGTGCAGCCAAACCTTTCCAGCTCTCAGCCCTTTAAAGTCATTCTCAGGGCTAGAGAAGGGCTACTTTATATCACTGAACAGGTGACAGGATTTTCTTGAGAACTGGTCAATTTAGAGAAGGTTGGTCTCAAAAACCTCTGGCAAACACAGGAAGGAAGGAGATTTTGCACGGGATTATTTCCAGGCAGAAAGCATTACATCCACTGGGAATTTCCCAATTACAACAGTGCCACAGGACCTTAGAAATAGGTCTGTTTTGAAAGGCACTGACTTAGATCATTGTAACAGGAGGTCAGATTGCCTTCTAAACATCCTCTGGCTTCAGCATCAGGTTCTTGTGGTGCCCAGGGCTGTGCCATGTTCAAACCCTCCCCTTGACCCCACAAAGCCAGATGTTTGAAAGCACCAGGAAAAGCTGCATCCTACCCTATCCATCTGCAGTGAAGCCATAGCAGAGAGGAAGAAAGAGAAAGGAAGGTTGAATGAAAAAGAGAAAGAGGAGGAAAGCACCAGAATTACCTGATCATGTGATAGCTGTGAGATGCCAGAATGCAGCAGAGAGAGAGAGGAGGAACATGCACAACAGTCAGAGCAGTAAGAAAATAAACAAGGCAAGGAGGCAATAAAAGATTAGTTAGAAGTCATCCCAGTTGGTATTTCCCCTCTGGAGAGGCTGCCACAGTCCTGTCACTGGGGCTGGAGCAGAACAGCAGGAGCAATCCCTGCCCTATGGAGCAGAGACAAGCCATGCGGAGCAGAGAGGACGAGCACATCGAAGCAGTGGCTCTGCTCCCACCCACCCCGCATCCTTGCATGGAGGAAGCAGCTCTGCTTTGCCCCAAAAAGGACTTGGGAAAAGAAACCTACCAAACCAAGCCAACAAAAAAACCCCCACAAACCACCACCATGATACTGAAGGCCAAATGTCAAGCCCCATTTCCCAGAGCTGAATCACATCAGCAGGCAGAAGTTGGGCAACTCTGCTGTGATTTGGTTTTCATTTATCCTCAGCCCTGCTACCAGTTCTTTCATGTGGTGGAGAAACTGGAACACCAGGGAAATGGGTCTGTCCTGCACAAGGCCCTTGGAAGAGCAAGTCCTTTGTTGTAGAAAGTCCAACTTGTGGTAGTAGTTTCTCTTTCTTCCTTCTACTGATTAGGGTTGAGTTGTCCCAAGGGAGAGATCCAGAAGAAGAGATTTGGCTCTGCTATGATGGACCCCACATGGCCAGACCTCTCTGAGCAACCAGCTGCCTTCCTATGCCAGGTCCAGAGGCTGGGCAGGGAGCTCACTGCTCCAGGGCAAACTGGTGGCATTTCCAGCTCTTCTCACCTGCTTTCCTTCGTTACCCTGTTTGCTTTTGCCCTACTCCATCAAACCTTTTCCAGCCTGGAAGAGCTTGCACCTCTGCAGAGAGGAAGAGTCCAGCTATGGCAAATTCCATGTAGTTGTGACTTCTCTCTCTCTCCAAGCACACATCACTGCAGTCTGCTTTGGACCCAATAGTTCCCATCCAGCAAGTGCTGGCAGGGGCAATATCCTGCTGCAACCAGGCAAAACTCCTGGGTAATTCTGGATCCAGGGAAGGGAAGAGCTTCAGGGACTGTGGTTAACAGAGAGGCCTCTGCCATGCCCTCATCAGATCCTCACTCTCTCTTTCCTTTGGAAAATGCGCTTTCTCTGTGCCTGAACTGAGCAATGGATTTGATCTGCTCCATCACAATGTCTCCCACAATAATGCCCTGCCCATGGCAGGGATGTTGGAATCAGATGATCTGCCAAGCCAAACCATTCTGTCATTCTATCATAT